>NC_138768.1:866457586-866930086 GCF_965119305.1 Pelophylax lessonae | reverse complement strand
CCTCATTTGCATGGCAGGAGAGGACCTTATGGGGAACTGCAGGTACTGTGCAATTGACCAATGGGAAAGCGGTTGTTGGGGGAAGGATGTTCCAAATTCTGTATAAAAGTGTGCTGTGTTCTTCCAATAAAGGTTGTTCCTGTTTTACCCTCAACTCGGAGCTTTGTCTCGTTATTGGGGGGATTTATTGTATGCTGTTCCAGTTTGACTGCTAGGAGTGTAAACCCTTCATAGGGTTTTTCCTATTCAGCTGTATGCAGCATTCATAAGGTTCCAGCTACACTGTTTGCATCATTCCTTGGTTTCCAGTTCGGGAGTTTGGTGTCCTGCAAGTAGCTGTGCCTGTAGCTCTGGAAGGGGAAGATCTCCTAAACGGTTTTAACCCTTTTGTGTCCGGGGTGCCGTTACAATGGGGGTGTCAGGAAAGCGTGCAATTTTGCAAATGTTCCCATCGTGCACAAGATGTGAACCTAGCCTTAGAAATGGCATGCAGCCATTGCTGGAGTGCATGTAGTCAGGACGTGGGATGCAAAGAGGCTGCAGGAGATCAGCAGCACTGAGATGTAGTAAAAAAAAAAAAAATGTAAAGAAGGATTTGAAAATGGCTTTTATTTTTTATACGTGGGGCTTTGGCAAAAGAAAATGTCAATCTGTAAGAATTTACGAAAATAACAAAAAAAAATAGGCATTTGCTGAAAATACTGCACAGTTTCCCTTTAAACCTTTATTATCCATATTAGCTCCTTATTGACAGATATTTAGATAAAGACGTGGCGTATCCAGCTTCTCACAGGGGAGCGTAAAACATTATTACACACTTGTGCAGCGTAACAAATAGGAAAAATATCTTGGAATCCGCTATGGAAAGTCCCAGAGGATATTATAAGTGTAATCGGAGAGTCCAGAGTCCCCAGGGGGGAGGTGGAGGAGTTGAGCGCTTGCCATCTGCAATCCCCACCGGATACGAGGCAGCACGCTGACTAATGTGTCAGGTGTGAAGTTTTGTTTAATTGTATATGTCTATTGCAGTATACTGTATATACACTATAATGCCAAAAGTATTGGGACGCCTGCCTTTACACGCACATGAACATTAATGGTATCCCAGTCTTAGTCCGTAGGGTTCAATATTGAGTTGGCCCACCCTTTGCAGCTATAACAGCTTCAACTCTTCTGGGAAGGCAGTCCACAAGGTTTAGGAGTGTGTCTATGGGAATGTTTGACCATTCTTCCAGAAGAGCATTTGTGAGGTCAGGCACTGATGTCTGACAAGAAGGCCTGGCTCACAGTTTGCGCTCTAATTCATCCCAAAGGTGTTCTATCAGGTTGAGGTCAGGACTGTAATGTTTCTCCACCTCAAACTCGCTCATCCATGTCTTTATGGACCTTGCTTTGTGCACTAGTCTAAATCATTTGGTGGAGGGGGGATTGTGGTGTGGGGTTGTTTTTCAGAGGTTAGGCTTGGCTCCTTAGTTCCAGTTAAGGGAACTCTTAGGGCGTCAGCATACCAAGACATTTTGGACCATTTCATGCTCCCAACTTTGTGGGAACAGTTTGGGGATGGCCCCTTCCTGTTCCAACATGACTGCGCACCAGTGCATAAAGCAAGGTCCATAAAGATATGGATTGGCGAGTTTGGGAGGGGAGGAATTTGACTGGCCTGCACAGAGTCCTGGCCTCAACCCAATAGAACACCTTTGGGCTGAATTAGAGCGGAGACTGTGAGCCAGGCCTTCTCATCCAATATCAGTACCTGACCTCACAAATGAGCTTCTGGAAGAATGGTCACACATTCCCATAGACACACTCCTAAACCTTGTGGACAGCCTTCCCAGAAGAGTTGAAGCTGTTATAGCTGCAAAAGGTGGGCCAACTCAATATTGAACCCTACGGACTAAGACTGGGATGCCATTAAAGTTCATGTGTGTGTAAAGGCAGGCGTCCCAATACTTTTGGCAATATAATGTATATATATGCACACAGAGTGATGGATATCAATAGATAGATAAAGAGAAACTTCAATTTTCACTTTATGTAATTCTAGTATTAACAAATACTTAAAATTGTAATTAAAACCATTTTTTTTGTACGTTTTGTTTAAAGGAAAGTTTTTTTTTTTTCGCATTCTGCATATCATTATGGAAACTTTCCATTACTTCCTGTCTCAGAATAGAAACAGGAAGTTAGAGAAGGTCTCTACAAAGTGAAGGTAATGCCCTCTTTCCCCCATTCGACACTGCAACCATTGTCACCAATTAAAGTGTTGCCCTAAAAAATGAATATAGTTCTTTCTGAATGTAGCCTACAATGGCATTATTTGCACCAGTGAGATTCCATACCTGGAACCAGTCCCTTTCTTTCCTGTCCGTGTTGCAAAGGATGTCCTTTGCTTTATGGACTCCTGTATACATCTAGGATCTGAGACCTCCAATGGCTCAATTTTTGGTGGATGGTTCAAGTATACAGTATTTATAGCAACAACTTGCATTATGTTTTTTTATTATGCCCAGGCTGCCAGCATCATAGCAACCAGTGTCACAATGCGGCCAGGGCTGTCAACGTCCCAGCAACTAGCAATATGGAGATGGTAGCAAAAAAGGTTGATGTTGTGTGGGCCAGCCACCTCTGTCCCAGCAGCCAATGCAACCTTGGTCACCAACATCCTAGCAACCAATGACACTGTTCAGCCAATGACAGTGGGCAGCCTGGACTGCCAGCATCCTAGCAACCAGTGATGCATGCGTCCAGGGATGCCAATGTCCTAGCAACCAGCAACAGGGAGGTGGTGGCAAAATAGGTCGACTCTGATTTAGCCAGGCACCTATGTACCAGCATCCAATGACAATAAAATCTGTATGGAGATCTATTATATATGGGTATCTGTGATGTTTGCAAGTATCTTCCCCTATACTGTAAAGTTAGAACCTTTGATGAAATTTTGAACTGGGTAATTTGGATAATAAAATAGATGGTCGTTAGACCGTTAGGCGGAACGCCACATCAGACAAAAGCAAAAATTGGAAATATTCTTCAGGATATACGAGATGTTCTCCATCCAAACAAACATTTGGCTCTGCCTTGTACTGTATGGATTTTGGCCCTGGTTTCCCTAAGATTGCAATATGCTGCAAGCACAACTTTAAAACTTTTAGGTTACGTTGACGATTCTCCATTCTCTGAAAAGTTATCTGAGGTGGACCCCTTTTCAGAGTGTGACTAAGCTTTTTTTTTATCCTAAGTGCCAATTTTCATTGGAACTATTGCACCACAACCACAAGCCAAGCTATTGACTCGCGGTTGTGGCTTGTTTCCCATTGGCTTGAATGCCTGTTTTTGACAGGCGGCGCCACCTGTCAGCCTAACATCCTGTATTAAATTTGCCACATCGTCATCATATGAACAGGGCTGCAGGCTTTCGGTCAGAAGCTGTGGGCTTCAGAGGGGCAGCTTGGTTTTAGGTTAGGAGCTGTAGGTTTTAGGTTGATGGCAGTAGGCTTTGGGTGAGTGGCTATGCACTTAAGGTTAGCGGCTGCAGGCTTTAGATAGACAGCTATATGCTTTAGAAGAGAAGCTGTGGGCTATAAGTGAGCGGCTGTAGGCTTTAGGTGGGCATCTGTAGACTTTAAGTGAGTGGTTTTAGGCTTTAGGTGCACAGCTGTATGCTTTAGATAAGCAGCTGTGGGCTTTAGGTGAGCGGCTGTAGGATTAAGGTGGGTAGCTGTAAGCCTTTGGTGGAGGCTGCAGGCTTTAAATAGACAGATGAAGGCTTCAGTTGAAAGGCTATAGGCTTTGGGAGAGTGGCTGTGGGCTTTAGAGTGGCAGCTTAGTATAGGTGAAAGGCTGTGGGTTTAGATGGCTGTGGGCTTTAGGCAAGCTGCTGTAGGTTTTAGTTAAGCGGCTGTTGGCTTTAGGTGGACAGCTGCAGGCTTTAGTTGAGCAGCTGTAGGCTTTAGGTGAGCAGCTGTAGGCTTTAGGTGGACAGCTGTAGGCTTTAGTTGAGCGGCTGTAGGCTTTAGCTGTAGGCTTTAGGCAGATGTCTGTAGGCTTTAGCCGAGCAGCTTTAGGCTTTAGGTGGATGGCTGTGGGCTTTAGTTGAGCGGCTGTAGGCTTTATTTAGCAGTTATAGGCTTTAGATGGGTGGCTGTAGGCTTTAGGTGGATGGCTGTGGGATTTAGATGGGTGGCTGTAGGCTTTATGTGGATGGCTGTGGGCTTTAGTTGAGTGGCTGTAGGCTTTAGGTGGATGGCTATGGACTTTAGATGGACGGCTGTAGGCTTTAGGTAGATGGCTGTGAGCTTTAGTTGAATGGCTGTAGGCTTTAGATGGGTGGCTGTGGGATTTAGATGGGTGGCTGTAGGCTTTAGGTGGATGGCTGTGGGATTTAGATGGGTGGTTGTAGGCTTTAAATGGATGGCTGTGGGCTTTAGTTGAGCAGGCTGCAGGCCTTAATTGAGCAGTTATAGGCTTTATATGGGTTGCTGTAGGCTTTAGGTGGATGGCTGTGGCACTTAGATGGGCGATTGTAGGCTTTAGGGGGATGGCTGGGGGCTTTAGATGGGCGGCTGCAGGCTTTATGTGGATGTCTGTGGGCTTTAGTTGAGCGGCTGTAGGCTTTAGGTGGATGGCTGTGGGATTTAGATGGGTGGCCGTAGGCTTTATGTGGATGGCTGTGGGCTTTAGTTGAGCGGCTGTAGGCTTTAGGTGGATGGCTGTGGGATTTAGATGGGTGGCTGTAGGCTTTATGTGGATGGCTGTGGGCTTTAGTTGAGCGGCTGTAGGCTTTAGGTGGATGGCTGTGGACTTTAGATGGGTGGCTGTAGGCTTTAGGTAGACAGCTATATGCTTTAGAAGAGAAGCTGTGGGCTATAAGTGAGCGGCTGTAGGCTTCAGGTGAGCGGCTGTAGGCTTTAGGTGGGCATCTGTAGACTTTAGGTGAGTGGTTGTTGGCTTTAGGTGAGCGGCTGTAGGCTTTAGGTGGGCATCTGTAGACTTTGGGTGAGTGGTTTTAGGCTTTAGGTGCACAGCTGTATGCTTTAGATAAGCAGCTGTGGGCTTTAGGTGAGCGGCTGTAGGATTAAGGTGGGTAGCTGTAAGCCTTTGGTGGAGGCTGCAGGCTTTAAATAGGCAGATGAAGGCTTCAGTTGAAAGGCTATAGGCTTTGGGAGAGTGGCTGTGGGCTTTAGAGTGGCAGCTTAGTATAGGTGAAAGGCTGTGGGTTTAGATGGCTGTGGGCTTTAGGCAAGCTGCTGTAGGTTTTAGTTAAGCGGCTGTTGGCTTTAGGTGGACAGCTGCAGGCTTTAGTTGAGCAGCTGTAGGCTTTAGGTGAGCGCCTGTAGGCTTTAGGTGGACAGCTGTAGGCTTTAGTTGAGCGCCTGTAGGCTTTAGGCAGATGGCTGTAGGCTTTAGCCGAGCAGCTGTAGGCTTTAGGTGGATGGCTGTGGGCTTTAGTTGAGCGGCTGTAGGCTTTAAGTGGACAACTGTAGGCTTAAGTTGAGCGGCTGTTGGCTTTAGGTGGATGGCTGTGGGCTTTAGTTAAGCAGGCTGTAGGCTTTATTTAGCAGTTATAGGCTTTAGATGGGTGGCTGTAGGCTTTAGGTGGATGGCTGTGGGATTTAGATGGGTGGCTGTAGGCTTTATGTGGATGGCTGTGGGCTTTAGTTGAGTGGCTGTAGGCTTTAGGTGGATGGCTATGGACTTTAGATGGACGGCTGTAGGCTTTAGGTAGATGGCTTTGAGCTTTAGTTGAATGGCTGTAGGCTTTAGATGGGTGGCTGTGGGATTTAGATGGGTGGCTGTAGGCTTTAGGTGGATGGCTGTGGGATTTAGATGGGTGGTTGTAGGCTTTAAATGGATGGCTGTGGGCTTTAGTTGAGCAGGCTGTAAGCCTTAATTGAGCAGTTATAGGCTTTATATGGGTTGCTGTAGGCTTTAGGTGGATGGCTGTGGCACTTAGATGGGCGATTGTAGGCTTTATGTGGATGGCTGTGGGCTTTAGTTGAGCGGCTGTAGGCTTTAGGTGGATGGCTGTGGGATTTAGATGGGTGGCCGTAGGTTTTATGTGGATGGCTGTGGGCTTTAGTTGAGCGGCTGTAGGCTTTAGGTGGATGGCTGTGGGATTTAGATGGGTGGCCGTAGGCTTTATGTGGATGGCTGTGGGCTTTAGTTGAGCGGCTGTAGGCTTTAGGTGGATGGCTGTAGACTTTAGATGGGCGGCTGTAGGCTTTAGGTAGATGGCTGTGAGCTTTAGTTGAATGACTGTAGGCTTTCGATGGGCGGCTGTAGGCTTTAAGTGGATGGCTGTGGACTTTAGATGGACGGCTGTAGGCTTTAGATGGGCGGCTGTAGGTGGATGGCTGTAAACCTTATTTGAGCAGCTGTAGGCTTTAGTTGAGTGGCTATAGGTTTTAGTTGGGCAGCTGTAGGCATTAGATGGCTCAACCACTTGTTTTTACTGATGCTTGTGAGAAATAAGCCTTAATTTTCCTCTTATATGAATAGAGTGACTACCAATCCTGTGTTCAGTAAGGGCGGCCATTTGTCAGGGAACCAGAAGCTAGCGGCAATCAATGTAGTAGTGGTGTAGTAAAGGTGCCTACTACAACAATTTCCAGCCTCCACAGGCATCCCACAGGTATGACACATACTGTGGGTACTTTACTATGAGCCATAGTGGGAGATATAACTGATTGAGACTGAAAGAGATCTCTAGACTTGTGGTTGGGGAAGTAAAAGTGGTAAAAACATGCAGCTGAGCCATTTTTTTAACACCCCCCCCCCCCCCCCCTTATCCTGCAAACACAGGGAATGACAGGGTTCACATGCAACAGCTGCAAAACTTTACTTTATGGCCATGATAAAAATGTCATAAAATGCATTAACAGGGGCACTCTAAGAGGGCAGCAATACCCCCTTCATTTTGCATCTGCATTCATTTATTGTCTTTTATATTTGCCTGGAGTTCCGCTCAGTTCGTAGACGGGTCATGTGACATTTTCATGTTTCAGGCCTCGGGGGAAGATGGCTGCAGCACATGTGGTTCTGGCGTGCATCAAGAGAGGGGAGGAGCCACGACAAAGAGAAATAACCGCAAGCGTGTTGCTAATGACGCTTCAAGTGCCCATAGGGCAGGGCGATGATAAAAGGGAGGAATAGCGGCACAGAAATACGACTGATTCTACAGATAGGTTGTGACTGATGTTTGAAAAAAAAATATTCTTTGAATATCAGACAGATATGCTGGGAGCGAAGTCTGCACACGGATTAGCTGTGCGGCGAGGACACGGTGAACTTGACGCTAGCGTTCTGTTCTGGCAGGTGTGATACCGCGTGTGACTGACATCACAGCAAGCAGCCCCTGTCACATGTCGTCTGCTGCCGGCTGTCTGTGGAGACCTGTCTGCCGAATTATACTTCACTGACTGTCAGGAAAACCGCCATCCCCATCCCCCAACACAGCACATACTGCCGAACGTCGCCCAGGGTTCTGTGTATTTTACTATCCAATCCATATGTAGTGTGATGTCCCCACACTATTATTATTATACATTTATATAGCTCTGACATATACCACAGTGCTGTACAGAGATCACTGAGCCAGTCACATCAGTCTCTGTACCTGAGGAGCTTACACTCTAATGTCCCCCCACAGTCACATCAGTCTCTGTACCAGAGGAGCTTACACTCTAATGTCCCCCCACAGTCACATCAGTCTCTGTACCAGAGGAGCTTACACTCTAATGTCCCCCCACAGTCACATCAGTCTCTGTACCAGAGGAGCTTACACTCTAATGTCCCCCCACAGTCACATCAGTCTCTGTACCAGAGGAGCTTACACTCTAATGTCCCCCCACAGTCACATCAGTCTCTGTACCAGAGGAGCTTACACTCTAATGTCCCCCCACAATCACATCAGTCTCTGTACCAGAGGAGCTTACACTCTAATGTCCCCCCACAGTCACACACTATTATTATACATTTATATAGCTCTGACATATACCACAGTGCTGTACAGAGAACACTGAGCCAGTAACATCAGTCTCTGCACCAGAGGAGCTTACACTCTAATGTCCCCCCACAGTCACATCAGTCTCTGTACCAGAGGAGCTTACACTCTAATGTCCCCCCACAGTCACATCAGTCTCTGTACCAGAGGAGCTTACACTCTAATGTCCCCCCACAGTCACATCAGTCTCTGTACCAGAGGAGCTTACACTCTAATGTCCCCCCACAGTCACATCAGTCTCTGTACCAGAGGAGCTTACACTCTAATGTCCCCCCACAGTCACATCAGTCTCTGTACCAGAGGAGCTTACACTCTAATGTCCCCCCACAATCACATCAGTCTCTGTACCAGAGGAGCTTACACTCTAATGTCCCCCCACAGTCACACACTATTATTATACATTTATATAGCTCTGACATATACCACAGTGCTGTACAGAGAACACTGAGCCAGTAACATCAGTCTCTGCACCAGAGGAGCTTACACTCTAATGTCCCCCCACAGTCACATCAGTCTCTGTACCAGAGGAGCTTACACTCTAATGTCCCCCCACAGTCACATCAGTCTCTGTACCAGAGGAGCTTACACTCTAATGTCCCCCCACAGTCACATCAGTCTCTGTACCAGAGGAGCTTACACTCTAATGTCCCCCCACAGTCACACACTATTATTATACATTTATATAGCTCTGACATATACCACAGTGCTGTACAGAGAACACTGAGCCAGTAACATCAGTCTCTGCACCAGAGGAGCTTACACTCTAATGTCCCCCCACAGTCACATCAGTCTCTGTACCAGAGGAGCTTACACTCTAATGTCCCCCCACAGTCACATCAGTCTCTGTACCAGAGGAGCTTACACTCTAATGTCCCCACCACAGTCACACACTATTATTATTATTATATATTTATATAGCTCTGACATATACTGCAGTGCTGTACAGAGAACACCGAGCCAGTCACAATGATCTCTGCACCAGAGGAGGTTACACTCTAATTTCCTCTCTTTTTTAAAATGTGTTTGCAGTAGTGAGATTTTTCAGTCACTTTGAGAAGCTGTGAGGTCTTCTGTGTGTTAAGAGGATTGTCTGCTCCTGCTGTGTTGATGGAGAAGCGTATGATCTGCTCATAAATGGAACTAATTTGATTATAAAATAATTATTATATAATCAGTGGAATCACAATGACGGTATTAGCACTGATAAAGCGGTTACAGATATTTTTATATATGTACATATTTTATAAATGTGTTTCTATAAAGTGAAAGAAAAAATAAACATGAAGTATCTCACAAAAGTGAGTACACCCCTCACCATTAAGGACCTTTAGAGACACTGAGGTATGTATATATACTGTATATATATATACACAGTATCTCACAAAAGTAAGTACACATGTTTGTAAATATTTTATTCTATATTTTCATGTGACAACACTGAAGAAATGACACTTTGCTACAATGTAAAGTAGTGAGTGTACAGCTTGTATAACAGTGTAAATTTGCTGTCCCCTCAAAATAACTCAACACACAGCCATTAATGTCTAAACCGCTGGAAACAAAAGTGAGTACACTCCTAAGCGAAATTGTCCAAATTGGGCCCAAAGTGTCAATATTTTGTGTGGCCACCATTATTTTCCAGCACTGCCTGAACCCTCTTGGGCATGGAGTTCACCAGAGCTTCACAGGTTGCCACTGGAATCCTCTTCCACTCCGCCATGACGACATCATGGAGCCGGTGGATGTTAGAGACCTTGCACTCCTCCACCTTCCATTTGAGGATGCCCCACAGATGCTCAATAGGGTTTAGGTCTGGAGACATTCTTGGCCAGTCCATCACCTTTACCCTCAGCTTCTTTAGCAAGGCAGCGGTCATCTTGGAGGTGTTTGGGATCATTATCATGTTGGAATACTGCCCTGCGTCCCAGTCTCCGAAGGGAGGGGATCATGCTCTGCTTCAGTATGTCACAGTACATGTTGGCATTCATGGTTCCCTCAAGGAAATGTAGCTCCCCAGTTCCGGCAGCACTCATGCAGCCCCAGACCATGACACTCCCACCACCATGCCTGATTGCAGACAAGACACACTTGTCTTTGTACTCCTCACCTGGTTGCCGCCACACACGCTTCACACCATCTGAACCAAATAAGTTTATCTTGGTCTCATCAGACCACAGGACATGGTTCCAGTAATCCATGTCCTTAGTCTGTTTGTCTTCAGCAAACTGTTTGCGGCATTTCTTGTGCATCATCTTTAGAAGAGGCTTCCTTCTGGGATGACAGCCATGCTGACCAATTTGATGCAGTGTGCGGCGTATGGTCTGAGCACTAACAGGCTGATCCCCCACCCCTTCAACCTCTGCAGAAATGCTGGCAGCACTCATACGTCTATTTCCCAAAGACAACCTCTGGATATGACGCTGAGCACGTGTACTCAACTTCTTTGGTCGACCATGGTGAGGCCTGTTCTGAGTGGAACCTGTCCTGTTAAACTACTGTATGGTCTTGGCCACCGTGCTGCAGTTCAGTTTCAGGATCTTGGCAATCTTCTTATAGCCTAGACCATCTTTATGTAAAACAACAATTCTTTTTTTCAGATCCTCAAACAGTTCTTTGCCATGAGGTGCCATGTTGAACTTCCAGTGACCAGTATGAGAGAGTGAGAGCGATAACACCAAATTTACCACACCTGCTCCCCATTCACACCTGAGACCTTGTAACACTAACGAGTCACATGACACCGGGGAGGTAAAATGGCTAATTGGGCCCAATTTGGACATTGTCACTTAGGGGTGTACTCACTTTTGTTGCCAGCAGTTTAGACATTAATGGCTGTGTGTTGAGTTATTTTGAGGGGACAGTACATTTACACTGTTATACAAGCTGTACACTCACTACTTTACATTGCAACAAAGTGTCATTTCTTCAGTGTTGTCACATGAAAAGATAGAATAAAATATTTACAAAAATGTGAGGGGTGTACTCACTTTTGTGAGATACTATATATATATATATATATATATATATATTTCAGTGTCTCTAAAGGTCCTTAGATCCCACTATATTCAGCAACAATATAATTTGTGAGAAAAGGTTTTCACCTTTTATCCATAAAAATTTATCCTTCAGCTCCACTCAGCAACGTTGCCTAGGCTGAGATGATGTTGCAAGTCTGCTGCAGGCAGGAAGTAGCATTTCCTCATTCTCCTTTCCACCAGTGATTAGACTGCAACATTGTAACTTTGTAGCAAGCCACAAGGCAGGAGGCTGCAGCAGGGAGCTGATCTGCGTCTGACATTTGTGAAAACTGCAGAGAACCAGGATTAGCATCACTATTATGTCTTCTCTGAGATGGCATCTCAGTCCGGGAAGTAGCTGGTGACCTAGGGTGATGCCTGAATAAAGATGGTGCCATCTATCCAGAGAGAAAAGCCAAAGAAGGTATTGTCAAGGGAGTACTGGTATCTTTGTGATAGACAGGGCTTTTTTTCAGCGGGAACGCGGGGGAACGCAGTTCCGGCACCTCCAGCCCTGAATGTATGTAATTGCAAGGAGTGCTGGGTTGTGCTACACTGTCTATTGATGCTGGCTGCTGAGGAACCTATTGTTTCTGGAGGGGATCTATTCCTGCAGGAGGATTTATTGCTGCTGGGAATATCGAATGTGACTGCTGGGGGATCTATTGTCTCTGGAAGAGATCTCGTTTTGCAGGGGGGTCTATTGTTGCTGGGGGTGGGTCTTTTGTTGCTGAGGGGTCAGTTGTTGCTGGGAGGGATCTACTGTTTAGGCAGCAGTCTATTGATGCTGGCTGCTGGGAGATCTGTTGTTGCTGCTGAGGGCCCATTGTTTCTGGTTGGATCTATTGTTGCTGGGGGATATATTGTTGTTGGCTGCATGGGATCTATTTTACTGCTTTTTTGTTATCATTAACAAATTCCATACAAATTACTTAGTACCGCAAATGTTACTTTGTCCTGTATTTTCTAAAAGGGATGGTACTGGGAGGTGGGTAGTGGGTGGAACCAAGGAACGGTTCACGGAGGTAGGTAGGGGCGGAGACAAGGGGTAAGTCCAAAAGAGGGAGTTCCTGCACCTATTCTCTGAGAAAAAAAGCCCTGGTGATAAGTAATAAAGTCCTGCACAGAGATCTGAGTTGTACTGCACAAGTGCCACCCAGGGCTGTCTTTAACACAGGGCAAAAGGGGCAGCTGCCCCGTGTCTAGTCATTGTTGTGGGGCCCAAAGCAGCTGCCCCTTGAGCCACCAAATAGATAAGTGGATTCAAGAGGGCCCAAGAAAATTTTTGCCTAGGGTCTAATCAAGAAAAAAGACGGCCCTGGTGCCACCATAGAAAATAATGGGTTACCTAAGGATACAGAGGGTCATATTTAGGCCATAATATCATTATCTTTTGGGTAATAGTAGAAACCTTCAGGTATACCGGATGTCTACTTGCTAATAAACCTGCAAGTTGTTACTGGGGGCACGTTGCTTCGTGCAGTCCTAAGTACGTAGGTTACATCATGGGAAATGCTCCTCCAAGCTGGCTGTATCTGTTTGTAATGTTTCGACAGTGACGGCACCTTCTCTCCTCCTTTGGCGTGAGGGGAATTATAGGTGATGGCATGTTTTTATTACTATTATTAGTCCAATATGATCTTTTTCTATTGATGTTCCTCCTCCGCTATTGGAATCACGATAACCTCAGACATCTGGGGGGAGGAACCGATGTGCTTTTCCGCAGGAATTCTCATATTGATCCAATCTAGTCCAGGAAAAGGCTGCCAAAATTTTTTGTCGACGGCGGAGAGGTTGGGTCAACTGCAGCTCTATGGCAGGTGAGAAGCTGGGGGGCCCGGTTTTAGCTTGCTGGCTCTTGCAGTCCCTCAGTAGACCAAAGTGAATAAAGATGGAATGGCGTGGTTCCTTTAGGCTTTCTGGAATGGGAAACAAGAACGTTGGTTACTTACCAAAATTTTAGGCAAGACACAAGCTTGCCTTAATCATACACGCACCATTAAGATAGAATAACAGGCATACCAAATACAGTCCCCAAAATAACCAAACCGAAAAAATGTGAATTTTGGCCAAAGTCAGGTGACCGTTTCATCACTTCCCCCCTGGTCCACCTCCTACAGGTTCTTGTTGGCCAGAAAGGCCATCGATCATTGTGCTGGACCTAAAGGGCCACGTCAAAGCCATCATGGTGCGATACAATAACTCACATTGTTTCCCGCATTAAATTGCGTTAAGAACATGTCTACACATTTTGGTTGTTTTTTACATCCCCGAAATGCCCAACAACCCAAAAAATTGCCAATGCAATAGAGCAATTTATTGGCACTATTCCCACCAGAGAAGTAAGAAACAAAGTGTGGCATTTAGAGGTGGCAACATGGGGCCACCTTCTAAATTCCAAACCCAAGGGCAGCCACAAATGTTCGAAAACTACTACAAATGGCGAGAGTGTTTTCAAAGCGTTTTCCGGCATTGAATTTATAAATTCTATTTGCCAAGGCACCACAATTCAGGGAAATTGGACATGCACCATGTTTTTCGGCACAGCCCAACACCATGCACGGAATATTCTTTACATGGCCCTTGGGTGTGCATGGCATAAGCGCGCTGGAACATCCCAACACACCAATGGCAATACATATGTTTGTTTTCCTACACATTATCACAAACCAAATATCTGAATGCCACCACGGACACCACTGGAAGTGTTTGTGGGGGATGGGAATCATATAAATGTACATGTGATTAATCCATGCTTCTGCACCCTTTGGTATTTATATGGTGCCGATGCTCTAGTCAAAACTTCACACATGAAGATTAGTGATGCGCCGAACAACCCCCCCCATCCTGAACCATACCAGGCCGCTTGCCCTCAACATGGGGAGGGTGCCCCCCAAAGCACCTTGTCCCCATGTTGATGGGGACAAGGGCCTCTTCCCGACAACCCTGGGCTGTGGTTGTGGGGGTCTGTGGGTGGGGGGCTTATCAAAATCTGGAAGCCCCCTTTAACAAGGGGGGCCCCAGATTCCGCCCCCCCATGTGAATTGGTATGGGGTACATCTTACCCCTACTCATTCACCAAAAAAGTGTAAAAAAGGAAAATCCACAGAACAGTTTTTGACAAATCTTTTATAAAAAGAAAAAAAAAAATAATGTCCCTCGATGTAAATCCATTGCCAATCACGTCACCCCTCGACCCGAAAAATAGAAAAAAATTCAAAAACGCTTCGACTCTGAATAAAGAGGCTACCCCCTGTATGCCGTGCTTCAGCATTAACAGCTGTGTTATAGGCAAGGGGCTGGGCCACCCAGTTATGTCACCCTCCCCATGTTGAGGGCAAGCGGCCTGGTATGGTTCAGGAGGGGGGGCACTCGCTCGCCCCCCCCCCCATCCTGGCCTGCCAGGCAGCATGCTCGTATAAGGGTCTGGTATGGATTTTGGGGGGACCCCAGGCCATTTTTTTTTTGGCGTGGAGTTCCCCTTAAAATCTGTACCAGACCAAAAGGGCCTGGTATAGATTTTGGGGGGGACCCCATGCCATTTTTTAATTCTGTCATAGGGTTCACCTTAACCACTTAAATACAGGGCACTTTCACCCCTTTCCTGTCTAGACCAATTTTCAGCTTTCAGTGCTCATTGGCATCTATGGGAAATATTGGACAGCTTGGCATGGCGCAGCTCCCCATCTTTAATATTGGCGTTTATGGGAAATCTTGGTCAGCTTGGCATGGCACTACTCCCTGTCTTTAACATTGGCATTTATGGGAAATATTGGTCAGCTTGGCATGGCACTGCTCACGAACTATAAGTGAAAAGGACACAAAACTTGGGAAGCATTGAGAGGGGACCCAGGACTACAATATATCTATACTGTGATGGGAGTCACTTTGGTTGGGAGGCCCGTGGAACCCAGCTTACCTTTGAGAGGCTGAGAAATCCCTGTTATTATTGCTGTTGTTGGAAAGATTTCTTCTCATTTCCTTTTATTTCCTGCTTTTAGAAATATTTCCTCTCTTCATTTTCTGTTGTACCAGGGTCCCCATGGACTCCCCTTTTGGAGCAGGCCAGGAAATTTCAGGGGGAGGGGGGAACTTGCCCCCCCCCCTTGCGGACACCCATGTTGGTGTCATTGGGAGGAATAATGCCCCATCATTGGTGTCAGTTGAAGGAATAGTGCCCCATCATTGGTGTTATTGGTAGGAGTTGAGGCCTTTTTTGGTGTCAATAAATAATATAGCAAGCCAAGGGCCGGATAAAAGCAATTCGAGGGCCACATCTGGCCCCTGGGCCGCAGTTTGGAGACCACTGATCTAATGAAAATAGAATAAGAAAATTGTATAATGTATGGCCAGCCTTAGACAAAAAAAAATAAAGATTTAAAAAATAAACAAAAATCATAAAAGAAGCAAACCTAAAAAAACAACCCATGAATGGCATTTAAAAAAAATCTATGGCTCACTTGGTCTCTTTTTTTTTTTTTGCCGTCACTTTTCTGTATTTCGTATAGAAATAAATGGTGTAAAATGTAGGTAGAATGTGTCATACCTTTATTTTATTATAAACAGATGTACATGTGTTCAGGAAACGCCCTCCCACTTGTTTTTTTTTTTACTCTCTGTAAAATACATGCAGAAAGAAAAGTAAAAGGTAATGCAAAAATGCTCTAGAGAATCCACAATGGGACCAATGGAGGAACTGGGACTATGCGATACCCAGATGTAGAAAGCGAAAGTAATAAACAGGAGGCAAAAAATAGAAAAATAGCACTAATAAAAAAAACATTGTAAACTTTATTGATACAAAAAACTTTTAAGACATCACAACGGAGGACCATTAATGAGCACACAATAAAAAACAGTAGGGACACAGCAAATAGCATGAATACACAGGGTGGACCCCAATATATAAAGGATAATGTTACAAAATGTGGACACAGAGACCCCAACGCGTTTCAACATGAAGTCTTCTTCTGTGGGTAGAAATGTCCACTTATCGAGCATGTCTAAAACAAATATATATAAATATTCACTTTTAAATAAAATGTAATTGTTACTCATTGATAAATAAAACTAAATTATTGATCAGTGATAAAAATAAATTAATAATCATTGTTTAAAAAAATACAACTTTTACTCATTAAAAAAAATATAGATATATAGATAGATATATAATATATATATATATATATATATATATATATATATATATATATATATATATATATATATATATATATATATATATGAATATTATATATAATATTATAAATTGAAAAAGAAAGCAGCACTCACCGGTCTTGAAAGGTGAATGCACTATATCAAATAATATAAACTATATATATATATATATATATATATATATATATATATGTATATATATATATGTGTATATATATATATATATATATATATATTCAGGGCTTTTTTTCAGCGGGAACGCGGGGGAACGCAGTTCCGGCACCTTCAGCCCAGAATGTATGTAATGGCAAGGAGTGCTGGGTTGTGCTACATTGTCTATTGATGCTGGATGCTGAGGAACCTATTGTTGCTGGAAGGGATCTATTCCTGCAGGAGGATTTATTGCTGCTGGGAATATTTAATGTGGCTGCTGGGGGATCTATTGTCTCTGGAAGAGATCTAGTTTTGCAGGGGGGTCTATTGTTGCTGGGGTGGGTCTTATGTTGCTGAGGGGTCAGTTGCTGCTGGAAGGGATATACTGTTTAGGCAGCAGTCTATTGATGCTGGCTGCTGGGCGATCTGTTGTTGCTGCTGAGGGCCCATTGTTTCTGGCTGGATCTATTGTTGCTGGGGGATCTATTGTTGTTGGCTGCATGGCATCTATTTTACTGCTTTTTTGTTATCATTAACAAATTCCATACAAATTACTTAGTACCGCAAATGTTACTTTGTTCTGTATTTTCTAAAAGGGATGGTACTGGGAGGTGGGTAGTGGGTGGAACCAAGGAACGGTTCACGGAGGTAGGTAGGGGCGGAGACAAGGGGTAAGTCCAAAAGAGGGAGTTCCTGCACCTATTCTCTGAGAAAAAAAGCCCTGTATATATTTTTATATATATATATATATATATATATATATATATATATACTGTATATAGTTTATATTATTTGATATTGTGCATTCACCTTTCAAGACCCGTGAGTGCTGCTTTCTTTTTCAATTTATAATATGTAATATCATATTTTTTAGTCACTGTTAAAAAAAAAAGTATTATTACTCATTGTTAAAATAAAAAAAATTAATCATTATAAAAAAAAAAAAAGATATCACTATTAAAAAAATAAATGATTGATCATTGTAAATACAAATAAATTAGTAATCATTGTTAAATAAGAATGCATTTATAATCATTGTTAAATAAAATAAAATAAATTGTTATTGTTATATAAAATTGAATTATTGATCATTGCTAAATTAAATGTTTTCTATTTTTTTCCCGGGCCTCCAGTTACCAGAAAGGTGGGAAGATTTTTTTTTTTGGGATGGCGGTTTGTTTCCTTGTAACAATTAGCCAGGTTGTTTGATATTTCGGCGGTGGGTAACGAGCGTGGAAGGACGCGGTCGTCGGTGAGACTTTGGCGTGAACCCATGTAAGAGTTAATGAAGTGTGCAGTTATTGAGCCATTTAAGCTGGTTACACACAAAGCTACAAGAGTTTACTGTTACCTGCCTGGTGTGTAAACTCTGCGCTCCAACTTCATCACCCTAATGCTGTGTCAAGATGTGAAGCCACAGGACGCCCCTCCGGTTACCCCGCACACCGCCAGATGTGGCTTTAACCACTTCACTGACTGGGGGGGGGGGTGCTAAGTCCTGTACTGCAGGCAGGGGGCGCTGCTGGGCTGGTGAAGACTGCCAAACGAGGACAATGTCACAAATAAATAAATAATAAATATTAAATATTCACCAAAAAATAAAAAAATAAATGAGGTGCAAAAAATGAATGTTGTGTAAGAAAATATGGAAATACAAATATCTATCTATCTATCTATCTATCTATCTATCTATCTATCTATCTATCTATCTATCTATCTATCTATCTATCTATCTATCTATCTCATATCTATCTATCTATCTATCTATCTATCTATCTATCTATCTATCTATCTATCTATCTATCTATCTATCTATCTATCTATCTATCTATCTATCTATCTATCTATCTATCTATCTATCTATCTATCTATCTATCTATCTATCTATCTATCTATCTCATATCTATCTCTGTCCAGAAAGATGGAATTTAGATAGATAGATAGATAGATAGATAGATAGATAGATAGATAGATAGATAGATAGATAGATAGATAGATAGATAGATAGATAGATAGATAGATAGATAGATAGATAGATAGATAGATAGATAGATAGATAGATAGATAGATAGATAGATAGATAGATAGATAGATAGATAGATAGATAGATAGATAGATAGATAGATAGATAGATAGATAGATAGATAGATAGATAGATAGATAGATAGATAGATAGATAGATAGATAGATAGATATGAGATAGATAGATAGATATGAGATAGATAGATAGATATGAGATAGAGAGATAGATATGAGATAGAGAGATAGATAGATAGATAGATAGATAGATAGATAGATAGATAGATAGATAGATAGATAGATAGATAGATAGATAGATAGATAGATAGATAGATAGATAGATAGATGGCTAAATCATACCTCCCAACTTTTTGAGCTGGGAAAAAGGGACACCTATTATTAAAAGTTTTTATCTATTTATTTATATCATATTCTATCTATCTATCTATCTATCTATCTATCTATCTATCTATCTATCTATCTATCTATCTATCTATCTATCTATCTCATATCTATCTATCTATCTATCTATCTATCTATCTATCTATCTAAATTCCATCTATCTGGACGTGGATACATGCTGTAAACAGAGATAGATAGATAGATAGATAGATAGATAGATAGATAGATAGATAGATAGATAGATAGATAGATAGATAGATAGATAGATAGATAGATAGATAGATAGATAGATAGATAGATAGATAGATACCCTGTTTCCCCGAAAATAAGGCAGTGTCTTATATTAATTTTTGCTCCCAAAGATGCGCTAGGTCTTATTTTCAGGGGATGTCTTATTTTTCCATGAAGAAGAATACGGTACACATTTATTGTTGAACAAAAACAAAAGGAAATGTATTACCTGTATACGGTACGATAGTAGTTGTCATCACAAAACAGCAAATTACATCCTCCTGTGCCATTTTGATTGTCCCCACTGATCCTCTTGTGTCATTTAAGTGATCCCACTCCTCACACCCCTGTGCCAGTGGACACCTTCACCAGACATCCCCCCCACCCCTTTATCAGACACTTCCCCCCTACCTCAGTCATCCCTGTGTGTCCACACAATATGCCCGACTCCGTCAGGGCAGAGCGAGCAGCAGGCGGCAGCTTGTCCTGGCGGCGGCGCTCTCTCTGATTAAAAGAGACCTCGCACTTCCTGTCTGCTCCCCCGGCTGCGCTGTGGCCTACAGTGAGCTACGTGGCGGCGCCCACCACTACGGTCCAGAGTTATGGTAGCTTCGGGGGGCCTTATTATTGGGGAGATCTTATTATCGGGGAGGTCTTATTATCGGGGAGGTCTTATTATCAGGGAGGTCTTATTATCGGGGGGCCTTATTATCGGGGGGCCTTATTATCGGGGAGGTCTTATTATCAGGGGGGGGGGCTCTTATTATCGGGGAGGTCTTATTATTGGGGCGGTCTTAATATCGGGGAGGTCTTATTATTGGGAAGGTCTTATTATCGGGGAGGTCTTATTATCGGGGAGGTCTTATTATCGGGGGGGGGGGTCTTATTATCGGGGAGGTCTTATTATTGGGGTGGTCTTAGTATCGGGGAGGTCTTATTATTGAGAAGGTCTTATTATCGGGGAGGTCTTATTATCGGGGAGGTCTTATTATTGGGGAGGCCTTATTATCAGGGAGGTCTTATTATCGGGGGGCCTTATTATCAGGGAGGTCTTATTATCGGGGAGATCTTATTATCGGGGAGGTCTTATTATCGGGGAGGTCTTATTATCAGGGGGCCTTATTATCGGGGGGCCTTATTATCGGGGAGGTCTTATTATCAGGGGGGGGGCTCTTATTATCGGGGAGGTCTTATTATTGGGGCGGTCTTATTATCGGGGAGGTCTTATTATTGGGAAGGTCTTATTATCGGGGAGGTCTTATTATTGGGGCGGTCTTAGTATCGGGGAGGTCTTATTATTGGGAAGGTCTTATTATCGGGGAGGTCTTATTATCGGGGGGGGGTCTTATTATCGGGGAGGTCTTATTATTGGGGTGGTCTTAGTATCGGGGAGGTCTTATTATTGAGAAGGTCTTATTATCGGGGAGGTCTTATTATCGGGGAGGTCTTATTATTGGGGAGGCCTTATTATCAGGGAGGTCTTATTATCGGGGGGCCTTATTATCGGGGAGGTCCTATTATCGGGGGGGGTCTTATTATCGGGGAGGTCTTATTATTGGGGTGGTCTTATTATTGGGAAGGTCTTATTTTCGGGGAAGTCTTATTATCGGGGAGGTCTTATTATCGGGGGGGTCTTATTATTGGGGCGGTCTTATTATTAGGGAGGTCTTATTATTGGGGAGGTCTTATTATTGGGAAGGTCTTATTTTCGGGGAAGTCTTATTATCGGGGAGGTCTTATTATCGGGGGGGTCTTATTATTGGGGCGGTCGTATTATTAGGGAGGTCTTATTATTGGGGAGGTCTTATTATTGGGAAGGTCTTATTTTCGGGGAAGTCTTATTATCGGGGAGGTCTTATTTTCTGGGAGGTCTTATTATTGGGAAGGTCTTATTTTCGGGGAAGTCTTATTATCGGGGAGGTCTTATTTTCTGGGAGGTCTTATTATTGGGAAGGTCTTATTTTCGGGGAAGTCTTATTATCGGGGAGGTCTTATTTTCTGGGAGGTCTTATTATTGGGAAGGTCTTATTTTCGGGGAAGTCTTATTATCGGGGGGCCTTATTATCGGGGAGGTCTTATTATCAGGGAGGTCTTATTATTGGGAGGTCTTATTATCAGGGAGGTCTTATTATTGGGGAAGTCTTATTATCAGGGAGGTCTTATTATTGGGGAGGTCTTATTATCGGGGAGGTCTTATTATTGGGGAAGTCTTATTATCAGGGAGGTCTTATTATTGGGGAAGTCTTATTATCAGGGAGGTCTTATTATTGGGGAGGTCTTATTATCGGGGAGGTCTTATTATTTGGGGAGGTCTTATTATCGGGGAGGTCTTATTTTCGGGAAGGTCTTATTTTCGGGAAGGTCTTATTATCGGGGAGGTCTTATTTTCGGGGGGGATGCCTTATATTTCAGCGAGAGGCAAAACTGTAAGTAGGTCTTATTTTCGAGGGATGTCTTACTTTCAGGGAAACAGGGTAGATAGATTGATATGAGATAGGATAGATGGATGTTATTCATAGTCGGTCATTATATAGGTACACAGAGAGATCTCTGCTGATTGGTGTAGCTCGGTGATTGTTCCTCCATCTCAGTCATATCCAGAACTCTGTCGATCATCCACAACCCAACCCTCCTATCCGAATATTCGTTCAGCAGCGATGCCGCTTGCACTGTCTGACATTTCCATTCTCTATAGATAAACACAAAGTCTGTGTAGAAAATCTGATCATAAACCAACAAATTGTGCAGTCGCAGAAAACAGATCAGAAACAAAGTTTCCATCTAACATTTCCGATGAAATCTTCAGTAGAGCGCGGTGATGTCAGATCTGCCGCCCCACCGCGTCACGCAAAGACAAAAGAGCGGCAGCAGCCGAGGTTTATCCGGATAAAAATAATCGGTGACACCCCCGGAGCAGTCAGACGATGGCGGAGTCATTGTGAGCGGGAACATGTTCCATCGGCAGACAAAGGTGTGGGGCCGCGGCGTTCCTCCGGGAGAACAATGCGCCGCCCTCGGTCTGTGCGCTGCCTGGCCGCCTCCCGATGGGAAGGAGTTTTAAGCGGAGGTGAAATATTCATTTTCCTCCTTAACAAGCTGGAAATAAATGAAATTGTTGGGTGAGATTTGGATCTTGGCGAGGAAACCAATTACGCTGATAAAGGTGTTTACATTCGTTATATTGGCGCGGCTCCTCGAAGGTAATTATCGGATTTCTGGAGAGCTTTATCTGTCACTTGGAGAGAACGGCGGAACAAGAGGGATGCCGAGAGTTCTAAGGAGCGATCCTTTATGTCGCTAATTGTTTATGGCGCTGGGAGCGCGCTTACATACAACGTCACCGCTAACGCTGGCTTCATACAATTAAAATTGCAACAATTTTTTTTTTTTTTCACCCCGGTCCAATTCTGACAATTCTCGCATATATGTAAAAATCTTTTTTTTTTTTGGTGACATTCACCCCGAGCCAAATCTGACAATTCTCGCATATATGTAAACATCTTTTTTTTTTGCTAGAAAATTACTTAGAACCCCCAAACATTATATATATATATATATATATATATATATATATATATATATATATATATATTTTTTTTTCGCAGAGACCCTAGAGAACAAAATTGAGATTGTTGCAATATTTTATGTCACACGGTATTTCTACGGCGGTCTTCAAGCGCAATTGTTTGGGGGAAAAATACACTTTAGCCACTTCTGGACCGGAAGCATTTGCCGCCTTAATGACCAGGCCTTTTTTTGCAATTCGGCACTGCGTTATTTTAACTGACAATTGCGCGGTCAGACGATGCTGTACCCAAATAAAAGTGATGTCCCTTTTTCCCTCACAAATAGAGCTTTCTTTTGGTGGTATTTGATCCCCTCTGCGATTTTATTTTTTTGCGCTATACACAAAAAAAGAGCGACAATTCTGAAAAAAAAAAAAACAGTATATATACAGTGCCTTGCGAAAGTATTCGGCCCCCTTGAACTTTGCGACCTTTTGCCACATTTCAGGCTTCAAACATAAAGAGATAAAACTGTAATTTTTTGTGAAGAATCAACAACAAGTGGGACACAATCATGAAGTGGAACGAAATTTATTGGATATTTCAAACTTTTTTAACAAATAAAAAACTGAAAAATTGGGCGTGCAAAATTATTCAGCCCCCTTAAGTTAATGCTTTGTAGCGCCACCTTTTGCTGCGATTACAGCTGTAAGTCGCTTGGGGTATGTCTCTATCAGTTTTGCACATCGAGAGACTGAAATTTTTGCCCATTCCTCCTTGCAAAACAGCTCGATATGTTTATTTGTGAACCATTCCATTGTAGATTTTGCTTTATGTTTTGGATCATTGTCTTGTTGGAAGACAAATCTCCATCCCAGTCTCAGGTCTTTTGCAGACTCCATCAGGTTTTCTTCCAGAATGGTCCTGTATTTGGCTCCATCCATCTTCCCATCAATTTTAACCATCTTCTCCGTCCCTGCTGAAGAAAATCAGGCCCAAACCATTATGCTGCCACCACCATGTTTGACAGTAGGGATGGTGTGTTCAGGGTGATGAGCTGTGTTGCTTTTACGCCAAACATAACGTTTTTCATTGTTGCCAAAAAGTTTGATTTTGGTTTTATCTGACCAGAGCCCCTTCTTCCACATGTTTGGTGTCTCCCAGGTGGCTTGTGGCAAACTTTATATGACACTTTTTATGGATATCTTTAAGAAATGGCTTTCTTCTTGCCACTCTTCCATAAAGGCCAGATTTGTGCAGTATACGACTGATTGTTGTCCTATGGACAGAGTCTCCCACCTCAGCTGTAGATCTCTGCAGTTCATCCAGAGTGATCATGGGCCTCTTGGCTGCATCTCTGATCAGTCTTCTCCTTGTATGAGCTGAAAGTTTAGAGGGACGGCCAGGTCTTCGTAGATTTGCAGTGGTCTGATACTCCTTCCATTTCAATATTATCGCTTGCACAGTGCTCCTTGGGATGTTTAAAGCTTGGGAAATCTTTTTGTATCCAAATCTGGCTTTAAACTTCTCCACAACAGTATCTCGGACCTGCCTGGTGTGTTCCTTGTTCTTCATGATGCTCTCTGCGCTTTAAACGGACCTCTGAGACTATCACAGTGCAGGTGCATTTATAAGGAGACTTGATTACACACAGGTGGATTCTATTTATCATCATTAGTCATTTAGGTCAACATTGGATCATTCAGAGATCCTCACTGAACTTCTGGAGAGAGTTTGCTGCACTGAAAGTAAAGGGGCTGAATAATTTTGCACGCCCAATTTTTCAGTTTTTTATTTGTTAACAAAGTTTGAAATATCCAATAAATTTCGTTCCACTTCATGATTGTGTCCCACTTGTTGTTGATTCTTCACAAAAAATTACAGTTTTATATCTTTGTTTGAAGCCTGAAATGTGGCAAAAGGTCGCAAAGTTCAAGGGGGCTGAATACTTTCTCAAGGCACTATATATATAATGTTTTTGGGGGTTCTGAGTAATTTTCTAGCAAAAAAAAAAAAAGATTTTTACATATATGAGAGAAGTGTCAGAATTGGTAGGTAAGTGGTTAAGCCGGTGATTTAACGTGGTGGCGGCGAGTGGTATCTGCAGGGATTCTGAGATTCTGACAGCGTAGTAATTCCGCCAACATTACGGAGTCCCGCAGGTTTATTTTCCAGCAATGATTGATATAGAATGTGACGTTCGGCAGAGTTGAGAAACACGAAATCTGAATATTTCCTGTGTTTTTGTTTGGCGGGAATCTCGGGGGGGGCGCCGGGATACAATACTTCTCCTTCCTATATGTTCAGGTGTGAATGGGGTCTAAGGGTTGGCAACAGATGTGAATGAGGCCTAAGGGTTCGGGACAGGTGTGAATTGGGTCTAAGGGTTGGGTACAAATGTGAATGGGGCCAAAGGGCTGGGAACAGATGTGAATGGGGTCTATGGGTTGGGGACAGATGTGAATGGGGCCTAAGAGTTGGGGACAGATGTGAATGGGGCTCAAGGGTTGAGAACAGATGTGAATGCGGTCTATGGGTTGGGGACAGATGTGAATGGGGCCGAAGGGTTGGGGACAGATGTGAATGGGCCCTAAGGGTTGGGGACAGATGTGAATGGGGCCTAAGGGTTGGGGACAGATGTGAATGGGGCCTAAGGGTTGGGGCCTAAGGGTTGGGGACAGATGTGAATGGGGCCTAAGGGTTGGGGACAGATGTGAATGGGGCCTAGGGGTTGGGGACAGAGGTGAATGGGGCCTGGGTTAGAGACAGATGTGAATGGGGCCCTAAGGGTTGGGGACAGATGTGAATGGATCCTAAGGGTTGGGGACAGATGTGAATGAGGCCTATGGGTTGGGAACAGATGTGAATGGGGCCTAAGGGTTGGGGACGGATGTGAATGGGCCCTAAGGGTTGGGGAGAGATGTGAATGAGGCCTAAGGGTTGGGGACAGATGTAAATGGGCCCTAAGGGTTGGGGACAGATGTGAATGGGCCCTAAGGGTTGGGGACAGATGTAAATGGGCCCTAAGGGTTGGGGACAGATGTAAATGGGCCCTAAGGGTTGGGGACAGATGTAAATGGGCCCTAAGGGTTGAGGACAGATGTGAATGAGCCCTAAGGGTTGGGGACCGATGTGAATGGATCCACTCTGGTAGTCTGGATGTTGGTGCTATATAAAATCAGGAAATAAAAAGGGGGTAGGGGGAGGCGCCCTTTTAAAGTGGACCTATAGCATCGTTATTGGCACCCTGGCTGCTGCTCACAGCCAGAATGGAGTGCCACCATCTTGGATGGAATGTCAGCAACCCCAGTAGACTCAGAGGTGTCACTTCAGTCATTCCCCTTCACTCCTCCCAAGACAGCTACATAAAAGGGTATGTAGGTAGGGGAGGGGCGTAAGAGCTGGGCCAGCGCCGACAGTAGTTAGACACTCCCAGAAGAGGAAAAGGGAGGACAGATGAGCTGGGCCAGCACAGACAGGAATTAGAGACCCTCAGAAGGGGGAAAGAATGGATAAGCTGGGCGTGTACAGGCATTATTAAGGCACTTCCAGAGGAGGAGAGGGGAAGGGCAGAGGAGCTGGGCCAGCACAGACAGTAATTAGACACTCCCAGAAGATGAGAGGGCAAAGGAGCTGGACCAGCACAGACAGTAATTAGACACTCCCAGAAGAGGAGAGGGCAAAGGAGCTGGGCTAGCACAGACAGTAATTTGACAGTCCCAGAAGAGGAGAGGGCAAAGGAGCTGGGCCAGCACAGACAGTAATTAGACACTCCCAGAAGAGGAGAGGGCAAAGGAGCTGGGCCAGCACAGACAGTAATTAGACACTCCCAGAAGAGGAGAGGGCTATGCACAAGTCCGGCATCACAGATTCTAACATGTTTCCTGATGTGACAGCACATGTTGCAGTATGAGTGCACTTCCTTTGGGTCCCCAATGCGCCTCTACACACCAATCATCACATGTGGGCGGTTACCTAGGGGCGGTCTGCATGCTCTGAAACGCCCACTCCTCCAGACTGACCCCCATTTATCAAGACATTTTTTTACATTTGCATAACTCCTCCCAGGGGCCAGCCCACTGCTTGTATCAGGATTGAAGACCTCGTAGAGCTGTACTGAGGCCGGGTGCTGTGATGATTTCAGGAAGCCATGTACAGCGCCCTGCTGGCTCCTCCCACCAGCCCCTCCCACCAGCCATGATCTGCCTGCATTGCATAGAGAAGCACAGAGACCCACATGATATTAAAAAAAAAGGCATATAATGAAAATTGAAGGATTTTTTATTCTAAAAGATTCATTATCATCATGATTGGGGGGGATACCTCAGCTGTACCGTCATTGTCTCATCATACAATAGACGGGGGGGGGGGGGCGCTCCGCCAATTAATTCGCCATTTTCACTTCTAATTTTATTTACTTATAAACGGAGAATTGTATCCAGATGTCGGGGCACAATGGAAGAGACGGGAAAACACAACGAGCCCCCCCCCCCTGCAGCAACAGAATCTGAAAATGAGGAGAATAAATTTTGGAGAATCCTGAGATGTCTGCAGGGGGAGGACTCCGAGGATCCCGCCGGCTCCCCTGCAAGGATTCCGACGCTGCGCTGTGACGCCTCTGCAGCTTCAACAACGGAAATTCTGCCAAAAAAAAATAAAAAATGGCCTCCACATGTATGAAAGAACTCTCTGTAGTCTTTCATCTTAGGGCCATCATTTATAAGAACCGGACTCCGGCCAATACGGCAAACTAGGTTTTCATTATTGGTGGATGAAGGGTGACCACAGGAGTTTGCTTTCTCCGAGATAATTCTCGGATCTTCCCTGCAGGAAATCCCTTCCTGGCTTTGCCTTTTACTGCTGAGCAAGACAGGGGAAGGGGTCAAAAAACATAATGAGTTAAAAAGGGAATAAAGTATTTATGTTATATGATAGTTCATCACATCATGTGCGATCACATGGCTTTGTTTACCAGTAGTGTCCTACCAACCTGCATCATATGGCTTTGTTTACCAGTAGTGTCCTACCAACCTACATCACATGGCTTTGTTTTTCCAGTAGGGTCCTACCAACCTACATCACATGGCTTTGTTTTTCCAGTAGTGTCCTACCAACCTACATCACATGGCTTTGTTTTTCCAGTAGTGTCCTACCAACCTGCATCACATGGCTTTGTTCACCAGTAGTGTCCTACCAACCTGCATCACATGGCTTTGTTTACCAGTAGTGTCCTACCAACCTGCATCACATGGCTTTGTTTACCAGTAGTGTCCTACCAACCTACATCACATGGCTTTGTTTACCAGTAGTGTCCAACTAACCTACATGACATGGGTTTGTTTACCAGTAGTGTCCTACCAACCTACATCACATGACTTTGTTTACCAGTAGTGTCCTACCAACCTGCATCACATGGCTTTCTTTACCAGTAGTGTCCTACCAACCTACATCACATGACTTTGTTTACCAGTAGTGTCCTACCAACCTACATCACATGGCTTTCCTTACCATTAGTGTCCTACCAACCTACATCACATGGCTTTGTTTACCAGTAGTGTCCTACCAACCTACATCACATGGCTTTGTTTACCAGTAGTGTCCTACTAACCTACATCACATGGCTTTGTTTACCAGTAGTGTCCTACCAACCTGCATCACATGGCTTTGTTTACCAGTAGTGTCCTACCAACCTACATCACATGGCTTTGTTTACCAGTAGTGTCCTACCAACCTACATCACATGGCTTTCTTTACCAGTAGTGTCCTACCAACCTACATCACATGGCTTTGTTTACCAGTAGTGTCCTACCAACCTACATCACACGGCTTTGTTTACCAGTAGTGTCCTACCAACCTACATCACATGGCTTTGTTTTTCCAGTAGTGTCCTACCAACCTACACCACATGGCTTTGTTTACCAGTAGTGTCCTACTAACCTACATCACATGGCTTTGTTCACCGGTAGTGTCCTACCAACCTGCATCACGTTGCTTTGTTTACCAGTAGTGTTCTACCATACAGTGGCGGCTGGTGCTCAACATTTTTTTTGGGGGGGGCGCAAAAAGAAAAATGTAATAGGTATTGCTTTGCGTCAAAAAACGCAGTAATAAATTGCGTGACTTTGAAGTCATGGTACAGGCATGGCACAGGTGATGGTACAGGAGATGGTATAGGCATGGCACAGATATGGTATAGGCATGGCACAGATATGGTATAGGCATGGCACAGATATGGTATAGGCATGTCACAGGTCATGGTACAGGAGATGGTATATGCCCCCTTTCAAGGCAGTGACCAGCGTACATGCCCCCTTTAATGCAGAGATCAGCGTGCGTGCCCCCTTCAATGCAATAAACACTGTGCTGTGCCCCCTTCAATGCAGTAAACACTGTGCTGTGCCCCCTTCAATGCAATAAACACTGTGCTGTGCCCCCTTCAATGCAACTGTGCTGTGCCCCCTTCAATGCAACTGTGCTGTGCCCCCTTCAATGCAATGAACACTGTTCCGTGCCCCCATCAATGCAGAGTGCCACAGCATTGTCCCCCAATCATCGCAGAGTGCCACAGCATTGTCCCCCAATGATTGCAGAGTGCCACAGCATTGTCCCCCAATGATTGCAGAGTGCCCACAGCATTGTACCCCAATGATTGCAGAGTGCCCACAGCATTGTACCCCAATGATTGCAGAGTGCCACAGCATTGTCCCCCAATGATTGCAGAGTGCCCACAGCATTGTTCCCCAATGATTGCAGAGTGCCCACAGCATTGTCCCCCAATGATTGCAGAGTGCCCACAGCATTGTACCCCAATGATTGCAGAGTGCCCACAGCATTGTCCCCCAATCAATGCAGAGACCAGCGTGCGTGCTCCCTTCAATCCAATGCACTTACCTGGCGGCTCGGCTCCCGGCGGCGGCTTCTCCCCTCCTCGATACTTCATCCTCTTCTGCGGCGGCGGGAAGGTGAGCGGCGTCTCCCTCTCGGCCTCTCCACTTCTCTGCGGCGGGCGGCGGGAACCGGTGGGAAGGTGAGCGGCGCTGGCTTCTCCTCTCCTCGAGACTCCTCTCTGCGGCGGCGGGAAGGTGACTGGGCGGTGACGGTGAGTGACTGATGCACGCACCGGCACTGCCCCCATTGCGACGTCAGCGGGAGGTCCTGGATGATGATTGGTCCAGGCTGGAGATTGGACCAATCACAGCCAGGATATCACGAAAGTGAGGGTGTCCTAGCGCTATGACCTGCGCCCAGGTTACGCCCCCAGAAGGCAGCCAATCGGCGCCTCTTCTGGGTTGTAAACCCCACCCCCCAGCGAACACATTGGCCGGCAAACGCAATTTTTTTTTTAAACTTTATTGTTCTTTTTGTAATTTTTTTTTTCCTTTTTTTTTAGGGGGGGGCAGGGCCCTGGCTCCCCCTATGCACAGGCCGCCACTGCCTACCAACCTACATCACATGGCTTTGTTTATCAGCAGTGTCCTACCAACCTATAGTAGTGTCCTACCAACCTACATCACATGGGTTTGTTTACCAGAAGTGTCCTACCAACCTACATCACGTGGGATTTTTTTTACCAGTAGTATCTCACCAACCTTCATCCAGTGGCTTTGTTTACCAGTAGTGTCTTACCAACCTACAGTAGTGTGCTACCAACCTACATCACATGGCTTTGTTTACCAGTAATGTCCTACCAACCTACATCACATGGCTTTGTTTACCAGTAGTGTCCTACCAACCTATTGTAGTGTCCTACCAACCTACATCACATGGCTTTGTTTACCAGTAGTGTCCTACCAACCTGCATCACGTGGCTTTCCTTACCAGTAGTGTCCTACCAACCTACATCACATGGCTTTGTTTACCAGTAATGTCCTACCAACCTACATCACATGGCTTTGTTTACCAGTAATGTCCTACCAACCTACAACACATGGGGATTTTTTTTACCAGTAGTGTCCTACCAACCTACATCATATGGCTTTGTTTACCAGTAATGTCCTACCAACCTACATCACATGGCTTTGTTTACCGACAATGTATTACCAGCATATTGGGGTTGATTTACTAAAACTCAATTGGCTTCTAATTTCAGCTTGTTCAATCAAGCTTTGACAATAAAACCTGGAATCTGATTGCACCAGATTTTGCACTCTCCCCGATTTTAGTAAATCGACCCCTTTGTATCCTCACTGACCTGGTGATCACATGGCTTTGTTTACCGACAACATTTTCCAAACATGTCCTCACTGACCTGATGATTGCATGACTTTGTTTACCAACAATGTCCTACTTACACATCCTTACTGATCCGGTGATCACATGACTTTGTTTATAAACAAAGCCATGTGATCACAATTGTGCCTCCTAGCTTTTCATTGCATGCAAACATTTGCGTTAATTTTAAATCTAATGACAGCTGATAATTTGAATAATATGAACTACTGATTTAGCGTATTTGTTGGAGCCGTGTTGGTATTTGCCATAATTTTTCCCTCGTTCTTATATTCTTTATTCTTTATTATTATTTATTATTATTTATTTATTTATTATTATGTATTATTTATTTTTTATTATTTATTTATTTATTTATTTATTTATTTATTATTATTTATTATTTATTCTTTATTATTATTTATTTATTTATTATTATTTATTTATTTATTTATTTATTATTTTTTATTCTTTATTCCTCAGGGTGAAAAATCTGTATCAGAAGGGGGGTGCCGGCCATCTCCACCTATGACCTCCGTGGACCATCTCTATTAAAGGTAACGTCTTTGGTTTTGCTTCAGCGGGTGAGGCGTCTTTTTAAGGTCAGCATTAGGAATCAAGTCATAAATGTATCAAGGATTCTCCCCCCACAAACCAACATGGCGCCCCCTATGTTAGCTGCAAAGGCTTCTGCTTGGGGTACAGTGGGGGATGGGGAGTGTTGGCGATTTAAGGGTTGCTAGAACTGTGCTCCTTGTGATTGGAAGGCCAAGTGCTTTGTGGAAAGGTTTGAACCCTTTTTTTGATTTGTGTCCCCATTGGGGAGATTTTCTTCACTTCCTGTTTTGAGAACAATTGTAACATTTTGGATCTCTTATCTCTGTCTGGTATATTGAGCAAGCAGTCTTTAGTTTGAAACGCGTCAAGGCACTTTTGGAGTATAGTATGTCCCCAAAGAAAGAAAGAAAAGTGTTATCAAAAGCTTGAACCCCCGAAATGTGTTCGGTTGGCCCAAACATATTTTTAGGCCATTGATCGAGTTTAAATTGGGGGTATGTAAGGATAAAGCCCCCCCCCCCCCCCCAAGTCCTCAGCTCCTAGGTGTTCCCTCCTCCGTCACACACCACTTGGAAAAAGGTCAAAATAACTTTATTGTACAGCACCCGCACGACCACTGCACCCAGGATCAGGGCTGCTGTTAGAAATCACGGGGGCACCGTACAGTCTACCTGGCAGGCCCCTCCCCCCCAAATATATTATGACAATATTTTTACTAAAAATACACTAAAATCACGCTAAAATACACTAAAAAATACACTAGAATTCACTAAAAATAAAATACAATACAATAAAAAATAAAATACCCTAAAATCACAATAAAATACACTAAAAGATACACTAAAATTCACTAAAAATACAATACAATACAATAAAAAATGAAATACACTAAAATCACAATAAAATACACTAAAAAATACACTAAAATTCACTAAAAATACAATACAATACAATAAAAAATAAAATACACTAAAATCACAATAAAATACACTAAAAAATACACTAAAATTCACTAAAAATAAAATACAATACAATAAAAAATAAAATACACTAAAATCACAATAAAATACACTAACAAATACACTAAAATTCACTAAAAATACAATACAATAAAAAATAAAATACACTAAAATCACAATAAAATACACTAAAAAATACACTAAAATTCACTAAAAATAAAATACAATACAATAAAAAATAAAATACACTAAAAATAACAATACAATACACTAAAAAATACACTAAAATTCACTAAAAATACAATACAATACAATAAAAAATAAAATACACTAAAATCACAATAAAATACACTAAAAAATACACTAGAATTCACTAAAAATAAAATACAATACAATAAAAAATAAAATACACTAAAATCACAATAAAATACACTAAAAAATACACTAAAATTCACTAAAAATACAATACAATACAATAAAAAATGAAATACACTAAAATCACAATAAAATACACTAAAAAATACACTAAAATTCACTAAAAATACAATACAATAAAAAATAAAATACATTAAAATCACAATAAAATACACTAAAAAATACACTAAAATTCCCTAAAAATACAATACAATACAATAAAAAATAAAATACACTAAAATCACAATAAAATACACTAAAAAATACACTAAAATTCACTAAAAATACAATACAATAAAAAATAAAATACACTAAAATCACAATAAAATACACTAAAAAATACACTAAAATTCACTAAAAATACAATACAATACAATAAAAAATAAAATACACTAAAATCACAATAAAATACACTAAAAAATACACTAGAATTCACTAAAAATAAAATACAATACAATAAAAAATAAAATACACTAAAATCACAATAAAATACACTAAAAAATACACTAAAATTCACTAAAAATACAATACAATACAATACAATAAAAAATAAAATACACTAATATACAATACAATAAAAAATAAAATACACTAAAAATACACTAAAATAAAATCATTATTAGCGGCCACAAACATAACAGAGATCATGTGTGAATTAGCCCTTTTTATTTGTTTTGTTTTTTTATATTTAAAAAAATTGTGATTGTAATTATTTAAAAAAAAATAATAAAAAATGTAAAAAAAATTGTAAAATTGTAAACATTTAAAAAAATCATTTTTAAAAAAATGTTTATAATTATTTTATCTTTCAATTACAGGCCAGGGCAGCCTGCTGCGCTTTGGGGGGGGGGGAACAGTGAAAAGGAGGCACATGGAGGGGAGGGTCAGGAGCAGGCAGAACAGGGGGGGTGTGATCGGTGTCGGAGAAGCAATTACAGGAATGATGCCCTGTGTCTCTCCCTGCAGCAGCTGAAAGCTGGCAGGGAGAAACTGGCTTTCTGCTGCTGCAGAGAGCCACATGGGGCTTCCTTCCGTAATTGCCCCTCCGCCTGACCACACCGATTCCCCATACTGTTGAGGGCCCCCCTGTGTGCCTGGGCCCCCTACAGGAGGACTGTGTGTGCCCAGGCCCCCTACAGGAGGACTGGTGCCCCCCCCCTATCAGCGCCTTGCCCAGGATCCTCCCTCTGTTTTGCTGCCCCCTACTGGGGCTCCATTATTAGGCTCCAGTGGCGGGTGAAAGTGGTGTGCGGCTCCAGAACTGTGCTAAATATTTTATTTTTTTTGGTTTAGTAAATTACATTTTTGGGTGTGATGGTTTTATTTTGCAGGTCGCTAATTTGTAACCAAACAATGCAGCACCAATGTGGTGGCCACCAAACTTACCGCAACTGATGACTATGTCTTTATTTTACTGGGACATTTCCGTGTTGCAGTGACGCATTTCAGTGCCATTCAATATGAAGGGCGGGAAGCATATGACGTCCTGGGCTTTAAGTGGGGATATCTGAATGATGGGTGCAGCTGCAGGCATCATTCAGATATCATTATCATATCGTATCACCATAAGAACAATCATAGCAGCTGTTCAGCCGCTTGATTGTTCTTACAGGCGGCGGGAGGGGACATCCCCCCCCTCCCGCCGCCCTCCGGTGATTCTACCGGCTCGCCAATGCGATCGTCGAGCCGGAGAAGGAATTGGCAGCCTGCGGAAGTACACCATAGAGACTGCCGAGGACCAGATGGTCCCCAGCAGTTTCTATGACTCTCGGAGGCCCAGGCATGACACGATGACGTACACTTTCACTGTAGAATGGACAACGTTGTCACCCTGTTTCAAGAAGAGGAAAAAGAGCAGATCTCCCAGCAGGATCAACAGGTTATAAAACAATGTCCTTTTTATTATTTGTTTAGTTTCTCTAAAGTTCATAAACTCTTGTTTTTCGTAAGCCGCCGTTTGCAAAATAAACGTCTGACTTTTACGAGCCGGGAGGATGGATGAAACGCATGTATATTAAATTAATAATTCACAGCCTTCCCGCCTTCCCCAAGTAATAGCGTTTTAAAACTCTTTCCCAACTTTTTCCTCCAGTGCCGCCACCGCCGCGGGCGTTAACTGTCCCCCGGGCGTCCGTTACGCTTGCCTTGTCCTATTTTCTGCTGATAGATGCCTCCTTGCCTGTAATTTTTCCCGCTCCGCCGTTAAAATTCACGCCGCTTTTTAATAAGTCCATTGAATCTCAGCGTGACGACGAGCCGTCGCCTCGGCGCTGCGCATGTGAATTATCGGAGACGCGCGGCGAGGCTCTTTTGGATGGAGCAGGAGATAAAACACACTGAGCCGTTTTTCATGTAGACTTTGGCTGAACCCTTCCTGCGCGGGTGATGGTTTCGTAACGTCAATAAGCCGTTTAGCGAAGAGAGTGAATCGCCGCGCGTACGTCTAATGTCTTTTAATTACGCGATTGGGTCAGATCTGCCCAAGTACGGGCGGCGATGGATTCCTGTCATTGGGTTCCAGCGCATTATACTGATTAGGCTGGAGATTATTATGGGTTAGGAATAGCTTTACACCGGCCAAATGGTTCTTATATTTTTTTTTCATCCAGCGTAAAATGAAATTCTCTTGGCCGGAATCTCCCTTTCATGATGTCTTTATGGCGGATTTTCTATCGATGGAGCTAATTAAAAGAAATCTGCTGTGAAGTGAGAAAGGGGTTGAGAAGCCGCCATATGGAAGCTGACTACCGTGGCATGCTGGTTTCCGGGACGGTGAAACTGCAGCCATTCAGCTTCACTACCAATGACATTGCAGTTCCAGAATTACGTACTTACCGGCATTATAATCCCAGGACCCCGTTAACCCCACCCATGGTCCGTATTTCTTCCATCCACTTTCTAAATGGGAGCCACTTTGTGGGTTAGTCCAGCCTAGGCCCCACCTCTAAATATGCATGGACCACCCATCACAACCATTTTACTGGTTGGTCCCACCCAGACTCATCCTTTAAATATGCAGGGATTGTCTATAACACCCACTTTATTGGTTGGCCCCATCAAGACCCAGTCTCCAAATATGCAAAGACCATACCTCACAACCACTTTACTGATTGGTCCCATCCAGACTCCGCCAGAAATATATGGGGACCTCTAATCACACCCACTTTATTGGTTGGCCCTGACCCAGACCCAGTCTCCAAATATGCAAGAAACACTCGTCACAACCACTTTACTGATCTGTCCCACCAAGACCTCTAAATTTGCAGAGACTCAATGGCTTTACGGGTTGGTCCCACCCAGACCCAGCCTCTATATATACAGGGGCTGTCCATCACACCCACTGTACTGATTGGTCCCACACAGACCCAGCCTCTAAATATTCACGTATACAGGGGCTGCCCATCACACCCACTGTACTGGTTGGTCCCAAACAGACCCAGCCTCTAAATATTCACGTACGGCACACCACATGCACTTAACTGGTTGGTCCCACCCAGACCCAGCCTCTTAATAAATGCAGACCTCCAATCACACACACTTTATTGGTTGGCCCCATCAAGACCCAGTCTCCAAATATGCAAAGACCACACATCACAACCACTTTACTGATTGTTCCCATCCAGACCCAGCCTCTAAATATATGGGGACCTCTAATCACACCCACTTTATTGGTTGGCCCCGTCCAGACCCAGTCTCCAAATATGCAAGGAACGCTCGTCCCAACCACTTTACTGATCTGTCCCACCAAGACCTCTAAATTTGCAGAGACCACCCATCTTAACGGCTTTACCTGTTGGTCCCACCCAGACCCAGCCTCTATATATACCGGGGCTGCCCATCACACCCACTTTACTGGTTGGTACCACACAGACACAGCCTCTTAATATTCACGTACGGCACACCACATGCACTTAACTGGTTGGTCCCACCCAGACCCAGCCTCTTAATAAATGCAGACCTCCAATCACACACACTTTGATGGTTGGCCCCATCAAGACCCAGTCTCAAAATATGCAAGGACCACACATCACAACCACTTTACTGATTGGTCCCATCCAGACTCAGCCTCTAAATATATGGGGGACCTCTAATCACACCCACTTTATTGGTTGGCCCCGTCCAGACCCAGTCTCCAAATATGCAAGAAACACTCGTCACAACCACTTTACTGATCTGTCCCACCAAGACCCAGCCTCTAAATTTGAAGAGACCACCCATCTCAACCACTTTACCCGGTTGATCCCACCCAGACCTAACCTCTTTATATACAGTGGCTGCCCATCACACCCACTTTACTGGTTGGTCCCAAACAGACCCAGCCTCTAAATATTTAGGTATGGCACACCACATGCACTTAACTGGTTGGTCCCACCCAGACCCAGCCTCTTAATAAATGCAGACCTCCAATCACTCACACTTTTTTGGTTGGCCCCATCAAAACCTAGTCTCCAAATATGCATGGACCAATCATCACAACCACTTTACTGATTGATCCCAACCAGACCCAGACTCTAAATGTATAGGGCCACTCATCATAACCATTTTACTTGCTGGTCCCACCCAGATCCAGCCTCTAAATACAGTGGTTGCCCATCACACCCACTTTTCTGGTTGGTTCCTTTCAGGCCCAGTCTCTATATATATGGGGACATCTAATCACACCCATTTATTTGTTGTCCCATCCAGAACCAGTCTCCAACTATGCAAGGGTCGCTCATCACAACCACTTTACTGATCTGTCCCAGCCAGCCCTGAAATCCGAAAATCTGCAGAGACCGCCCATCACAACTGCTTTACTGGTTGGTCCCACCCAGACCCAGCCTCTAAATTTGCAGAGACCACCCATCTCAACCACTTTACTGGTTGGTCCCAGCCAGACCCAGCGTCTATATATACAAGGGCTGCCGATCAAAATCACTTTACTGGTTGGTCTCACACAGACCCAGCCTCTAAATATTCAGGTACGGCACATCACATGCACTTAACTGTTTGGTCCCACCCAGACCCAGCCTCTAAATAAATGGGGACCTCCAATCATACACACTTTATCGGTTGTCTCCATCAAGATCCATACTTCAAATATGCAAGGACCACACATCACAACCATAATACTAACTGGCTCCACCTAGACCCAGCTTCTAAATATACAGAGACCACCCATCACAACTGATTTACTGGTCGGTCCCATCCAGACCCAACCTCTAAATATACTGGAGCCGCCGATAACATCCACTTTATTGGTTTGTCCCCCAACAAGACCCAGCCTCTAGATACTGATATGTCCCACCCAGGACTAGCCTCTAAATATGGGGCCACCCATCACACCCACTTTACTGGTTAATATCACCTAGACCCAGCCTCTAAATATACAAGGACCACCCACTTACTGTCCCAATCCCTGAAACAAAAGCCTCTTTAAGTTTCTGCACAGGTACGGTAACTCAAAAAAGATTGAGGCTGTGATCCCAGGACGTTGCCCAGGACACAGCATTGGCAGGATAGAGGGCCAAGATAAGAAACTGTCCTGGCAAATCTGTGACAGATGGCACGTACCAGGTCGGGGAGTTAAAGAGTGGCAGCTTCCATGTGAGGCCACATCTGGCCCTCGGGCCGCAGTTTGGAGACCCCTGTTCTAGAGTATAATTATGTGACGTCACAGTAGCTGTTGGGACAGAATTTGCACAGTATTCATCAGCAGCTGGTTGCCTGCCCTGGCGTCCCTTTAAGAAGTCTTGAACACCCGGGGGGGGGGGGGCAGGAAGGATTGGCGATCATGTAAGCACTGTGATTGGCTGTCACAATGGTCACATGATCAGGAGCCAGTCCCCTCGGCTACTGATCATTAGAGGGGATGGAGAGCCGTCTTTGATACTTGGTCTCTGTGCCTGGAGCCCAGTGACGCATTAATGCGGTGGGTGGGTGTCAAAGCCCCCGCACATATGTGTTACATGGGAAGTAGCAGGTTAACAGATGTATATCTTGTACAAACGTTGTTGAAAAACTCTCTAATAGTAAATCTATACTTCTATCTCAGTAAAGGAATGCTACACGATGATTTAATAATAGTGATATACCATCTTGGATTTTCGGATGGCACATGCATTGCTCTTAAGTGGTTTTCAATGTTTTTTTATGTGTCTATAAATAATAAAGTGATTTGTATTGCGGTATTGCAGTTTTCCCTTTGGAGGATATACATATTTGTTTAATTTGGAACATACTGTATGTTCAGTTTCTCGTTCTTCTTGTGGTAGTCACATAAAGTGGAAACTATTTCTTTTTTTCTTTTTTGGTATAAAACTTTTGGGTCCCCAGCGACTATAGATTTATGTGTATGGGCATTACGTTCTCATGGGTTTTCTGGTTGGTTTTTCGATCCTGTTGTTGGTGATTTGCCACCAGGGACAAGATTTCATTTTCCAGCAGGACTTGGCTCCTGCCCACACTGCCAAATCTACCATTACCTGGTCACGTGATCATGGGATCACTGTGCTTGATTGGCCAGCAAACTCACCTGATCTAAACCCCATAGAGAATCTGTGGGGTATTGTCAAGAGGAAGATGAGAGACACCAGACCCAACAATGCAGACGAGCTGAAGGCCGCTATCAAAGCAACCTGGGCTTCCATAACACCAGGGAATTGTTGGATGAGGACCTTGTAGGGCGCTGGCCTGCCTTTGTTTTATGGCAGGGGACTCCAAACTTTCTAAACAAAGGACCATTTTACAATCCTTCAGATTTCGGGGGAGGGGGGGGGGCTGTGTCTAGTGGGAGAAGAAAATGTCTCAACAACAGAGGAAGTAGGCAATGCTTCAGGCTTGGTGGACAATGGGTGTAAAAAAATTATTGCACATGTGGTCCCTAGGTGGAGAAATAGTGCCCCATCATTGGTGTCAGTAGAAGGAATAGTGCCCCATCATTGGTATCAGTGGGAGGAATAGTGCCCCATCATTGGTGTCAGTGGGAGGAATAGTTCTCCATCATTGGTATGAGTGGGAGGAATAGTGCCCCATCATTGGTATCAGTGGGAGGAATAGTGCCCCATCATTGGTGTCAGTAGAAGGAATAGTGCCCCATCATTGGTATCAGTGGGAGGAATAGTGCCCAATCATTGGTGTCAGTGGGAGGAATAGTTCTCCATCATTGGTATCAGTGGGAGGAATAGTGCCCCATCATTGGCATCAGTGGAAGGAATAGTGCCCCATCATTGGCATCAGTGGAAGGAATAGTGCCCCATCATTGGTGTCAGTGGGAGGAATAGTGCCCCATCATTGGTGTCAGTGGGAGGAATAGTGCCCCATCATTGGTGTCAGTGGAAGGAGCAGTTTTCCATCATTTGTATCACTGGGAGGAATAGTGCCCCATCATTGGCATCAGTAGAAGAAATTGTGCTCCATCATTGGTGTCAGTGGGAGGAATAGTGCCCCATCATTGGCATCAGTAGAAGAAATTGTGCCCCATCATTGGTGTCAGTGGGAGGAATAGTGCCCCATCATTGGTGTCAGTGGAAGGAGCAGTTCTCCATCATTGGTATCAGTGGGAGGAATAGTGCCCCATCATTGGCATCAGTGGAAGAAATAGTGCCCCATCATTGGTGTCAGTAGGAGGAACAGTGCCCCATCATTGGTATCAGTGGGAGGAATAGTGCCCTGTCACAGGTGTCAGTGGAATGAGCAATACCCCATCATTGGTATCAGTGGGAGGAATAGTGCCCCATTGTTGGTGTCAGTGGGAGGAATAGTGCCCCATTGTTGGTGTCAGTGGGAGGAATAGCGCCCCATTGTTGGTGTCAGTGGGGCGAATATTGTCCCAATTTTTGGCGCCTGTGGAAGAAATAGTGCCCCATCCTTGGTGTCGGTGGGAGGGGCAGTAATTGATCGTTGGTCTCTGTAGAATTAATGGTACTCCATCATTGGTGTCAGTGGGAGGAATAGTGCCCCATCATTGGTATCAGTGGGAGGAATAGTGCCCTATCATTGGTGTCGGTGGAAGGAATAGTGCCCCATCATTGGCACCAGTAAGAGGAATAATAACTAGAACCTTCAGGGCACCGGAGATAGAAACCATGAAGGGCCCTCCTGACCTCCTGACTCCCCCCCCCCCCCTGTTTGGGTCTCGGGACTCTTTCCATCGGTCCTGGGGCCCTTTCGATCAGTCTCAGTTCCCTTGTCACTGATCCTGGGGCCCTTTTCATCTGTCCCAGAGCCCTCTGGTCCCAGGTTCTTTCACCCTGGTCCTAGGGCCTTTTTCTCTGGTCCCGGGGGCCCTTTCTTTCAAGCCCGAGGCCCTTCCCTCTGATCCTGGGGCCCTTTACTCCCTTTACTCCCGCTCTTTATTACGGTCCAGCAGTGGGACCCTTTCACATGTTCTGCATGTGGACCCTCTTCCTGCTGTCTTGGGGCCCCCTCCACAGTGGCGGAATGCCAGGGCTCGGTCGTAAGTGCGACCTTTGCGACCCTGGTTTTTCTGCCACTGTATACAGTACTTCATTGAACTTCAAGTGGTTAAGGCTTGACATGTTTGGTATCTATTTCCTCGGCGGAACCCCTTAATAGATATTTTACAAAATAAATGGTTTTGTGTGTGCTAAAATTTATTTTAATATATTTTTTATATTTAGCAGGCTTTAGCAGGTTCATCTATATTCATGTATATATATATCTATTTATTGATTTAATTGTTTGTTTATTTTGTTCACATATATTGTGTGCACTTTTCTGAGTTGAGCGCTGCTAGGTGGGATTATTTTTATTTTTCACTTTTTTAATATATTTTTTATTGGACATTTGATAAGTACTTGCTCAAATATCGTACAGTATAAAAATAAAATGGCCACCATTTTTTTTTTTTCTACCCGGTTCAAATTTTCTATTTTCTTTGTTCTACAGGGTTCAAAGGGTTTGGAGAGTTTAAGTAATTTTCTATCAAAAAATGCAGATGCCAAAAAAAAAAAAAAATTGCCCTGGTCCGGAAGTAGTTAAAAAAAAAACACGGTTATGAATTATATAATAATAGATTTAAATAGACCTTCTAATCGATTTTGCACTTAAAACATATTTTCACGCAACAAAATGAATATATTTGTGCCGTGGACAAAATGGATACTTGTGAACGGGCTCCTAAGGTCTAACAATGGCTGCTAGTTTCTACATAAAGCGAAACGTCTCCTCATGCTAATTTTTTTTTTTTAATTTTAAAATTAAAAAAAAAAAAAAAAAATCCAAAAAATGTTCATACAAAACCCAACTTACTTTTTGTCCTTATCCCGATCCCTCCTCGTGTCACCGCTTACAGGAAGGTGTGAGCGGTCCAGGAATGATTCCGCCATTCTACACAAACACCTAATCAACTGATTGTCGGGCTCAGCTGATTGCCAGCTGGAGTTTGTTTTAGTCATTTTCATCAAAGTGACATTTTCCTGGAAATCCCCGGAGTGTAGACAGGAGCAGTCAGGGAGCGGTGGGAGGTATAGGAAACCTCCTGATGTTTATATAGAACTTACCATAGATGTTGTGATAGGAGATTAGCACTTTCATTGACTAACCATAGTGGCCCATTGAGAAGTCTGAATAACAAGTGTTTTATGAACTCTTTTTGATTTGTGTTTTTTTTTTTCTATGCTCTCATGAATATTTTTGCTTCGTTGTTAATTATAAAGAAAACACTTGACACTACTTAATACAATAGGTTCCCGGATGTGTAATGAGGGAGGTTTCCTTCTTTCTGAGAAATTGTTTTATCAGCCCCTATGAGCCGTGAATCATGTTGATATAAAATAAAAATAAAAAAATTATTATTATTCTACCTACATTGCTGACAGTAGATCTCTACCTTATATATACAAGAGAAAATGTTTAGAGATATTACTCTTTTGCAACTGGAGGAAAGTAAGTTTAACCTATGATTTCAGTTCTCTACAAGGGCCGCTGCTCATGCTAATGTTTTTTAAATTTATTTTTCTCTTTTAATTTTGTTAAACCTGATGGACATCAGGCTCTTTTTTTTTTTTGTTATGACTCTTAATTTTGTCAAGACAACCGGATTCAACTTTACAGTATAACATGATTGTTATTAAAAAAAATAATAATAATAATAAAAAAAAAAAAAAAAAACATGTTATGCTTACCCGCTGTTTGCAGTGGTTTTGCACTTTTTGGTGATGTTTTTTAATTTTTTTATTATTATTATAATTTTTTTTAATAACAAACATGTTATACTTGCCTGTTGTTTGCAGTGGTTTTGCACTTGTTGGTGATGTTTTTCATTTTTTTTTATTTTTTTTATTTTTTTTTTTTATTTAGTACTAGTCAAGTTTATTTAGTCAAGACACTCGGGTTCAACTTTACAATAAATAATGTTCCGACATAGCCTCCTAATTTGAGACACATACAGATTTCTGCAACAAGGGTTAATGTTATTATAAAGGTTTTTTTTTTTTTTTTTTTTTAAATAACAAACATGTTATAATTACTGTACCTGCCCTATGCAAATGTGTTGCACTTGCTGGTGCTAATTAGTTTTTTTTTTTTTTTTTTTTTTTTAATTTTGTTTAACCTAATAAATCAATGTTAATTAAAAAAAAAAAAAAAAAAAAAAAAGCTTTTTTTTAAATTTTCCCTAATTTGCTGGCAGTAGACCTTTACCATATATATATATATATATATATATACAAGACAGAATGTTTAGAGATATTACTCTTTTGCAACTGGAGGAAAGTAAGTTTAACCTTTGTTTTCAGTTCTCTACAAGGGCTGCTGCTCATGCTAGCGCTTGCTGGTAATGTTTTTTAAATTTATTTTTATCTTTTAATTTTGTAGAACCTGATGGCCATATCATCACAATATGAGACACAGATTTCTATCACAATGGTCACAATTATTATTATTTTTTTTAAATAAGAAACATGTTATACTTACCTGCTGTTTGCAGTGGTTTTGCACTTGTTGGTGATGTTATTCATTTTTTTTATTTATTTATTTTTTATTTTTTTTTAGTTCTAGTCAAGTTTATTTAGTCAAGACAATTGGGTTCAACTTTACAATAAATAATGTTCAGACATAGCCTCCTAATTTGAGACACATACAGATTTCTTCTACAAGGGTTAATGTTATTATAAAGGTTTTTTTTTTTTGTTTTTTTTAAATAACAAACATGTTATAATTACTGTACCTGCCCTATGCAAATGTGTTGCACTTGCTGGTGCTAAGTTGTTTTTTTTGTTTTTTTTTTTTTAATTTTGTTTAACCTAATAAATCAATGTTAATAAAAAAAAAAAAAAGCTTTTTTTTTTTTTTAATTTTCCCTAATTTGCTGGCAGTAGACCTTTACCATATATATATATATATATATATACAAGACAGAATGTTTAGAGATATTACTCTTTTGCAACTGGAGGAAAGTAAGTTTAACCTTTATTTTCAGTTCTCTACAAGGGCTGCTGCTCATGCTAGCGCTTGCTGGTAATGTTTTTTTAATTTATTTTTATCTTTTAATATTGTAGAACCTGATGGCCATATCATCACAATATGAGACACAGATTTCTATCACAATGGTCACAATTATTATTATTATTTTTTAATAAGAAACATGTTATACTTACCTGCTGTTTGCAGTGGTTTTGCACTTGTTGGTGATGTTGTTCATTTTTTTTTTTTTTTTTTTTTTTTTAGTTCTAGTCAAGACAATCGGGTTCAACTTCGCATTAAATAATGTTCAGACATAGCCTCCTAATTTGAGACACATACAGATTTCTTCTACAAGGGTTAATGTTATTATAAAGGTTTTGTTTTTTTTTTTTAAATAACAAACATGTTATAATTACTGTACCTGCCCTATGCAAATGTGTTGCACTTGCTGGTGCTAAGTTGTTTTTTTTTTTGTTTTTGTTTTTTTTAATTTTGTTTAACCTAATAAATCAATGTTAATAAAAAAAAAAAAAAAAAAAAAAAGCTTTTTTTTTTAATTTTCCCTAATTTGCTGGCAGTAGACCTTTACCATATATATATATATATATATATATATATATATATATATATATATACAGGGCTTTTTTTCAGCGGGAACGTGGGGGAACGCAGTTCCGGCACCTCTAGCACTGAATGTATGTAATGGCAAGGAGTGCTGGGTTGTGCTACATTGTCTATTGATGCTGGCTGCCGAGGGATCTATTGTTGCTGGAGGGGATCTTTTCCTGCTGGAGGGTTTATTGCTGATGGGAAGATATAGTGTGGCTGCTGGGGGATCTATTGTCTCTGGAAGAGATCTCGTTTTGCAGGGGGGGGTCTATTGTTGCTGGGGTGGGTCTTATGTTGCTGAGGGGTTAGTTGTTGCTGGGAGGGATCTACTGTTTAGGCAGCAGTCTATTGATGCTGGCTGCTGGAGGGTCTATTTATGCTGTCTGCTGGGAGATCTGTTGTTGCTGCTAATGGCTATTGTTTCTGGCTGGATCTGTTGTTACTGGGGGATCTATTGTTGTTAGCTTCAGGTGATCTATTTTACTGCTTTTCTGGTATCATTAACAAATTCCATAAAAATGACTTGGTACCACAAATGTTACTTGGTTCTGTATTTCCAAAAAGGGATGGTACTGGGAGGTGGGTAGTGGGTGGAACCAAGGAACGGTTCACGGAGGTAGGTAGGGGCGGAGACAAGGGGTAAGTCCAAAAGAGGGAGTTCCTGCACCTATTCTCTGAGAAAAAAAGCCCTGTATATATATATATATATATATATATATATATACAAGACAGAATGTTTAGAGATATTACTCTTTTGCAACTGGAGGAAAGTAAGTTTAACCTTTATTTTCAGTTCTCTACAAGGGCTGCTGCTCATGCTAGCGCTTGCTGGTAATGTTTTTTTAATTTATTTTTATCTTTTAATTTTGTAGAACCTGATGGACATCAGGCTCTCTTTTTTAGCTATGACTCTTTATTTAGTCAAGACAATTGAGTTAAACTTTACAATAATCAACGTTCAGCCATATCATCACAATATGAGACACAGATTTCTATCACAATTGTTTTTTTTTTTTTCTTTTTAATAACAAACATGTTACTTGTTGTTTGCGGTGGTTTTGCACTTGTTGGTGATGTTGGACATCAGGCTCTTTTTTTTTTTAGTTATGACTCTTTATTTATTCAAGACAACCGGATTCAACTTTACAATAATCAACGTTCAGCCATCATCACAAGACACATACAGATTTCTGTCACTATGGTTAAAGTCATTCTAAGGCCCCTTTCACACGGTCGGCATTCCGTTGCGGACCGTGCTCTGCTCAGCGGGGATCGATCCGCCGATCCCCGCCGACCTCCCCTGGCAAAACCTTTCATTTGGAGGACTTGGTAAGGTTTGGGTTGGGGGGGGGATGAAAGCTCGCCTCCCATCCCTTTCCGGGCCAGCCATGTTGCATACAGGGCCGGGGCAAGGGGTGGGCAGGAGGGGAAGTTTGCCTTGGTCGCAATGGTTTATTGCAGGGATGGGGGGGCGCCTTGACCCTAACCCTAAGGGAAGGGGGGCGCAGTTTGGTATCCTTGCCCTGGACGCTGGATGACCTTGGTTGCATGCATGGATTATGGGACTGGTATGGATTTTTTTTTATTGCATTGTTTGGAGTTGGATAGGAATAGAAATCTTAGAATATTGTTACTTGTGATGGAATCTGAAAAAATCAGCAAATTTCCTTCTCTGGTTTAAGTTAGTCATATAAATAGAAATCCCTAAAATATATTGATTGTCCAACTGCTGCCTATGCGTGTTCTTGCTGCTAGACTTTCACTCTCCAGCTATTTTATGCTCAATTTCCTATATGGATGAAAAGTGAGTCATTATTATTTTTTTCTCCTAATACTCTAGATGATTCCATACTCATAATAATCTCTAAATTGCTCTAAGCATGGTTCTTCAGGCCTGGTAGGATAATGAATTATGAGCATGTTACATGTGCTGGGCTCTAAAAAGCTCTGTTCAGTTTTACACGGAACACCAATGTAGTGTAAGTTTGCATTGAATTTTCTAATGATGGTTTTATCTGCATTAACCTTTCTCAACCAGGGTTCTATGGAACCCTAGGGGATTCTTCAGCTGTGGCTGGTTGATTTTCTATTTGTTGTCTAAGACCAACACCATATGGCAAAGCCAGCAAGTAGGTGCCTCCTGGCTGCAACACATGGCCAAATTTCCAGTGGGGCCTACTCTAATACAAATCACCCAAGGACCAGATTATTTTTCTCAACCAGGGTTCTATGGAACCCTAGGGTTACTCCAGAGGTTCCTGGGGGATTCTTCAGCTATGGCTGGTTGATCTTCTATTTGTTGTCCAAGACCAACACCACATGGCAAAGCCAGCAAGTAGGTGCCTCCTGGCCACAACATATGGCCGAACCTCCAGTGGGGCCTACCCTAATACAAGTCAACCAAGGACCAGATTATTTTTCTCAACCAGGGTTCTATGGAACCCTAGGGTTCCTCCAGAGGTTCCTGGGGGATTCTTTAGCTATGGCTGGTTGATCTTCTATTTGTTGTCCAAGACCAACACCACATGAAAAAGCCAGCAAATAGGGGCCTCCTGGCTGCAACACATTGCCGAACCTCCAGTGGGGCCTACCCTAATACAAGTCACCCAAGGACCGGATTATTTTTCTCAACCAGGGTTCTATGGAACCCTAGGGTTCCTCCAGAGGTCCCTGGGGGATTCTTCAGCTATGGCTGGTTGATCTTCTATTTGTTGTCCAAGACCAACACCACATGGCAAAGCCAGCAAGTAGGTGCCTCCTGGCTACCATGGCCGAACCTCCAGTGGGGTCTACCCTAATACAAGTCACCCAAGGACCAGATTATTTTTCTCAACCTGGGTTCTTTGGAACCCTAGGGTTCCTCCAGAGGTTCCTGGGGGATTCTTCAGCTATGGCTGGTTGATCTTCTATTTGTTGTCCAAGACCAACACCACATGGCAAAGCCAGCAAGTAGGTGCCTCCTGGCCACAACATATGGCCGAACCTCCAGTGGGGCCTACCCTAATACAAGTCAACCAAGGACCAGATTATTTTTCTCAACCAGGGTTCTATGGAACCCTAGGGTTCCTCCAGAGGTTCCTGGGGGATTCTTTAGCTATGGCTGGTTGATCTTCTATTTGTTGTCCAAGACCAACAATACATGAAAAAGCCAGCAAATAGGGGCCTCCTGGCTGCAACACATTGCCGAACCTCCAGTGGGGCCTACCCTAATACAAGTCACCCAAGGACCGGATTATTTTTCTCAACCAGGGTTCTATGGAACCCTAGGGTTCCTCCAGAGGTCCCTGGGGGATTCTTCAGCTATGGCTGGTTGATCTTCTATTTGTTGTCCAAGACCAACACCACATGGCAAAGCCAGCAAGTAGGTGCCTCCTGGCTACCATGGCCGAACCTCCAGTGGGGTCTACCCTAATACAAGTCACCCAAGGACCAGATTATTTTTCTCAACCTGGGTTCTTTGGAACCCTAGGGTTCCTCCAGAGGTTCCTGGGGGATTCTTCAGCTATGGCTGGTTGATCTTCTATTTGTTGTCCAAGACCAACACCACATGGCAAAGCCAGCAAGTAGGTGCCTCCTGGCTACCATGGCCGAACCTCCAGTGGGGCCTACCCTAATACAAGTCACCCAAGGACCAGATTGTTTTCAAATCACTGCCTGACCCAGCTACTCCATGCATTTCTTCATGTGTGTATATGTGCATGGACGGTAGGTCTGAAAATCATACTCTTCATCTGTAGGTGTGGTGCAGCAGTAATAATTCACATAGTCAGGTGCAATAGAAAACATGTATTGAAATATTACAGCAAAGGTTCACAACAAACCCTTTGGGAAGGCTGCCCAACTAAGTGCACTTACGGTTTCCAGTAATATGAAGAGAGCGGGTATCAGCTGGATTGACAGCGTCTGTTAAGAGAGTGGAATGCCTGCCCATCTTTTGCCCAAGCAGGTTTAAGCCCAGTGGAGTTACGACCCTACACTTTCCCTCTTTGTCAGGAACCTTTCCCTACCACTAGTACTGTCCCTACAGACTGAGTACCTTTCCCTACTCTACTGACACCCATAAAGTTTGCAAAACCTGGGAGCCAGAGCCCTAAATAGGCTCTTCCTGACCCAAGATGGCTGTCGGAGTCTCATGGGGTGGCAGCATCCAACCAAATAGCTTCCCCAGTGACCCAGGCAGGGCCATGGATAAGGGGGTACCACCAGTCCTCCTGTATGGGGCCCATGCCAGTGGGGGGGCCCAAGCAGTAGGGTGAATTGGATTTGGGCAGGTAAGTTGATTGGTGCAGCAGAGGGGGGGCATTACTAGAATCGATCCCCTGTATGTCTCTCTCTGCAGCCCCTGAAAGCTAGCATCTTCTCTTCTCTCTCCCACCAGCTTTCAGCTTCTGCAGAGAGCCACACAGGGGATCAATTACAGTTATTACCCCCTGCCACATTGATCACTATACCTGTGCACCATACGTGTAACCCTCACCCCAGGCCCTCCTACTCCCAAAGTGCTGCTGGCTTCCCTCCTCTCCTTCCCTCTGGCAGTTGCAAGCATACAAAAGGATCCTTCTGGATGGAGGGTGGGGGAAGGGTCCAGTAAATATGTCATATTTACCAGCCCCTTCCTTACTTGCATGAACACAATGAGTGATTGGTATCCATACATCAGACCAAAATGAGGGACAGCTGAAGTTGAAAGAGGGACTTGGGTTCAAAGGAGGAACAGTTCAACCAAATGAGGGACAGTCCATCCAAATGAGGGACATTTGGGAGCTATGCTAGAAAATTATTTTCAGAGTTTCCTGAACTTTTTTCCCAGGGTTCTTCCAGGGCAAATAGTTGAGAAAGGCTGACTTAAAGTAAGAGGTCATTCTCTGCGAACTAACTTTGCAGACGTATCTAGATAGATCAGGTTAATACAGAGAATGAAAGATGAGCTAAGGTTTGGGCTGAACTCAGTTTGGCTTGAACCTATGAGAAACTGTCCCATGAGAGCAGACTACAATCCCAGTAAGCTATGGCCTTGGAATAATTGCCCCACATCCACATTAAACAAAGGACAGGGATGCAGGTGATATCACTGACCTTAATATGTGGGCAAATGAGGCCAATGATGTCACCAGCATCCCCATATGTGGCCTGAAGTCAGTGATGTCACAAGCATCCCCATATGTTGCCTGAGGTCAGTGATGTCACCAACATCCCTATATGTGGCCATATGAGGTCACTGATGTCACTAGCATCTCAACATGTGACCATATGTGGTCAATGATGTCACCAGCATCTTCATATGTTGCCATATGAGGTCAACAATGTCACCAGTATCCCAAAATGTGGCCATATGATGTCAATGATGTCACCAGCATCCCCATATGTGGCCATATGAGGTCAATGATGTCACCAGTATCCCATAATGTGGCCCTATGAAGTCAGTGATGTCACCAGCATCCCCGTATGTTGCCATATGAGGTCAGTGATGTCAACAGCATCCCCGTATGTGGCCATATGAGGTCAATGATGTCACCAGTATCCCATAATGTGGCCATATGAGGTCAGTGATGTCACCAGCATCCCCGTATGTTGCCATATGAGGTCAACCAAGTCACCAACATACCTATATGGAGCTATATGAGGTCAGTGATGTCACCAGCACCCCCATATATAGGCATATGATGTCACCTGCATCCCCACATGTGGCTATATGAGGTCAGTGATGTAACCACCAATTCCCTATATGGCCATATGAGGTCAGTGATGTCACCAGCATCCCTATATGTGACCATATGAGGTCAGTGATGTCACCAGCATCCCTATATATGGCCATATGAGGTCAGTGATGTCACCAGCATCCCCACATGTAGCCATGTGAGGACAGTGATGTCACCAGCATCCCTATATGTGGCCATATGAAGTGAGTGATGTCACCACCATTCCCCTATGTGGCCATATGAAGTCAGTGATGTCACCAGCATCCCTATATGTGGCCATATGAGGTCAATGATGTCACCAGCATCCCTATATGTGGCCATATGAAGTCAGTGATGTCACCAGCATCCCTATATGTGGCCATATGAGGTCAGTGATGTCACCAGCATCCCTATATATGGCCATATGAGGTCAGTGATGTCACCAGCATCCCCACATGTAGCCATGTGAGGACAGTGATGTCACCAGCATCCCTATATGTGGCCATATGAAGTCAGTGATGTCACCACCATTCCCCTATGTGGCCATATGAAGTCAGTGATGTCACCAGCATCCCTATATGTGGCCATATGAGGTCAGTGATGTCACCAGCATCCCTATATGTGGCCATATGAGGTCAGTGATGTCACCAGCATCCCCACATATGGCCAGATAAGGTCAGTGATGTCACCAGCATCCTCATAAGTGGCCTGAAGTCAGTGATGTCACCAGCATCCCCACCCCTTTTTTATGTACCCCAGCAGGGGGAAGAATTGGGACAGCGGCATGCTGTCATACGACATTTTCCCATGGGTTTAGGCCAAACTGAATTCAGCCTAGCTCATTCCAGCAGAGAATAGGCTTTGGTTTGATTTATATATATATTTTTGTTATATTTTTTTTTTCCTTTTTTTTTTTTTATTTGATCCCAGGAAGAGGTTAAATAGTACAATTCAAAAAGGGAGATCTGGTGGAGGCGAGCAACAAATGGAAGATTCTGAACATAAGCAGATTACAGGTTGAGATGCCAGGAGAGCTGGCTTTATGCAATTTATCATTCGTCTAATTGCCGGTACATTAAAAAATTTCTGAACAGGAAAGGAAGTTTGAAACGGCAGCTAATAGGCCGGTGATTTGGCTCGGAGGGGAAAAAAAAAAAAAAAGGTTTCTATCTTCCGAAGCTGGGCCATCCAGCCAGCCGTCTAAGGAGGCATCTGATTACCCTCCAGATCCATTACACAGAGCGGTGGTACTAATGGATGAGGGACAGGCCTAGAGGAAGGGAGAAGGGGGGGATGAGTAATATTCACAGGACATGGCTGGTTAACCCGTCATGTGCCGGGCCTACTGCTGAGACAATGAGAATAAAGGCAGTGTTACCCTCCTTAGGGCCCTTGCACACCATCATGCATTACCACTACAGGCAGCAACCCATGTTACATGGTTGGGGGTTCTTACAAGATAACCTTCATTTCTTTACAGTGTAAATTGACTTCTTTTTCTTTTTTGTGCTCCCTTTTGGTCTCGTAAATACTATATGCCATTAAAAGAGTTTTATAATATCTGTTTAAGAACTGTTGATCCTGCCAGAAATTCAGAGCTGTCCTGTATCCTATGCCCGCTTCTTGCGTTATCTCATTGTGTCTATTTAGCCCTCCTAGTCGTTATCTTGGACTACAGAACAATTGGTGTCTATGTTGTGAAGATGAGACCTGCAGGAGGGATTTGGTGGTTTAGCAAAAGACAACCGGGCAGGGCTGACACCATCCAGTCCACAAAAATGCTGTGCGTTGTCACCCTAAAACAAGAAGGTACATGCATTTTTTTTGCAGGTCATTATGTGTTTTTCTGTAATTGCAGGGTCTTTAAAGTAGGACTCAGGGCATTTGGGACCCCCCCAAAAGAGACCCTATGGGGTAGACAGTGGCGGCTGGTGCTCTATGGGCCGGGGGGTGGCAGACAGACCACACAACACCCCCCCCCGGACCACACCATACCCCCCGGTCTCTGGCTCACTCACCCTGGACATGTGGAGGGCAGGCAGGCAGGCAGCAGTGGCGGCGGTGGCTTCCCCTCAGTCTCCTGCTTCTCCTCCCTTCTCCTCCTCCTTGGCCAATGGCATGGCTTCTCCTTCTCCACGACCCACTTCCTGATTGGCTAGGAGGAGTATCCATGTGACAATAGCAAATATTCATTCGCCATTGTCACACAACTGGGTGGGCTCATGGTGCAGTGCTCAGCACCCCGAACCCACCCTATTTTGAAGCCTATTAGAGCCTCTGACTCTACTCACCTGCATCAAAAAATTAAAATAAAATCCCCTATTGGAATGCGTGCGTCTGGCGCCCTGCATGTAGATTAGGGGGCTGGACGCATGGATAGAGGGGGCGGCGCCCCTTCGCCCCCAATGGACGGGCCGCCACTGGGTGGAGATTTCTTTAAACTAAAGCACTCAGAAACCAGTGCAGCTGTGCATGGCAGCCAATCATATTCTAACTTCAGCTTGTTCAGTTAAGCTTTGACAATAAGACCTGGAAGATGATTGGTTTCTATGCAGAGCTGCACCAGATTTTGCACTCTCCAGTTTTAGTAAATCTCCCCAATACATCCCCCCTCCCACCCACTGTCTTTTAGTCAGATTGATTAAGCCACGGCAGCTTCCTCTTCTTCGATGGGGGGTGGGGTTCAGATCAGGAGTACTGTCAGCCCAGAATCAAAGAAAACAAAAAGGGCGCACCGACCTAGCGCATTATCCTCAGTAGAAGGCTTTATTTATGTAGCAATAAAAAATGGCTACTCACAGACGTAGATGAAAATACATCATATCAAGCTAGATTGCTCCAATGTCCGGGTGTAGTCCATACAATCGTTCATAATCGATATGATGACGGCTGACGCGTTTCGAGGCCTAGCCTCTTCCTCAGAGCCACTGTGTCATGGCTATCTCCTTGGTTTAAGTAGTGGTGTACTGATCTAGTCCCTACCCCCAGGTGGGAGTGTCCTTCCCCCGGGGGGGTGGCTAGAGCACCACAACACTCCCTCTCATTACATCATTAGTGGTATACAGTGGCATAAATCGATCATGTAAGAACAATACAATATTAAAAGTGTATATACGTGTAATTAAAACCATATGCATAAAAATAAAATAGCATCATAAGCAAATATCAAAGACTGATGAGATTGCTTACTCAGTGCACATAGGGACACTGTGGAAGCTCCTCGGACCGACAATGGAGGGCAGCTAGTATGATCACTGTTTGATAGTGACCCCCATATTTTTCCTTTTTTACCTTTGCCGGTCTAATGTGGTCGAGGGGTTTGGATACCAAGCGCAGGAGGAGGGTGGTCACACCCTATTGGTTTTTGGTACTGTCAGCCCAGCCTGTGTGATGATGCGCCCCCTACAGACCGGCTGGGCTCATAGGAAATGAACAGAATGACAGAGTGTGGTTCTGCCTGAAGAGTAAGATTAGAGGTTGGCAATATTTTTTTCTGTTATGGGGGAGCAAAAAATGTAAAAGAAAATTCAACTTTACTTCTTTGCAGTTCTACTTTTTAACACTTTTAACTACTTTTTTTTTCAGTGATTTTTTTAAATTTACTGATCTAAATGCAGAGCTGATTTACTGACATTTAGATTCGGTTCACACTGCTGTGACCCCCGGATGGGTACTGATAGGTGGCACTGATGTGCACTTATAGGGCACTGATAGGTAGCACAGATGGGCAATGATAGGTGCCACTGATGTGCACTTATAGGTGGCACTGATGGGCACTGATAGGAGGCACTGATAGGCAGGACTGATGGGCACTGATAAGCGGCTCTGATGTGCACTTATAGGCAGCACTAATGGGCACTGATAGGCAGCACTAATGGGCACTGATAGGCAGCACTGATGGGCACTGATAGGTTGCACTGATGGTCACTGAAAGGTGGCACTGATGGACACTGGTTGGCGGCACTAATGGACACTGATAGGTGGCACAGATGGGCACTGATAGCCAGCACTGATGGGAACTGATAGGCGCCACCGATGGGCACTGTTAGGTGGCATTGATGGGCACTGATAAGTGGCACAGATGTGTACTGATTGGCAGTACTAATGGGCACAGATAGGTGGCACAGATGGGCACTGATTGGCGGTACTGATGAGCAGGCACTAATGGGTGACACTGATGAGCAGGCACTGATGGGCAGCACTGATGGGTGGCACAGATGGGCAGCAATGATAAGCAGGCACTGATGGGCACTGAAAGGCAGCACTGACTGGCATTACTGCTGGGCATTGTTGGGGCTGCACTAATGATCAGTGCTCTGTGCAGATCGCCCCTGTGAGGAAATGCCGCTGATCGTCTCTCCTCTCACGCTGTCACTATGAGGAGAGGAAAGCCAATAACTGCCAATTCCCTTTGAACATGTGATCAGCTGTGATTGGACACAGCAGATCACATGGGTAAAGAGCCTCGTCATCGGCTCTTTACTGAGATCAGTGATGCGCCATGTCAAGAGTGGGACAATGTCATATAACATCTCCCAGAATGAGAGAGCCACCCTGCCACAATCATTTGTTAACAACACGGCGGGTGGGGGTTTAGATGTCTGTGTGTACAGGCCCATTTCAGTGGGAAAAAATGCTTGATGCCACTTGTGGGCAAAAGCCATAAAGAAATGGCATATACAGTATTACCCCAATCTACTGCTTATGTTTTATTTTTTTTTCCTTTTTTTTTTATTCTTGCTCTATCATACACCTTGACCAAGGATGCTAATCACATTCTCTGATATATAGATGACCACTAGAGGGAGCATTACCAATCAGCATATAAATTATAATAAAACAAATATGGAACCACAATTGTATTTAAAAAAAATGGCAAAGTCCTGGCAAAAATTATCACCTAAATATTAAAATGACAACACATAAAAAAGTTTCCCTCCTTTGGGCAACGATTCCTCTCTGTATGTTCCACCCAGTCAGTTTTCTGAATCTGCAGACGCATATGAAATAGCTTTATCCCAGGCTTAGCGCCGATCATGGTCCTGGACGCCGGTAGTTACTCTCCACATCCTTGGATTAGATTTTGATCAATTATTAATTTTCAGCATATTTTCTCACCCTGATAATTTCCTGTTTTATGCCGCTGTGTAATAACGTAGACCCCCCCCCCCCCCTGCCATATGTTTTAGCCACGATTACATTATCCCGCTGCAGTTTTGCCGGATGCGTCTATAGGGAAGAGCCAGTGAGTTATTGGATGCAAAACTTTTTTTTTTTTTTAGGAATAATTAAATGTGTATTAAAAATATATCCTTTCAATTCAGCTCATGTAGACTCCCAGCCCCCCAATCCACCTCTCCAAGGATTTCACCATGAAGTAGCTGTTCATTGAGCTCCCTTTGTAGATGTTTCATGGTTGTTATGTTGGCCACACACGTCTTATCCTGGTGATACACTTCAAGATTTTGATTGGCTGAATCAAATTAATTGTATTACTGTAAATCAGTCGAAGACACAGGCAGTTTAGATTTAGCATATAATAAAAGATACACAGAAGGATCAGTAGATAGCTGGAAGAATACCGATATGCTGCTGGGAGAACTGGTTGAACTGGCCAATTAAAATTAAAATCTCACTGTGTGTGGTCAGCCAATCAATCTTCAAGTTATTATTATGTATCATGTGATAGCTCAGGTGATAGTTATGTATCATGTGATAGCTCAGGTGATAGTTATGTATCAGTTGATGGTTCAGGTGATGGTTCTGTATTCGTGAATGGCTCAGATGATAGTTATGTATCATTTAATCATTTAATATTTCTGCTGATGGTTGCCAAAATTTCTGGTGATAGTTATGTTGGCAGGTGCTTGGCTGGGAATGGAAAGTGAGAGAAACACTGGCTGCAGCTGCTCTCTGTACTGCTTTTCTGCAGTGCTGAATTAGACTACAAGCTTTATCAGCCAGAGGAGGGAGCTGCTGAGCAGGAAGAGTTTAATAGAATGAGTCAGGCAGAACTGCACTGTGGGAACTGTAGTCTAGTGAAGAGAGACTGTTATAAAGAGATTTTGAGCTGTATTTCCCAGAGAGAGAGAGAGAGAGAGAATGCCAGGAGGAGGGGAAAGCACTGCATTTTCTCAGGCTGTACAGGACAAAGCTTCCTCTTGCCAGGAGGGAGTCTGGAAAGTGCACATTGATGTCTAGTGTGCACCATCAGTGCTGCATATTGGCGGCCAGCTCTGAGTCCAGGTGGGCCAACAGCCAGAGTCACCTGGGTGCAGAGCAGGGAGTGGATTAATCGCAGTGTGTGACCTGATGGTGAGCTTTAATATCACTGGGGTTGGTGAGCTGCTGCTGTGGGGTTTTACTGTCTGCTGCTCCTTCTACTTAACAGTCTTGTGTCTATTTCCTGATACTAATTCACAGTCTATAGATAAAGGTATCTATACTTTTGTTCTTATCAGTGCTTGCAGTAAGTTTCACTCTACCAGGTGTCTCAGAGGGGCTGAGGGTGTTCCTGGAGTCGAGGCGCAGAACAGAGAACCCGACTTACCAAGCGGCTCTTGCGGGGGGGGGCAGCACTGCAGTTATACTGAATATCTGGCGATAGCTCTAAATATAGTTATATATCAAGTGACAGTTATGTATCAGTGGATAGCTCAGGTATGATTATGTATCATTTGATAATTCAAGTGATAGTTATTTATCAGACGAATGTTCAGGTGATAGTTATGTATCATTAGATTGCTCAGGTGATAGTTATGTATAAAATTAATGTTCAGGTGATAGTTATGTATCAGATTAATGTTCAGATGATAGTTACATATCAGGTAATCGTTCAGGTGATAGCTACCTTGCTTCCCTAAAATAAGTCCTACCCCAAAAATAAGACCTATTTTGGTTTTCTAGAATGGCTGCAATAAATGCCTACCCTGAAAATAAGCCCTAGTTAAAGTCCTTGTAAAATCATGTAATCCACGCTGTAAAAGGATAATATAATGTCTAGTATGTGTCTTTATGTAACATGATTGTAGAAAATACCCTATTTAAAGCGCCGCTGGGCACTCATGTGACCTGCTGAAGCTCTCCTCATCCTCCTGCCTGACATCAGCGGCCCCTCCCTCTGCAGTGCTCGAAGCAGGGCTAACATCAGCGGCCCCTCCCTCTGCAGTGCTTGGAGCAGGGCTAACATCAGCGGCCCCTCCCTCTGCAGTGCTCGAAGTAGGGCTAACATCAGCGGCCCCTCCCTCTGCAGTGCTCGAAGTAGGGCTAACATCAGCGGCCCCTCCCTCTACAGTGCTCAAAGCAGGGATTACATCAGCGGCCCCTCCCTCTGCAGTGCTCGGAGCAGGGCTAACATCAGCAGCCCATCCCTCTACAGTGCTCAGAGCAGGGCTAACGTCAGCGTCCCCTCCCTCTGCAGTGCTTGGAGCAGGGCTGACATCAGTGGCCCCTCCCTCTGTAATGCTCGGAGCAGGGCTGACATCAGCAGCCCCTCCCTCTGCAGTGCTTACATCAGCGGTCCCTCCCTCTGCAGTGCTCGCAGCAGGGCTGACGTCAGCAGCCCCTCCCTCTGCAGTGCTTGGAGCAGGGCTAATGTCAGCAGCTCCTCCCTCTGCAGTGCTCGCAGCAGGGCTGACGTCAGAAGCCCCTCCCTCTGCAGTGCTCGCAGCAGGGCTGACGTCAGCAGCCCTTCCCTCTGCAGTGCTCAGAGCAGGGCTAGTATCAGCAGCCCCTCCCTCTATAGTGCTCAGGCAGGGCAGGGCTAATGTCAGCAGTCCCTCCCTCTGCAGTGCTCGGAGCAGGGCTAACATCAGCGGCCCCTCCCTCTGCAGTGCTCAAAGCAGGGATTACATCAGCGGCCCCTCCCTCTGCAGTGCTCGGAGCAGGGCTAACATCAGCAGCCCATCCCTCTACAGTGCTCAGAGCAGGGCTAACCTCAGTTTCCCCTCCCTCTACAGTGCTTGGAGCAGGGCTGACATCAGTGGCCCCTCCCTCTGTAATGCTCGGAGCAGGGCTGACATCAGCAGCCCCTCCCTCTGCAGTGCTTACATCAGCGGTCCCTCCCTCTGCAGTGCTCGCAGCAGGGCTGATGTCAGAAGCCCCTCCCTCTGCAGTGCTCGGAGCAGGGCTTACATCAGTGGCCCCTCCCTCTGCAGTGCTCGCAGCAGGGCTGACGTCAGCAGCCCTTCCCTCTGCAGTGCTCAGAGCAGGGCTAGTTTCAGTAGCCCCTCCCGCTGTAGTGCTCAGGCAGGGCAGGGCTAATGTCAGCAGTCCCTCCCTTTGCAGTGCTAGGAGCAGGGCTAACGTCAGCGGCCCCACCCTCTGCAGTGCTCGGAGCAGGGCTGATGTGAGCGGCCCCTCCCTCTGCAGTGCTCAGGGGAAGGCTTACATCAATGGCCCCTCCCTCTGTAGTGCTCGGAGCAAGGCTTACATCAGCAGCCCCTTCCTCTGCAGTGCTCGCAGCAGTGCTGACATCAGCGGGGATCTCGGCATCTCCCTCGGCAGAGCTCGGAGCGGGAAAGAAGAGCTCCAGCAGGTCATGTGAGCGCCCAGCAAGGCTGTAAATAAGGTATTTTCTACAATGTTACATAAAGAGACACACTGAACATTATATAATCCATTCACAGAGCGGATTAAATGATTTTACCTAGAGTTTATTTTGGGGATTATAGAGATGCTGACTCCTGAACAGACAGGGGAGAGGGCGTGAGAATACAGGGGACATACATAAGACATCCCCCGAAAATAAGCCCTAAAGCATTTTTTCAAGCCAAAATTTATATAAGTCTTACTTTTGGGGAAATACAGTATGTATCAGTTGATCGTTCAGGTGATAGTTATTTATCAGTTGATCTCTCAGGTGATAGTTATGTATCAGGCAATAGTTCAGGTGATCAGGGCAGCCATCTGAAATTTTGGTGCCCCTTACACAGCTTTAGGCCTCGGCCCCCCTGGACCTGACCATCAACATTCCCCAGGGCCCCCCACTGGCTGTCCCACCAAGTCCCATCCCATGTCCTCTTCCATCCCATGTCCTCCTCCTTCTCCATCCCATCTCCCCAATCCCATGTCCTCGTCCCGCAGTCTCATCTCCTGCATCCCATGTCCTCCTCCTCCAATCCTATCTCCCCCATCCCATCTCTTCTCTCTTGCACTGTGCACACTTCCTGGTTGCCTGGGGCCTGGGCCCCTTCTGACGCTCAGGCCCCATACAGGTGTATCACCTGTACCCCCCTGATGGCAGCCCTGCAGGTGATAGTTATGAATGAGGTAATAGTTCAGGTGATGGTTATGAATGAGGTAATAGTTCAGGTGATAGTTATGTATCAGGTAATAGTTCAGGTGATAGTTATGAATGAGGCAATAGTTCAGGTGATGGTTACAAAACTTTGCCTTTCCTGGACAAAGCGTCTTCACCTGAGAGCAGGTAGGACTAGGAGTTATTCTCAGCTCCCTCTACACTGACCTGGAATTCTGATCCTCTGCAGAAACTCCAACTGAGCAAAGACAAAACATGTTTAGAGTGTGCATGCTCCGCCCCATCCCCATGTGACAGTTACATAGTTACATAGTTACATAGTTACATAGTTAGTGAGGCTGAAAAAAGACACAAGTCCATCCAGTTCAACCTATGTGTGTGTGTTTGCTTTTAACCGTACATTGTATACCCCTGTATGTTGTGGTCTTTAAGGTGTCCATCCAATAGTTTTTTGAAACTATCCATGCTCCCCGCTGATACGACTGCTTGCGGAAGAGAATTCCACATCCTTACCGCTCTTACAGTGAAGAACCCCTTACGCACTTTAAGGTTAAACCGCCTTTCCTCTAGTTTTAGTGAGTGGCCACGTGTCTTATTGTATTCCCTTACTCTAAATAGTTTGTTCCTTATGCTAGGGTCGCCAGTACAGTATTTGTACATTGATATCATATCCCCCCTCAATCGTCTCTTCTCCAGAGAGAACAAGTTCAGTGCTTGTAGTCTTTCCTCATAGCCGATGTCCTCCATTCCCCTAATTATTTTTGTTGCCCTTCTCTGGACTTTCTCCAGTTCCAGCACATCCTTCCTGAGGACCGGTGCCCAGAACTGGACAGCATACTCCAGATGTGGCCGGACCAGAGTCTTGTAGAGTGGGAGAATAATCTCTTTATTTCTGGAGTGAATCCCCTTTTTTATACAACCCAGTATTCTGTTGGCTTTGCTTGCAGCGGCTTGGCATTGCATGCCACTTCCAAGCCTGTTGTCTACCAGTACCCCCAGGTCCCTATCCATCCTAGACTCACCCAGAGGTTCCCCCCCTAGTGAGTAGCTTGCTTTCTGGTTTCTGGCCCCCAAGTGCATTACTTTACATTTTTCTACATTAAATCTCATTTGCCATGTAGTTGCCCACCCCGTTATTTTGTTCAGGTCTGCTTGCAAGATTTCCACATCCTGCATAGAAGATATTGGCATGCCTAATTTAGTATCATCTGCAAATACTGAGATTGTACTAGATATCCCCTCCTCTAGATCATTTATGAATAAATTAAACAGGATTGGTCCCAGGACAGAACCCTGGGGGACCCCACTTTCCACACCCGCCCAATCCGAGTACTCCCCATTAATCACCACCCTCTGTACTCTCCCCTGGAGCCAGTTCTCTATCCAGGTACTCACCTTATGGTCCATACCTACCTTCCTTAGTTTGTACAGTAAGCGTTTGTGGGGAACGGTGTCAAAGGCCTTTGCAAAGTCCAGATACACCACATCCACAGGCTTACCTTTATCTAAGTGGCAGCTCACTTCATCGTAGAAGGTTAATAGATTGGTTTGGCATGAACGATTTTTCATGAATCCATGCTGATTACTACTTATAATACCGTTTTCATTACTAAAGTCTTGTATGTGGTCCCTTATCATCCCCTCCAAAATTTTGCAGACTACAGATGTTAGGCTGACCGGCCTATAGTTACCCGGGATATATCTCGGCCCCTTTTTAAATATTGGTACCACGTTGGCTTTTTTCCAATCAGCTGGCACCATACCTGTCTGTAAACTATCCTTAAAGATCAAGAATAATGGTCTGGCAATCACCTGACTGAGCTCATTTAGAACCCTTGGGTGCAAGCCATCCGGTCCCGGGGATTTATTTATGTTAAGTTTCTCTAGTTTAGCTCTAAGTCTATCCTCTGTTAGCCATGGCGGCACTTCCTGAGGTGTATTATTTAGTTCGGCCTTACAAGCGGGGTTCGTGTAGCCCCCCGATTCCTTTGTGAAGACTGAAGAAAAGAAATTATTTAACACTTCCGCCTTTTCTCTGTCCTCAGTGGCCATTTTTCCTTTATCATCTTTTATGGGGCCAATGTGTTCTGGCCTCGCTTTCTTACTGTTTATATACTTAAAGAATTTCTTGGGGTTCTTTTTACTCTCCTCCGCTATATGTCTCTCGTGTTCTATTTTAGCCGCCCTGATTTCATCTTTACATTTCTTATTACACTCTTTGTAATGCTTAAATGCTGCCAATGACCCCTCAGTCTTGTATTTTTTGAAGGCCTTTTCTTTAGCTCTAATATACATTTTTATGTTGGAGTTTAGCCACCCAGGGTTTAGTTTTGCTCTTTTAAATTTATTTCCCTGTGGAATGCACTGGCCCACCCCCTTGTTAAGTATGCTCTTGAAGCACTCCCATTTTTCCTCCGTGTTCTTTGTTCCCAGGGTTCTATCCCAATTGATATTTTCTAGCAGCGAGCGCAGTTTAGGGAAATTGGCTCTTTTGAAATTCAGTGTCCTTATATTACCCTTGTGTTTCCTATTACTGTAATTAATACTGAAACCAATTGACCTATGGTCACTGTTCCCTAAGTTGTCCCGTATTTCTATATCCGTGAGCAGGTCTGTATTGTTGGTAATCAGTAGGTCAAGTACCGCATTGTTTCTTGTCGGTGCATTCACCATCTGACCCATGAAATTGTCCTGCAAAACATTTAGGAACTGCCGAGCCTTGGCTGAATGCGCGGTTCCTTCTGCCCAGTCTATATCAGGATAATTAAAGTCCCCCATTATAATGACATTTCCCATCCTTGCTGCCAATCCTATCTGTAACATGAGGTCCACCTCACCCTCCTCCCTCTGGTTTGGGGGCCTATAGCATACGCCCAATATTACCTTCCCCACCGTGCCTTTCCTTTGAAGCTCTACCCATAGGGATTCTGCCTCGTCCATAGCTCCATTATTAATATCATCCCTCATATTTACCTGTATACTGTTCTTAATATACAAACATACCCCTCCCCCTTTTTTACCCTCTCTATCTCTGCGATAAAGGGAATACCCCTGAATGGTCGCCATCCAGTCATGAGAGCTGTCAAACCAAGTCTCAGTTATCCCCACAAAATCTAAGTCCTCCTCAAACATCAGCAGCTCCAGCTCTCCCATCTTGTTGGCCAGGCTTCTGGCATTGGTATATAAGCCTCGTAATTTTGATGTTTTTAGGCTGCTCTCTTGATTTTTCCCCGTACCCACCCTGGGTATAGGGGCTCCGAACACCCTACCGCTAATGCCCCCATTTCTGCCCTCTGAAACTTGCTTTCCACTGGCTAATTCCACATCTGTACCCTCCCCCCCATTCCCTAGTTTAAAAGCCCCTCTAACTTTTTGGCCATCCTCTCACCCAGTACGGCTGCACCCACCCCATTTAGGTGCAATCCGTCCCTACCAAAGAGCCGGTGACCGACTGAGAAGTCGGCCCAGTTCTCCAGGAACCCGAAACCCTCCTTACTACACCAGCTCCTCAGCCACTCGTTAACTTCCCTAATCTCCCGCTGCCTCTCTGGTGTGGCTCCAGGTACCGGTAGTATTTCGGAAAATACTACCTTGGAGGTCCTAGTCCTCAACTTAGCGCCTAAGTCCCTGAAATCGTTTAGGACTCTCCGTCTTCCTCTGCCTATGTCATTGGTACCCACGTGTACCATGACAGCTGGGTCTTCCCCAGCCCCACCCAATAATCTGTTCACCCGATCCGCGATGTGCCGAACCCGAGCGCCCGGCAAACAACAGACTGTTCGGCGCACACGGTCTATGTCACAGATTACACTGTCTGCGCTTCTAATAATTGAGTCCCCTACCACCAGCACCTGTCTTTCCTTTCCCTTTCTCCCGGCCTCACTGGAGGAGTTCGTCCCCTGGCAGCTAGGGGCGTCGCTCTGCTCCAGCAATGCTGGTCCCTGACTGGTTTCCCCATCATCACACAACGGGGCGTATCTATTGGGGTGCTCCAGCCCAGGATCAGCCTCCTTGCCTTGTCCCCTTCTACCCCTCCTAACTGTCACCCCTCTGCTCTGCTCTGATGCCTGCACCTCCGATACTCCGCCCACCTCTGTGCAGGCCCCTGTCTGCACCTGATTGGTACAATCCTGGCTCTCCTCCGGTATGGACATTCGTCTCAGTGTTGCCAGCTGCTTCCCTAGATTCAGGACCTGAGCTTCCAGGGAAGCAACGTGCTCACATTTTGCGCATTTGTATTCGCCCTCGATCGCATGACCGAGGAACGCATACATATCACAAGATGTACACCGAGTCGCATCCCCACACCCGCCGGGCATTGTACCTACTATCTAATCTAATGGGGATTCAGCGATTTAAGTCTATCCTATGTGGCTATTTCCTGGCTTCCTGACGCTACCTTCTCACCCTCTGGTATTCCGCTCCACTCACTTGAGGCCTGCCAATTGGCTAGTCAAGCATTGAGCACTGCCCTAGAGGAATGGGGTACAGTGTTCTGTGTCCCCCCAATACCCAGAACAATGAAGACAGTCAGGTTTTAGTGGTGTCAGTTTTGGGGGGGATCTAACTCCTTCACCCTGAGACTGCAACAATGATTGTAGCAAGTTGCCGCTGAAAAAGGGTTCAATAAAACAGTAGTGTTCACTGCAGCATACGTTCTGTGGCCAAAACATTGTGCTAAAAGCTATTAATCTGCCCCTGGGGCTTTTTCCCCCAAAAAATGTGATTGTGCCCAATCACACATTTTTTTCTATTTTCCTAAAAATCACCCTCCCCCGGCCTATAACTTATTTTTCTTTTTTCGTAGTTGTAGCATTGCATTTTCTCTGGCTGTGGACGCAGGCCTGTACATCTTGTTTTATTTGTGGTCTGTTTTAGGAGCGCTGTTTCTTATAAAGCCTGTTATAGTACAGAGAGCCGCCAATAAAAAGCGGTAAAGCTCCAGTTTAGGGAAGAGAAAGCCACACATTCCCCCGGGGTGGCCTCCCTTTCCCACTTCTGCGGGGTAAAATCTCGCCGTTTCTAGCAGCTCATCCCTTTCCCAGAACCCTCTCCTGGCGCGACTTTCGAGTTCCAGGCCGCTGCGGCTGCAGCCAGGCCGTGAAGATCTGTTTTGAATTGGTTTGTTTGAAGCCGGCCCTGGCTGTGGTAGCTAATCCTCTATTTGTTTGGCTTGTGTGCAAACCTGTCACAGTTTGTTAGTATCACTTTCTGATGGAGCGCTGGCTGCGTTCACATGTCCAGCTATGGGCACCGGCCTCATCATTCCTCGTAGCAAGAACACTCCCATAACCATCAGGCTACCATATTGACCAAGTTGTGGGACTCTCTCAATTTTTTTTTTTTTTTTAATGTGCCATGACTATAAAGGATAGACATGGAAAAAACAGCATTTATTACCCCCTTACCACTTGCTTGAGGTCTCTAAACTTTCTATACAAAGGGCCAGTTGACTGTCCTGCAGATGTTAGGGTGGCTTGACTGTGGCCATTAGGAATAAAAATTGTCCTGGCATTGGGGGGAGGAAGTGTACACCATTGGTGTCAGTGGTAGAAATAGTGCCCCATCGTTGGTGTCAGTGGGAGGAATAGTGCCCCATCATTGGTGTTAGTGGGAAGTATAATGCCCCATCTTTAGTGTCAGTGGGAGGAATAGTGCCCCATCATTGGTAGCAGTGAGAGGAATAGCGACCCATCGTTGGTTTTAGTGGGAGGAATAGTGCCCCTCATTGGTTTCAGTGGGAGAAATAGTGCCCCATTGTTGGTTTCAGTGGGAGTAATAGTGCCCCATTATTGGTGTCAGTGAGAGGAACAGTTCCCCATCGTAGGTGTTAGTAGGAGGAATAGTGCCCCATTGTTGATTTCAGTGGGAGGAATAATGCCCCATCATTGGTGTCAGTGGAAGGATTAAGGCCTCACCATTGGTGTTAGTGGGAGGAATAGTGCCCCATCATTGGTGTTAGTGGGAAGTATAATGCCCCATCTGTAGTGTCAGTGGGAGTAATAGTGCAATTCAATGGTGTCAGTTGGATTAATAGTGCCCTATCATTGGTAGCAGTGAGAGGAATAGTGACCCATTGCTGGTTTTAGTGGGAGGAAAAATGCCCCATCATTGGAATCAATGGGAGAAATAGTGCCCCATCACTGGTGTCAGTAGGAGGAATAGTGCCCCTCAATGGTGTCATTTGGAGGAATAGTGCCCCATCACTGGTATCAGTGAGAGGAATAGTGCCCCATCATTGGTGTCATTGGGAGGAATAGTAACCCATCATTGGTGTCAGTGGGAGGAATAGTGCCCCTTATTGGTGTCAGTGGGAGAAATAGTGCCCCATCATTGGTGTCAGTGGGAGGAATAGTGCCCCATCATTGGTGTCAGTGGGAGGAATAGTGCCCCTTATTGGTGTCAGTGGGAGAAATAGTGCCCCATCATTGCTGTCAGTGGGAGGAATAGTGCCCCATCATTGGTGTCAGTGGGAGGAATAGTGCCCCATCATTGGTTTCAGTGGGAGGAATAGTGCCCCATCATTGGTGTCAGTGGGAGTAATAGTGCCCAGTCATTGTTTTCATTGGGAGGTGGGAGGAATTGTGCCCCATCATTAGTGTCATTGGAAGGAATAAGGCCCCATCATTGGAGTCAGTGGAAGGAATAGTGCTCCATCGTTGGTGTCAATGGGAGAAATAGTGCCCCGTCGATAACAGAAATTATGCCCTAATTGTTTGTTTTAGTGGAAGTAATAGTGTCTTGTATTAGTGGGAGAAAAAGTGCCCCAAGGGCCAGATATAGGCAAGGATATGGCCGCATTTGGCCCGAAGCGAGGGTATATTGTTAGCGCACAAGGTAATGCATCAATAAAATAGAAATAAAATGGGTCCATTAAGTCCATAAAATTGAGTCCACAAAGAAGGTAGTCGACACCAGTCAGTGTGCTAAAGGTCACATATCCTTTCCTATATCCGGCCACATGGGACAGGAGAGTTTTTGACAGGTCCGCGTCTTCCGGGTGCAGCTCCAGGTGGACCAGCTTCACCAGCTTCAAGCTGCACTTAGACATATGCACAAAGGGCAAGGGAAGCTCTTCTGAACAGTGAAGCTAGCTCTGTAGGTACAATGCAAAGAAAAGAATAGTGCCTCTAAGTGCAGCTCGAAGCTGGTGAAGCTGGTCCACCTCGAGCTGCACCCGGAAGACACGGACCTGCCAGCAACTCTCCTGTCCCATGTGGTCATTGCGGCTGAAACATTTTTGGAAAGAGGATGCTTTTGGAGGACGACTGTTACCGGGCTTGTAGCCCCCTGATTACCCCTTTTTTCAGCATTTATGTGAGTGTTCACTTGTCTGCTTGCTCAATCTCCTAATAAATACTGCACTTAGAAGCGTTTTTCTTTTCTTTGCATTTGGCCCTTTACATTCTTTTCTTTTCTGCTCTACTTTTTGCCCTGTTGGCAGGCTGGGGTGGGTTGCTGACCAACTGCAATGGAGAAAAATGAGGACAGGCTGTGCTATCTGGCAGGGGTGCCTGCATTAGAAACCTGGCAGCACAGAAATATAAACCCTTTGTCATCTAAGACAGTCCACATCTATGTGTTCTAAATGTGTGAATAGGTGCCTGCTCTGCTTACTGTCTTTGGTCTTAAAGGGAAATGTTGAGTCCAAACTTCGGCACATAAAAGATTTGATGAAGCCTCTAAAATCTAAAACTTGTCTACTTTGGATTTCAAGGGTTATGCTGATTCTAAGGTGTCCATACTTTGACTTGAAAAAGTTTAAGCAAAGTAGGATAAAAGTTTATTGCTGTAACCTGTAATGACCTGGAGGTCAGCAAAAGGAACCAGTAGGAGGTGTGTGGGATCTGGGAGATGGACACTCCTGGAAGTGTTGGTTTCCCAGAGGGCTTTGGGAAGCTTTTTATTTAAAGTGGTTGTAAACCCTTCCATATACCAAGTGAAGTGACTGGCCTCTAATAATCACCTTTTGTTGCTTTGCAGCCCGAAATGAAGGCAGACACATTTTTTGTTTTACCCAGCTGTATTTACTCAGTGCAAGTTATAACATCCAAGTGAAAGATATAACACCAACATGTCAGAAAGAAAAAAAAAAAGAAAAACTCAATCACCTTCCCAATGGCACACAAAGCCATTTGACTTTCAAATGCTTTGGTCATTTTGATTAGCTCAGCATGAAAAGAGCTTTCCTGGAGCATTTCAGTCCTTGGTAGTGCAAATGAAGCAATTAATCCACTATGGGTGGCAAGGCACTTGTCATCGGGATCTCCGAAATAAAGTTGTGTACAGGCACAAATCAGGAGATTAATACAAAGGCTTTATCAATGCCTAGAAGCACAGTGAAGTCTATGATTAAGAAGTGGAAGGTAGTTGGTACAACACAGACCCTCCCTTGATCTCCCAAGAAAGAGGTATCTCCTCAAGTAAGGCCACATGCAGTCACCACTGAGCTTTGCCAAACTGCACCTTGAAGATTCTGAGGCCACATGGAAAAAGGTGTTATGGTCAGATAAGTCTAAAATTGAATTATTTGGCACTAAACGATGTGTCTGGCAGAAATCCAATACAGCTCACCATCCAAATAACACCATTCCAACAGTAAAGCATGGTGGTGGTAATATCCTGTTATGGGAGGTGGTAAAATCCTGTTATGGGAGATGGTAATATCCTGTTATGGGAGGTGGTAAAATCCTGGTATGGGAGGTGGTAATATCCTCTTATGGGAGGTGGTAATATCCTGTTATGGAGGTGGTAATATCCTGTTATGGAGGTGGTAATATCCTGGTATGGGAGGTGGTAATATCCTGTTATGGGAGGTGGTAATATCCTGTTATGGAGGTGGTAATATCCTGTTATGGAGGTGGTAATATCCTGGTATGGGAGGTGGTAATATCCTGTTATGGGGGTGGCAATATCCTGTTATGGGGGTGTTTCTCTGCAGCAGGGACTGGACCACTTGTCAGAATAAAAGGAAAAATAGATGGGGCTAAATACCCTCAAATTCTTGAGGAAAATTTGCTGCCCTCTGCCAGAAAGTTGTCAATGGTAAGAAAGTTTACCTTCCAACATGTCAATAACCCAAAGCACACAGCAACAATGACCACACAAGGGTTGAAGTAGAAAAGGTTGAATGTCCTTGCATGGCCTAGTCAGAGCCCAGACTTAAACCCCATTGAAAATCAGTAGAATGACTTGAAGACTGCAGTCCACAAATGGTCACCATCTAATTATCTGAATTTGAGCAGTTCTGCGAAAAAGAGTGGGCAAATATTACAAAGTCTAGATGTGCAAAGTTAGTAGAGACAAATCCCAACAGACTAAAGGCTGTTATTAAAGCAAAAGGTGGTCCAACAAAATATTGATAGAAGGGGGTGATCCTTTTTCCAACTCAGTGATTCTGTTTTTGAATTTTTTTTGAATTTTTTCTGACATGTTGGTGTTATATCTTCCACTTGGATGTTAAAGGTTGCACTAGTAAATAGAGCTGGATAAAACAAAAACTGTGTCTGTCGTCATTTCAGGCTGCAAAGAAACAAAATGTTATTATTTTATAGGGAGGTGATTCTTTTCTATACCCACTGTACAAGCAGAACAGCTTTAGGTTCACCACATGCCCCCCTAGCACTTATCTGAGGCACTTAGGCTTCGACCCGGACAACCTTTTTAATGATGGACAAACAAAGGTCTAATTTGAACGGGAGATTTCCTAACGGGTGACGGAATCCGAAGCATTGACTACTTTCAAATATAGCTTTAGAAGAAAACAATGCTGATTTCTCCATGCTGATTTGGAACTGCAACACTTTATTTACTAGTTTTCAAACTTTCTGGATAATGTCCCCCTTTCTACCCTTCTCCTCCCCTCTGGCTGTTTTAACTAGACCAGTCCGTTGGAATGGGGCCTGGGACGAAGGTGTGAACCTGTAAATAAAACTCAATGACTTCCTCCCTTTTGATGGTGAGACTGTCCAGAGATGGAGGCCTGGCCATGTCCCACATCTGAGACTTGTTAGAGGTGAAGGTGACATGGGACTTCTTTCCCGGCTTCTGAATGCAGAACTACACCATCATCTGTAAACCTCTTCAGAGGACCAGGAGAACCATTTCTGTTTAACCCTTTTTGTCAAACATCTCTATTCTAGGAGTTGAGTTAAGACACGGGGGGGGGGGGGGGTCCTATTCTGCAATCCTTATGGAATGGCATCAGTAAAATCAAATCAATGCTACAAAACTGGATAAAAGCCATGGCAATAAATGCAAAATTATGTGATTTTATATCATATTACCAGCTTTACTGGGGCCCAGGGTGGCTCCATGTTAATGGTGATAGGAGTTTGTCAGGAGAAAAGTGGTCAGGGCCTCAGTGAGGGTACTAAACTGTCATGGGTAGTGTGAAGTTTTTCAAATGGCAATACCAAATTTCCAAGGCGAAAGTGACACCATGTCTATTGGGATACCAGATTGTCGAGGCCTGAATGACACTGTCAATGGGTATAACAACTTTACAGGGCCAGAGTGACACCATGTCTATGGGGGATACCAAATTGTCAGGGCCAGAGTGACACCATGTCTATGGGGGATACCAAATTGTCAGGGCTAGAGTGACACTATGTCAATGGGTATAACATCTTTACAGGGCGAGAGTGACACCATGTCTATGGGGATACCAAATTGTCAGGGCCAGAGTGACACAGTGTCTATGGGGGATACCAAATTGTCAGGGCTAGAGTGACACTATGTCAATGGGTATAACAACTTTACAGGGCCAGAGTGACACCATGTCTATGGGGATACCAAATTGTCAGGGCTAGAGTGACACTATGTCAATGGGTATAACAACTTTACAGGGCCAGAGTGATTCCATGTCTACGGGGATACCAAATTTTCAGCGCCAGAGTGACACCATGTCATTGAGGATATTGAATATATAGGGACAGAGTGATACCATGGCAATGGTAATAACAGATTTTCAGGGCCAGAGTGACACCCTGTCAATAGAGATACAAAATTGTCAGGGCCAGTGTAATGCCATGTCAATGGGGATACCAAATTTATAGGGCCTGAGTAATGCCATATCAATGGGAAAACCAAATTAAAGGGCCAGAATGATACCACATCAATGAGGATAGCAAGTTGTCAGGGCCAGAGTGACACCTTGTCAATGGGGATACCAAATTGCAAGGCCAGAGTGACACCATATTAGTGGTGATGCCAAATATATAGGGCCAGATTGACGCCACGGCAATGGGAATAACAGATTGTCAGAGCTAGAGTGACACCCTGTCAATAGAGATCCAAAATTATCAAGACCAGAGTGACACCATGTTAATGAGGATACAAAATTGTCAGGGCTAGAGTGACATCATGTGAATAGGGATACCAAATTGCAGGGTCAGAGTGACACCATGTGAATGGGGATAACGAATATATAGGACCAGAGTGGCACTATGCCAATAGGGATAACGCATATATAGGGCCAGAGTGACACCATGCCATGAGAATAAGGAATATATAGTACCAGAGTGACAGCATGCCAATGAGGATAATGCATACATAGGGCCAGAGTGACACCACGTCAGTGCGAATAACAGATTGTGAGGTCCAGGGTGACACCCTGTCAATGGCCATACCAAATTGTCAGAGCCAACGTGACACTATGGTAACAGTGATGCCAAGTAAAAAGGGCTGAGACTGCACAATGCTACTAGGTTGCCATATTTCTACATTAATTACCATGTTTCTCACCTTGAACCCCCCCCCCCCCCCCAAAAGTATTTAGGATGTAAAGGTCTTTTGGCACATATTTTTTAAGCTGTTGGAATTATCAGTGTTTTCTTGCCATGATTGTATGGTATTCGGTTCTTTCCTGGAATACGCTAAGGTTAGTGAAGCCACAGATAGACTATGTACTAACACCCCCTGTTTTCATAATTTTACCTCAACTTTCTTCGTACAGTAGGCTGATCTTGTGCTGGGGCTGTTAATATGACTGGATAGTATAGTAGGTCCCAGAGTTAGACCCAGTGCCCTCTGTAATGTAACACACCGCAGACACGTCCCTTCCCCTTCTCTGCAAGACAAGTAAGGACTCTTGTAATTAGGGAATGTGGCTGTTACTCAGCTCTGTTAGCACAGAGAATAAGTGGGGGTGTGGCTGTTACTTAGCTCTGCTAACACAGAGAATAAGTGGGGGTGTGGCTGTTACTCAGCTCTGTTGGGACAGAGTATTCTAGGGGGTGTGGCTATTACTCAGCTCTGCTTGTACAGAGCATTGGAGGAGTAGGGAAGGAAGCAGGATTTTCACTGAGGGGGAAAAAAGTAATTTTCTGGCTCTTCCCAGCAATCATCAGTCCCATGTTATAATGTGGTACAGGACTATATAGAGATATAAACATGAACGGATTTGTTTGGGCTTTCTGTTTAGGGTTTTGTGAGGTGAATAGCCTCATTACGTGCAAGAAAATAAAAAACAAAAAACTGAATTTTGGATTGAATGATTGAAGTCAGCACAGCTTCACCCTATTCACTAAGCTAAGTGGAAATTCACGTTGCAAAGTGAACCTATTCGTTAGGTCGATCAGCCCCTGTGCCTGTTGTCGTGATTTGGTGCCGTTTAGTGGCCGAATTGTTGTGCGTTTTATGCTTGTTAGTGGCCGAGTCGTTGGCGTTGGATTGATTCGCAGGCCTGTGTGTGAGGACCTCAACACTCAGTTTTATTGAACCCGGCTGCTGTGCTCGGCTCTGGAAAACTGTCAATCTGGAGTTTTCGGATACAAGTGAGCTATTAATAGATTTCTCTGTTTCAGGGCCCTTTTTTCTTTCTTTCTTTTAAGTTTAATCGACAGATCTCTGCATGTAACAGTCACTCAGAACTGACAGATCTTTTCCTCCTCTGGAGCAGCGTGCCATGCACCTGGCTTTTATGACCGTGCTGATTGGAACCAGGTGGTGCGCCATGTGTATGGAGCCAGGCTGCTCCAACTTGTCATTGACAACACACACAATTTGCTGTGCCCTGCTCCACCAACGATCCCCTGTACCCTGCTCCACCAACATTCCCCTGTGCCCTGCTCCACCAACATTCCGCTGTGCCCTGCTCCACCAACAATCCACTGTGCCCTGCTCCACCAACAATCCACTGTGCCCTGCTCCACAAACACTCCACTGTACCCTGCTCCACCAACAATCCGCAATGTCTTGCTCCACCATCAATCCACTGTACCTGCTCCACCAACACTCCACTGTACCCTGCTCCACCAACAATCCTTCCGTACCCTGCTCCACCAACAATCCACTGTACCCTGCTCCACCAACAATCCACTGTACCCTGCTCCACCAACAATTCTCTGTACCCTGCTCCACCAACAATCCTTCTGTACCCTGCTCCACCAACAATTCTGCTGTGCCCTGCTCCACCAACAATTCCCTGTGCCCTGCTCCACCAACACTCCACGGTACCCTGCTCCACCAACGATCCACTGTACCCTGCTCCACCAACACTCCACTGTACCCTGCTCCACCAACAATCCTTCTGTACCCTGCTCCACCAACAATCCCCTGTGCCCTGCTCCACCAACCCTTCACTGTACCTTGCTCCACCAACAATCCTCTGTGCCGTGCTCCACCAACACTCCACTGTACCCTGCTCCCCCAACACTCCACTGTACCCTGCTCCATCAACAATCCTCTGTACCCTGCTCCACCTACAATCCACTGCACGCTGCTCCACCAACAATCCTGCTGTACCCTGCTCCACCAACAATCCACTGTGCCCTGCTCCACCAACAATCCACTGTACCCTGCTCCATCAACAATCCACTGTACCCTGCTCCACCAACATTCCGCTGTGCCCTGCTCCACCAACAATCCACTGTGCCCTGCTCCATCAACAATCCACTGTGCCCTGCTCCACCAACATTCCGCTGTGCCCTGCTCCACCAACAATCCACTGTGCCCTGCTCCACCAACAATCCACTGTACCCTGCTCCACCAACAATCCACTGTACCCTGCTCCACAAACAATCCACTGTACCCTGCTCCACCGACAATCCACTGTGCCCTGCTCCACCAACAATTCTGCTGTGGCCTGCTCCACCAACACTCCACTGTACCCTGCTCCACCAACATTCCGATGTGCCCTGCTCCACCAACAATCCACTGTACCCTGCTCCACCAACATTCTGCTGTGCCCTGTTCCACCAACAATCCTGCTGTACCCTGCTCCACCAACAATCCTGCTGTACCCTGCTCCACCAACAATCCACTGTACCCTGCTCCACTAACAATCCACTGTACCCTGCTTCACCAACAATCCACTGTGCCCTGCTCCACCAACATTCCGCTGTGCCCTGCTCCACCAACAATCCTGCTGTACCCTGCTCCACCAACAATCCACGGTACCCTGCTCCACTATATATCCACTGTACCCTGCTCCACCAACAATCCACTGTACCCTGCTCCACCAACATTCCGCTGTGCCCTGCTCCACCAACAATCCTGCTGTACCCTGCTCCACCAACATTCCGCTGTACCCTGCTCCACCAACAATCCACTGTACCCTGCACCACCAACATTCCACTGTGCCCTGCTCCACCAACAATCCACTGTACCCTGCACCACCAACATTCCACTGTGCCCTGCTCCACCAACAATCCACTGTACCCTGCACCACCAACATTCCGCTGTACCCTGCTCCACCAATATTCCACTGTGCCCTGCTCCACCAACATTCTGCTGTGCCCTGCTCCACCAACATTCCGCTGTGCCCTGCTCCACCAACATTTCGCTGTACCCTGCTCCACCAATATTCCACTGTGCCCTGCTCCACCAACATTCCGCTGTGCCCTGCTCCACCAACATTTCGCTGTACCCTGCTCCATACACAATCCACTGTGCCCAACAATCTGCTATGCACTGCTCCATTAACAATCCACTGTACCCTGATCTATCTATCTATCTATCTATCCACCAACAATTCCCTGTGCCCTGCTCCACCAACACTCCACGGTACCCTGCTCCACCAACGATCCACTGTACCCTGCTCCACCAACACTCCACTGTACCCTGCTCCACCAACAATCCTTCTGTACCCTGCTCCACCAACAATCCCCTGTGCCCTGCTCCACCAACCCTTCACTGTACCTTGCTCCACCAACAATCCTCTGTGCCGTGCTCCACCAACACTCCACTGTACCCTGCTCCCCCAACACTCCACTGTACCCTGCTCCATCAACAATCCTCTGTACCCTGCTCCACCTACAATCCACTGCACGCTGCTCCACCAACAATCCTGCTGTACCCTGCTCCACCAACAATCCACTGTGCCCTGCTCCACCAACAATCCACTGTACCCTGCTCCATCAACAATCCACTGTACCCTGCTCCACCAACATTCCGCTGTGCCCTGCTCCACCAACAATCCACTGTGCCCTGCTCCATCAACAATCCACTGTGCCCTGCTCCACCAACATTCCGCTGTGCCCTGCTCCACCAACAATCCACTGTGCCCTGCTCCACCAACAATCCACTGTACCCTGCTCCACCAACAATCCACTGTACCCTGCTCCACAAACAATCCACTGTACCCTGCTCCACCGACAATCCACTGTGCCCTGCTCCACCAACAATTCTGCTGTGGCCTGCTCCACCAACACTCCACTGTACCCTGCTCCACCAACATTCCGATGTGCCCTGCTCCACCAACAATCCACTGTACCCTGCTCCACCAACATTCTGCTGTGCCCTGTTCCACCAACAATCCTGCTGTACCCTGCTCCACCAACAATCCTGCTGTACCCTGCTCCACCAACAATCCACTGTACCCTGCTCCACTAACAATCCACTGTACCCTGCTTCACCAACAATCCACTGTGCCCTGCTCCACCAACATTCCGCTGTGCCCTGCTCCACCAACAATCCTGCTGTACCCTGCTCCACCAACAATCCACGGTACCCTGCTCCACTATATATCCACTGTACCCTGCTCCACCAACAATCCACTGTACCCTGCTCCACCAACATTCCGCTGTGCCCTGCTCCACCAACAATCCTGCTGTACCCTGCTCCACCAACATTCCGCTGTACCCTGCTCCACCAACAATCCACTGTACCCTGCACCACCAACATTCCACTGTGCCCTGCTCCACCAACAATCCACTGTACCCTGCACCACCAACATTCCACTGTGCCCTGCTCCACCAACAATCCACTGTACCCTGCACCACCAACATTCCGCTGTACCCTGCTCCACCAATATTCCACTGTGCCCTGCTCCACCAACATTCTGCTGTGCCCTGCTCCACCAACATTCCGCTGTGCCCTGCTCCACCAACATTTCGCTGTACCCTGCTCCACCAATATTCCACTGTGCCCTGCTCCACCAACATTCTGCTGTGCCCTGCTCCACCAACATTCCGCTGTGCCCTGCTCCACCAACATTTCGCTGTACCCTGCTCCATACACAATCCACTGTGCCCAACAATCTGCTATGCACTGCTCCATTAACAATTCACTGTACCCTGATCTATCTATCTATCTATCTATCTATCTATCTATCTATCTATCTATCTATCTATCTATCTATCTATCTATCTATCTATCTATCTATCTATCTATCTATCTATCTATCTATCTATCTATCTATCTATCTCAGAAGATTCCCTTCTCCTTTCCCTCCTCTCTGACCCCGGGTTGTGCTGGGAGTGCTATGCTCAGTGTATGTTATCTGATACGCAGTGTGAAAATCGGTTTGAACGCTGGGATAAGAATTTGAGGACTTTACTGGACGTGACGCCATAAATCTCTCCAGCATAAAATTTGACTTTTTCCACATGGGGTGAGGAAAACTGGAAAGGGGCTTCTCCTTATCCTGTCAATCACCTTTACAATCTTCCCTAGAGGATAGCATAGACCAGGAGTCCCCAAACTTCCAAACAAAGATCCACTGTTCACCAAAGCCTAGGGGAGCTGGACTGTGGCCAGTGGGGGTAGAACATGTCCAGTGTCGTGTCAGTTGCCAGATGGAGTAAAGAATGCCCCAGTTCTGGTGGTCAGTAGAATTTAAAAATTGACCTAGCACCTGTCGGTCAGTGGGAGAGTAATAATGCCCCATTGTTGGTGTCAGTGGGAGGAATTGGGCCCCATCATTGGTGTCCGTGGGAAGAATAGTGTCCCATCAGTCCTGTCAGTTATAGGAGGAATAGTGCCCCATACTTGGTATCATTGGGATGAATAGTTCCCCATAGATGGTGTCAATACAAGAACTAGTGCCCCATTGTTGGTGTCAGTCGAAGGAATAGTGCCCCATCATTGGTATCAGTGGGAGGAATAGTGTCCCATCATTGGTATCGGTGGAAGGAATAGTGCTCCATCATTGGTATCAGTGGGTGGAATAGTGCTCCATCATTGGTATCAGTGGGTGGAATAGTGCTCCATCATTGGTATCGGTGGAAGGAATAGTGCCCCATCATTGGTGTCAGTGGAAGAAATAGTGTCCCATCATTGGTATCAGTGGGAGGAATAGTGCTCCATCATTGGTGTCAGTGGAAGGAATAGTGTCCCATCATTGGTATCAGTGGGAGGAATAGTGCTCCATCATTGGTGTCAGTGGAAGGAATAGTGTCCCATCATTGGTATCAGTGGGAGAAATAATGTCCCATCATTGGTATCAGTGGAAGGAACAGTGCCCCATCATTGGTATCGGTGGAAGGAATAGTGCCCCATCATTGGTGTCAGTGGAAGGAATAGTGTCCCATCATTGGTATCAGTGTGAGGAATAGTGCCCCATCATTGGTATCAGTGGGAGGAATAGTGCCCCATCATTGGTATCAGTGGAAGGAATAGTGTCCCATCATTGGTATCAGTGGGAGGAATAGTGCCCCATCATTGGTATCAGTGGGAGGAAAAGTGCCCCATCATTGGTGTCAGTGGGAGGAATAGTGCCCCATCATTGGTATCAGTGAAAGGAATAGTGGCCCATCATTGGTATTGTTGGGATGAATAGTTCTCCGTTGATGGTGTCAATAGAAGAAATATTGTCCCATTGTTGGTGAAAATAGAAGAAATAGTGCCCCATTGTTGGTATCGGTAGGAGGAATAGTGCCCCATCATTGGTGTCAGTGGGAGGAATAGTGCCCCATCATAGGTATCAGTGGGAGGAATAGTGCCCCATCATTGGTGTCAGTGGGAGGAATAGTGCCCCATCATTGGTGTCAGTGGGAGGAATAGTGCCCCATCATAGGTATCAGTGGGAGGAATAGTGCCCCATCATTGGTGTCATTGGAAGATATAATACCCCATTGTTGGTGTCAGTGTGAGGAATAGTGCCCTATAATCTATGTCAGCAGTCTATCTATCTATCTATCTATCTATCTATCTATCTATCTATCTATCTATCTATCTATCTATCTATCTATCTATCTATCTATCTATCTATCTATCTATCTATCTATCTATCTATCTATCTATCTATCTATCTATCTATCTATCTATCTACTGTATCTCTTTGAAACTGACATAAATTAGGTTCCTTATAAAAATAATGAAATTTTTATATGAATATTTTGTTGCCTACTGTATATACAAACCTTATTTGGAACAATAGTTTAACCCCCTCCCCCATTCCCCAATCAGGAAGGAATTAAACATGGATCTTGTTGCAGTGTCAGCTCTTGTCCAGCACGGAGAGGGTTAAATTCCTGGGTTGGGTCCAGTCCCCATCTGCTGTGGAAATGTTCTTCCAGTGTCACAGCTCATAAAGTCAATAAGCACTGCTTAATATTATAAATATGGGAATGAGCGTTGTAATTGGATTTCACTTATTACACAGTTTGTGATTAGGCAACAATTAAGTCCAGAGCTTTGTTTACTCCGCTGTCCCAAATGGGTCCCAAATGTGAGCGTCTCTGCTGTCCTGGAAAGAGGGAATGTGTCCCATGACTTCCTCCTGTCCTATATATCTGTATTCATGACCGACCGCTTTATTAGGTGCGCTTATATCGTAATCCTAAAGAGGAACACATGGTCACAGTGATAACAATTTAGATTTAAGGGGCCCAATGTTAAGTTCCTCTAACCTGGAGACGTTAATTGGTGAAAATCCCAGGAGGCCTGCAGTTTATAGACGCCACCACCAACAATCATTCCACATTCAAAGGTTACACAACATTCTAATACTTCATGGAATAAAAGGAACCTTGTGCCCGTATCTCCATGCTTTGTTTTGAGCTACAGCCACGTTTCATTGCTTGCCTGTTTGAGTTAATGAGTAGCAGTGCTGTATTTTGGCCTAGGCCAACAAGGCCCAGGCCTAGGGCGGCACTTTGCAAGGGGGCAGCAAAAAAGCTGCCCCCCCTCCACCTGAGACTCTATTGGCCACTGGTTGCTAGAGCCACCTCTCTCGCCCCTCCTCTCTCATCCCCTCTCTCTCACCCCTCCTCTCTCTCATCCCCCTCTCTCTCTCTCATCCCCCTCTCTCTCTCACCCCCCCTCTTTCTCACCCCCCCTCTCTCATCCTCTCTCTCTCTCACCCCCCCCTCTCTCATCCTCTCTCTCTCTCTCACCCCCCCTCTCTCTCTCTCTCTCTCTCTCTCATCCCCCCTCTCTCTCACCCCCCTCTCTCAACCCACTCTCTCTCACCCCCCTGGTTGCTAGAGCCGCCTCTCTCGCCCCCTCTCTCGCCCCCTCTCTCTCACCCCTCCTCTCTCTCACCCCCTCTCTCTCTCTCTCTCTCTCACCCCCCCCCCTCTCTCATCCTCTCTCTCTCTCTCTCATCCCCCCCTCTCTCTCTCACCCCCCTCTCTCATCCCCCCTCTCTCTCTCTTTCATCCCCTCTCTCAACCCACTCTCTCTCAACCCACTCTCTCTCACCCCCCTCTCTCTCACCCCCCCTCTCTCTCTCACCCCCCTCTCTCATCCCCTCTCTCTCTCATCCCCCTCTCTCAACCCACTCTCTCTTACCCCCCTCTCTCTCATCCCCCCTCTCTCTCTCATCCCCCTCTCTCTATTATCTCCCTCTCTCTCTCACTCTTTGATTCCCCCCCCTCTATCTCTCACCCCCCCTCTCTTTCATCCCTGCCTCTCTCTCCCCCTCTCTCTCTCATCCCCCCTCTCTCTCTCCCACCACCTCTCACCACCCCTCACCCCCCCCCCCCTCGGGAGATCTCAGGGGTTCATGCTGGGACTTGTAGTCCTTCAATTTTGGAGGGTGTCACATCCGTTAAAAAAGGAGTGGGACAAATTTACATAGGAGGGGGGGCGCCCAATTTTAGTCTTGCCTAGGGCAGCACAAAACCAAAATACACCACTGATGAGTAGGTGTACCAACTAAAGTGACCATTGAGGATCTGGGGTATCATTATTACCAATAATAATTAAGTTATTTACTCGTAGAATCCAAAGCGAATGAAATATTCCAGACAGGTTTGGTTATGATTGGCGGATGATATGTAACCTGACTTCTCTGGAAGATTTAGGTCCTGAGTGTGTGTGAATACGGTATATGGGCAAAATTGTGAACACCTGACCATGTCCATGACCTCTATTTAGGCTTGTTGGACATCCCATTCCAAAACCATGGGCATAAATATGATTTTGGCCTCCCTTTTTGCCTTTTTGGCTATACCATACTCTGCTCTTCTGGGAAGGCTTTTAACAAGATTTTGGATTGAGTCTATGGGAATTTGTGCAAACTTGTAAGGTCAGGTACAGGATGCTAGATGAGAAGGCCTGGCTAAAGCCCCGTACACACGAGAAGAAATTCGGCCGGGGATTTTCGTCCGACGACCGATCTGCCGATTTTCGGATTGTTAGTATGATGCTTCCGACAACCGACTCCAACTTTTCGGCCGGAAAAATCCTGGTGTGCAGGCTATAAAATTTTTGTCGACCATCAAAACACGTCTAATTTTCGTCTTATTAGTACAGATTTCGATGGGGAAAAAAACTTATGAGCAAGACTAGGCATGCTCAGAGATGAAAGAACACATAGAAAGCAAACCAACACATGACATCACTTCTGAAGTAAAATTCTGTCGTACGGGAAAATTCGTGTGCAGTCTAGAGCACATTCCAACCAACAGACACCACTCTGGACAAAAGACGGACGACCGGTCGGCGGAAATTTGTTGCGTGTGTACGAGGCTTTACAATCTGAGTTCCTATTTATCCCAACGGTGTTCAGTAAGGTTGAAGTCAGGGCTCTGTGCAGGACACTTGAGTTTCTTCACACCAAACTGGCCAAACCATGTCTTTATAGACCAAAGGTGTTTAGTAAGGATGAGTTTAGGGCTCTATGCAGGACACTTGAGTTTCTTCACACCAAACTGGCCAAACCATGTCTCTTATAGACCAAAGGTGTTTAGTAAGGATGAGTTTAGGGCTTTATGCAGGACACTCAAGATCCTCCACACCAAACTGGCCAAACCATGTCTTTATAGACCAAAGGTGTTAAGTAAGGATGAGTTTAGGGCTCTATGCAGGACACTCAAGATCCTCCACACCAAACTGGCCAAACCATGTCTTTATAGACCAAAGGTGTTTAGTAAGGATGAGTTTAGGGTTTTATGCAGGACACTCAAGATCCTCCACACCAAACTGGCCCAACCATGTATTTACAGACCAAAGGTGTTCTGTATGGTTGAGATCAGTGCTCTGTGCAGGCCACTTCAATTCCTCTCCATCAAACTGGTTCTAACATGTCTTTATGGAGCAAAGGTTTTCAGTAGGGTTGGGGTTAGGGCTCTGTGTAGGACACTCAAGACCCTCCACACCAAACTGGTTAAACTATGTCTTTATGAAGCAAAGGTGCTCAGTAGGGTTGGGATCAGTGCTCTGTGCAGGACACTTGAATTTGTCTACATCAGACTGCTTCGACCATGTCTTTAAGGAACAAACTTGTTCAGTAGGGTTCAGGTCAGGGCCCTGTGCAGAGTAGGGTTGGGGTTAGGGCTCTGTGTAGGACACTCAAGACCCTCCACACCAAACTGGTTAAACTATGTCTTTATGAAGCAAAGGTGCTCAGTAGGGTTGGGATCAGTGCTCTGTGCAGGACACTTGAATTTGTCTAAATCAGACTGCTTCTACCATGTCTTTAAGGAACAAAGGTGTTCAGTAGGGTTCAGGTCAGGGCCCTGTGCAGGACACTTGAGATCCCCCACACAAGACATTTTGGTCCCATTATGTCTTTATGAAGCACAGGTGTTCAGTAGGGTTGAGGTCAGGGCTATGTGAAGGCCACTTGAGTTCCTTCACACCAAACTGGTCCAACCATGTCTTTATGAAACTGGGGTTATACATAGGTGTAGAGTCATACTGGAACAGAAAAGGGCCTTCCCCAAACTGTTATCACAAGAGCACAATTGTCTTGAAGACTTTGTATGTTGTAGTATTAACAATACCCTTTATTGGAAACACGTGAACCATTTGGAGAGTGTTGTACATACTTTTGGTTACATAGTAAGTAGGCGCAATGACATACATACCAAAATTATGGTCCTGGATACAGGAAACTGTTAACCCTGCCTATGGTCTGCATATCCCCTATTGACTTTTTGGGTTGGTACATGCACATCACCCACTTTACGTGTTGCCCAGACCCTGCCTCTAAGTATGAGTGACTGCCCACTCACTGCCCTGATACCTGCAACGAATGCCTTCTGAAGTTATTGCACATGTTCAATAACTCAAAAAAGGTTGATACTGTGATCTCAGGACATGTCTGAGACAGGGCATTGGTGGGACAGAAAACCAAGATGCTGGACTGTCTCGGCGAATTTGGGACAGTTGGCTTGTATTGCGATGGACAACTATATAGAGTATGTAGCAATATTTAATTACTAGGAACTGGAGGTATTAATCCAGCTAACATTCTGGAGTTAACAGGCGGGCAAAGAGATTTAACTCAAGTTCTTAGTAAGTCAAGGACCACATGTGTGTGTGTATATATATATATATATTCTGTATATATCAGATTCCTTTTTAGCATTTTCAATCTTCAGAGATTCTGGATATAATATCTCCCCGGTGCAGACGTGGCGAGATGAAGCACGGCAGTCATTTTCCCAAGCAGAGCCGTCAGCAGTATGAACACTGTCCACTCCGTCATAAGGATGGATGGCCCATTCTGTCTGTCATGGAAGGATGAGGGTGGGGAGGGGGGGGGGGTGATGTATAATGGTAGCAGGGACACATCAGAACTCCATACCACACCGCTGACCTTTCCATAATCAATGCAGGCCGGAGCTGTCTCTACGTTACGTCTTGAAAAGGTTAGAGCCTCTCTTTTCATCCTCAGACACCTTGTGGGATTTTCTCCTCCTGCTCATCTGGCCATGAATATGTAGCAGGAAGAACAGGCTGCGGCGTTTAATGTAACAACAGGAAATAATATGCCCCCGAGTGTGAAAGTCATCTCTGCGGCTGCAAATCTCCAAAGTGCTTGTTCGGAATTATCTTAAGGTCAACTGAGAAGAGTTTTCCTTTCACAGCCAGCAGAGCCAGGGAGGGGGTGGCGGGGGGGTTGTGGAGGTGAAAACCATTTCTGCCTCTGAATCATTGTCATCCACCCGAAGACAGAGCTGGGACATGTCCATTTCCATGGAAGCCGACCCTAGGGTGGTAAGCTGAAGAGGTAGCCGCTTGGGCACTTCATATGGAGGAGTGGGGTGCAAAAAGGGCAGGACCTGCAACCTATGCTCCTGAAGAAGTCCACCACAAAAGAGGCAAGACCAGCTACCAATGCTCTTAAAGAAGTCCACCACAAAAAAGGAATGACCTAAAACCTATACTACTGAAGTAGTCCACAGCAAAAAGGGCAGGACCTGCAACCTATGCTCCTGAAGAAGTCCACCACAAAAGGGACAATACCTGTAACTGATGTTCCTGAAATAGTCCACAGCAAAAAAGACAAGACCTGCAATCTATGCTCCTGACGAAGTCCACCACAAAGTGGACAGAACCTGCAACCTATACTACTGAAAAAGTTCTCAGCAAAAAGGGAAGAACTTGCAACCTATTCTTCTGAAGAAGTCCACCACAAAAGGGGCAATACCTGCAACTGATGATCCTGAAGAAGTCCACTACAAAGAGGGCAGAACCTGCAGGCTATACTACTGAAATAGTCCACAGCAAAAAAGACAAGAGCTGCAATCTATGCTCCTGACGAAGTCCACCACAAAGAGGACAGGACCTGCAACTTTGACTACTGAAAAAGTCCTCAGCAAAAAGGGAAGAACTTGCAACCTATTCTTCTGAAGAAGTCCACCACAAAGAGGGCAGAACCTACAACCTATGATGCTGAGGTAGTCCACAAGAAAGAGGGTAAGACCTGCAACTTATGCACTTGAAGTAGTCCACAGCAAAAAGTGCCTTGAGTGCTAATAGACCTTATCCCGGCACGGACTATACTAGGGTGCAAGTAGGGAAGCTGCTCATAAGCAGGCCCAACCATATCTGCCTCACCAGCAGACCTAGCATCAGATATATTTTTGGTGTACATGAATGCTAGGTAGTGACTCAGTAGAACACTGCGATCTTACAGAGATCACAGTATTCCCCCCTGACAATACCTTTATCTGTGTTTCTCTCCAAAAGAACTGCACCAGATTTGTGTAGGCATCATCCAGGATCATCCTCTGTTGTGGCCTCTTACCATGTGACTGCCTACAAAGGTACAATATTGCAGTTTGAGGGTGGGGAGGATACAAGCTTCATATACTGTATATTTATTTATCTTTTTTTTGGGTGGGGTCAATGAGTTATTTGGGTGATAAGTGTGATACAAAATATTGCCATTCACAAAAATAACAAATTTCCATAAAACATTTTTAGTTAATTTTTTTGTTAAAGTGAGCACCTGTAATCCAAAAAAAACTCATCAAAGTATGTTAATTTTGTTGTATAGGTAATGGTATAGGTTCTTATTTTATATGTGCATATCATTTGCTTATTACCCATGCCCAGTGATTATTCTTTACTTTTCCTCCCTCAGTGCAAGTCTATCAGTCAGGTGTGACCAGGGCTTTTTTTTTTCAAGGGGTGATGGGTTGTGCTGTAGGGTCTATTGATGCTGGCTGCTGGGAGATCTATTTTTGCAGGCGGGAATCTATTATTGCTGGGGGGGTTCAATTGTTGGTGGAAGGTATCTACTGTTGAGAGAAGGGTCTACTGATGCTGGCTGCCAGGGGGGAACTATTGTTGCTGGTGGGGATCAATTGTTGCTGGAAGGAATCTACTGTTGCGAGAGAGGCCCACTGATGCTGGCTGCTGGGAGATCTATTGTTGCTGGTGGGGGGTCTATTGTTGCTGTTAGGGGGATCCATTCTTTCTGGGGCAGGGGGTCTTATTTTGCTGGGGGTGTCTACTGTTGAAAGAGGGGTCTACTGATGCTGGCTGTTGAGAGATCTGTGGCTGCAGGCGGTGGTTAATTATTGTTGGGGTGGATCTGTTGTTGCTGGAGTTGTAATGTTGTGGGGGTATTATTGCTGGAGGTTTATTGTTGCTGGGAGGGTCTGTTTTTTGCTGGGGGGTATATTGTTGCTGGGGGGTCTCTTGTTGCTAGGGGATCTATTGTTGCTGGTGGGGGTCTATTGTTGCTGGTGGGGGTTTTATTGTTTCTGGGGCAGGGGGTCTTATTTTGCTGGGGGGTCTACTGTTAAAAGAGGGATCTACTGATGCTGGCTGTTGTGAGATCTATGGCTGCTGGTGGAGGTTAATTATTGTTGGGGTGGATCTGTTGTTGCTGGAGTTGTAATGTTGTGGGGGTATTATTGCTTGAGGTGTATTGTTGCTGGGAGGGTCTATTTTTGCTGGGTGGGGGCTCTATTGTTGCTGGTGGGGGGTCTCTTGTTGCTGCAGGAGGTCTCTTGTTGCTGGGGGGTCTCTTGTGGCTGGGGGGTCTATTGTTGCTGGGGGGTCTATTGTTGCTGACTGCAGATGATCTATTTGACTGCTTTTCTTGTCATCATTACCACATTCCATAATATTTACTTAGCACCAAAAAGTGTTACTTTATTCTATATTCTCTAAAAGGGGCGGTACTGTGGGGTGGGTAGGGGGTGGAACAAAGGGACGGTGCTCGGAGGTAGGTAGGGGGGGAAGACAAAGGGTGACCCGGGAGGGGGGGAGTAGCTGCACCTATTCTCTGAAAAGAAAAGCCCTGCTAGAGATTAATTATTCAATTATAACAAGAGACTGTTTTGGTATTATAGTAAGACACTAATAGGTTATTATAACTAAAGACTGTTCTAGTATTATAAATAATAATACACTGAGAGAATATTATACCTAGAGACTGTTCTAGTATTATAATAAGACACGGATAGGTTATTATAACAGGAGACTGTGCTAGTATTATAATAAGACACCGATTGGTTATTATAACTAGAGACTGTTCTATTATTATAATAAGACATTGAAAGGTTATTATAACTAGAGACTGTTCTAGTATTATAATAAGACACCGACTGGTTATTATAACTAGAGACTGTGCTAGTATTATAATAAGACACTGATACGTTATTATAACTAGAGACTGTTCTAGTATCGTAATAAGACACTGATAGGTTATTATAACTAGAGACTGTTATAATAACCCATCAGTGTCTTATCATAATAATATAACAGTCTCCTGTTATAATAACCTATCAGAGTCTTATTATAATACTAGAATAGTCTCTAGTTATAATAACCTATCAGTGTCTTATTATAATAATAGAACAGTCTCCTGTTATAATAACTTATCTGTGTCTTATTACAATACTAGAACAGTCTCCTGTTATAAAACCATAACAGTCTCTAGTTATAATAACCGATCAGTGTCTTATCATAATAATATAACTTGAGACTGTTATGGTGTTATTACAGGAGACTGTTCTAGTATTATAATAAGACACTAATAGGTTATTATAGCAGGAGACTGTTATATTATTATAATAAGACAGTGATAGGTTATTATAACAGGAGACTGTTCTAGTATTATAATAAGACAGTGATAGGTTATTATAACTAGAGACTGTTCTATTATTATAATAAGACATTAATAAGTTGTTATAACAGGAGACTGTTCTAGTATTATAATAAGACACTGATAGGTTATTATAACAGGAGACTGTTATATTATTATAATAAGACACTGATAGGTTGTTATAACAGGAGACTGTTCTAGTATTATAATAAGACACTAATAGGTTATTATAGCAGGAGACTGTTATATTATTATAATAAGACACTGATATGTTATTATTACAGGAGACTGTTCTAGTATTATAATAAGACACTGATATGTTATTATTACAGGAGACTGTTCTAGTATTATAATAAGACAGTGATAGGTTGTTATAACAGGAGACTGTTATGGTGTTCTGAGTGTCCTATGACAGGAGACTGTCCTATGAGGGAAGTGCTCTCAGGTCTGTGCACAGTGTGAATGTATGATTGGATTCGGGGTGTTGTGTAGCGGGGGTAGAATTTGGGTGACGTGTTGGTTGCGGTATTATTGGTCTATGTATGTACTGTGGGCGGTTGTTAGAAGCACCCGGTGAGTTTTCGGTGTTCTCTCCTATAATTAGACTTCTTCAGGAGCTTTGTGCGCTCCCTCCTGCACCCCCCGGCCTTCACCTCTCCTGCAGCCCGCTGACCCCTCCGCTCGGCTGCCCAATTTTCAGGCCTTTCCACCACTGAAGAGGCCATAAAGCGGTTACATGGGAGTTCTGTGCCGGCTGTAATAAAGTGTAATTCAGTGTGCGGGGCGTCCAAACATGAAGTGACACACAGCGTGTCTGCTGACTGCAGCCGAGAGGCATGAAAGGCGGGTCAATAAAAGGGACATTCATTGCTGGTAGGCACGTGCTGGGACCAGGCCCGGATCAGGGAGAGGACAAGGATGAGGGGCCCGGCACGGCTTTGTGTCCTCCGATACATTCAGAGGGATCTCCGGGAGAAGTCACAGGCAAGTCTTCCCTTCTTTCCCATTTATTGTTATAGTGGGGGGGGGGGGGGCCACAGAGGAGAGACGGCCGAGGTCTGACCGGGGGCCCCCAACATTCCCCGTTCTGGGCCAGGCTTCTGTCATTGGCATTAAAGGTCGGCACACCACTAGGACCGGCGCTATTTATACAAAAATACTTAACCCACACACAATGTATCAACCTACTAATACACAATGTATCAACCTACTAATACACAATGTATCAACCTACTAATACACAATGTATGAACCTACTAATACACAATGTATCAACCTACTAATACACAATGTATGAACCTACTAATACACAATGTATCAACCTACTCAAACACAATGTATCAACCTACTCAAACACAATGTATCAACCTACTAATACACAATGTATCGACCTACTAATACACAATGTATCAACCTACTAATACACAATGTATCAACCTACTAATACACAATGTATCAACCTACTAATACACAATGTATCAACCTACTAATACACAATGTATCAACCTACTAATACACAATGTATCAACCTACTACTACACAATGTATCAACCTACTAATACACAATGTATCAACCTACTCAAACACAATGTATCAACCTACTAATACACAATGTATCAACCTACTAATACACAATGTATCAACCTACTAATACACAATGTATCAACCTACTCAAACACAATGTATCAACCTACTCAAACACAATGTATCAACCTACTAATACACAATGTATCGACCTACTAATACACAATGTATCAACCTACTAATACACAATGTATCAACCTACTAATACACAATGTATCAACCTACTAATACACAATGTATCAACCTACTAATACACAATGTATCAACCTACTAATACACAATGTATCAACCTACTAATACACAATGTATCAACCTACTACTACACAATGTATCAACCTACTAATACACAATGTATCAACCTACTCAAACACAATGTATCAACCTACTAATACACAATGTATCAACCTACTAATACACAATGTATCAACCTACTAATACACAATGTATCAACCTACTCAAACACAATGTATCAACCTACTAATACACAATGTATCAACCTACTAATACACAATGTATGAACCTACTAATACACAATGTATGAACCTACTAATACACAATGTATCAACCTACTAATACACAATGTATGAACCTACTAATACACAATGTATCAACCTACTCAAACACAATGTATCAACCTACTCAAACACAATGTATCAACCTACTAATACACAATGTATCGACCTACTAATACACAATGTATCAACCTACTAATACACAATGTATCAACCTACTAATACACAATGTATCAACCTACTAATACACAATGTATCAACCTACTAATACACAATGTATCAACCTACTAATACACAATGTATCAACCTACTACTACACAATGTATCAACCTACTCATACACAATGTATCAACCTACTAATACACAATGTATCAACCTACTAATACACAATGTATCAACCTACTCATACACAATGTATCAACCTACTAATACACAATGTATCAACCTACTAATACACAATGTATCAACCTACTAATACACAATGTATCAACCTACTAATACACAATGTATCAACCTACTCAAACACAATGTATCAACCTACTAATACACAATGTATCAACCTACTAATACACAATGTATCAACCTACTCATACACAATGTATCAACCTACTAATACACAATGTATCAACCTACTAATACACAATGTATCAACCTACTCATACACAATGTATGAACCTACTAATACACAATGTATCTAACTACTAATACACAATGTATCAACCTACTAATACACAATGTATCTAACTACTAATACACAATGTATCAACCTACTAATACACAATGTATCAACCTACTAATACACAATGTATCAACCTACTAATACACAATGTATCAACCTACTAATACAGACTGGATATCATGGATTCCCCCCCCCCCCATCACATCAGAGTTCCCCCTCAGATCAGAGGCCCCTTATCACACCAGAGGTCCCTCATCACATCAGAATCCCCCCCTAGGATCAGAGGCCTCCATCACATCAGAGGTTCCTCATCACATCAGAATCCCCCCTTCAGAATGGAGGTCCCCCATTACATCAGAACCCCCTCTTCCGATGAGAGGCCCCCTTCACATCAGAGGTCCCCCCATTCCATTGGAATCTCCTCTTCACATCAGAGGTCCCCCCATCACATCAGAGCCCCCTTCACCTCAGATTTCCCCTGTCTCATCATAGGCCCCCCATCATATCAGAGCCTTCTCCTCAGTCCAAAGGTCCCCCATCATGTCAGAGGCCCCCATCATATCAGAGGTCTCCACATCACATCAGAGGTCTCTCATTACATCAGAGCCTGCCTGTCAGATCAGAGGTCCCCCATCACATCAAAGCGCCCCTTCGCATCAGAGGTCCCCCATCACATCAGAGGTCCCCCATCATGTCAGAGGTCCCCCATCATGCCCGATGTCCACCATCATGTCAGAGGTCTCCCCATCAGACCAGAGATCCCCTGTCACATCAGAGGTCTCCCATCACGTCAGAGGTCCTCCATCATGTCAGAGGTCTCCCCATCACATCCAAGGTCCCCCATTACTTCAGAGTCCCCCCCTTTATGTCAGAGGTCTCCCCATCACATCAGAGCCTCCCTTTGCATCAGAGGCTCCGCATCACATCAGAGGCCCCCCCATCACATCAGAGGTCCCTGCATCACATCAGAGGTCCCCCCATCACATCAGAGCCACCCCTTCAAATGAGGATCCCCCATCACACCAAAGGTCCTCCATCACATCAGAACCCTCCAATTACAGTACAGTCATGCTGTGTGGCTGGGGGTTCCTCAATTATTATATGATATGAGTCCCTATGAATGAAAGAAGTTGTAATTGTTTCAATATTTGTTTATGGTGCTCAGAACTTTATAAGTCAGAGTCTCCTCTGTAAACGACCACGTTGTTTATTTTCAAATACTAATTCCTTATTGTCTACCTCAGCCCTTCTCAATTAGGGTACCAGGGGTCCCTACATTTCCATAATGGGGGAAAAGATCTGCTCATCAATAGGGGCTGGAATGTTTATAAAATAAAAAAAGAGATGATGATGGAGGAATAGATGATGATGGTGGGTGGATGGAGAGATGGATGATGATGGTGGATGGATGGAGAGATGGATGATGATGGTGGATGGAGGGATGGATGATGATGGTGGATGGATGGAGAGATGGATGATGATGGTGGATGGATGGAGGGATGGATGATGATGGTGGATGGATGGATGGATGGAGGGATGATGATGGTCGATGGATGGAGGGATGATGGTGGATGGATGGAGGGATGGATGATGATGATGGTGTATGGATGGAGGGATGATGATGATGATGAATGGATGGAGGGATGGATGATGATGGATGGATAGAGGGATGGATGATGATGGTGATGGATGGAGGGATGATGATGATGGTGGATGGATGGAGGGATGGATGATGATGGATGAATGGAGGGATGGATGATGATGGTGGAAGGATGGAGGGATGATGATGATGAATGGAGGGATGGATGATGATGGTGGATGGATGGAGGGATAATGATGATGATGGATGAATGGAGGGATGGATGATGATGGTGGATGGAGGGATGGATGATGATGGTGGATGGATGTAGGGGATGGATGATGACGGAGGGATTGATGATGATGGTGGATGGATGGAGGGATGGATGATGATGGTGGATGGATGGATGGATGGAGGGATAATGATGGTGGATGGATGGATGGAGGGATGGATGATGATGATGGATGGATGGAGGGATGATGATGATGGATGGATGGAGGGATGATGATGAGGATGGATGGAGGGATGGATAGATGGAGGGATGGATGATGATGTTGGTGGATGGATGGAGGGATGATGATGATGGTGGTGGATGGATGGAGGGATGATGATGATGGTGGATGGATGGAGGGATGGATGATGATGGTGGTGGATGGATGGATGGAGGTATGATGATGATGATGGATGAATGGAGGGAGGGATGATGGATGAATGGAGGGATGGATGATGATGGTGGATGGATGGATGATGATGGTGGATGGATGGAGGGATGATGATGATGATGGAGGGATGGATGATGATGATGGTGGATGGAGGGATGATGATGATGGATGGAGGGATGGATGATGATGGATGGATGGATGGAGGGATGATGATGATGATGGATGAATGGAGGGATGGATGATGATGGTGGATGGATGGATGATGATGGTGGATGGATGGAGGGATGGATGATGATGGTGGATGGATGGAGGGATGATGATGGATGGATGGAGGGATGGATGATGGTGGTGGGTGGATGAATGGAGGGATGGGTGATGATGGTGGTGGGTGGATGAATGGAGGGATGGGTGATGATGGTGGATGGATGGAGAGATGATGATGATATTGAAGATGGATGAATGGAGGGATGAATGATGATGATGGATGGAGGCATGGATGATGATGGTGGATGGATGGATGGAGGGATGGGTGATAATAAAAGATGGATGGAGGAATGATGATGATGGATGAATGGATGGTGAGGAGGATAGATGGAGAGATGATGATGGTGAGTGGATGGAGGGATAGATGATGATGATGGAGTAATGATGGATGATGATGAAGATAATAATATAATAATAATAATAATAATAATAATAATAATAATAATAATAATAAATATCAGGATCAAAAACAAGTGGTAATATATAATGAATGGTATTAGACATTTTAGGAAGGGAGGGCTAGACAGAGGAAGGAGCAGAGTCCTCCAGCAGTGCAGAGGATTTCAGGAGAGGAGAGTTATAGAGGAAGGAGCAGAGTCCTCCAGCAGTGCAGAGTATTTCAGGAGAGGAGAGTTGGATAGAGATAGGAGCAGAGTCCTCCAGCAGTGCAGAGTATTTCAGGAGAGGAGAGTTATAGAGGAAGGAGCAGAGTCCTCCAGCAGTGCAGAGTATTTCAGGATAGGAGAGTTGGATAGAGATAGGAGCAGAGTCCTCCAGCAGAGCAGAGAGTTAGCTGGTGGAAGGATTAGGAGCTCTTTCTATCAGATGTTGGCACTCCACCTCGCTTATCCCCATTGGCCTTTGTCACCAGCAGCCCCCATCACCAGTCTATGGCCCTGTTGGCAGGGGGGCTAGTGGGGGTGGGGGGGGGGGGCTGTCTTGGATTTCACAGGCTCCTGTGAGCTAATCCCTGAGCAGAGAATTAGAGATGAGCCTGAATGAGGGCCCCTCCTCGCCTCCTTCATCCCCATTAATCAGAGCCGCTCTTAGGTTACATGCTGATCTGTCCACATTCTGGGACTTTCAGAGCTAAAAGGCAGTTAAATATTTATCACCGTCAGAGCTATTAAGGATTCGTCTCGCTCCTCACCGCCTTCCTCCTCGGCACACTCACTTTCCCCCGGCTCTTCTCTCATTCCCCGTCTCTCTCGGGGGGCCCAGGGCCAGGAGAGAAGATTTGTAACATTAAAATAGATTTATTAAATCTCGCTCTTCTCTAGAGCTGCACCGGGGATCTCCAGACGCTGCTCAGCGACTCCCCAAACTTCTCCGGCATCCAGGGCGGTTCTGGCCATGTGCGTATTGTGAGTCACTAATCACTGGGATGAGAAGATCGTAGGGAGCGGAAAGGTCGGATTCTCACCATTGCGGTATGGAGACCTACACAAGGTCATCTGCAAACCGCCGCGCTGTTCCTTTAAAAACCTGAGTTTTAGCGCAACGCAAAGCACAGACGTGAACCGTCTTCGTGGTTGGGAACTTGCCGGATCTGGGCCGGCAATGCTAGAGCTTCACTTCCATGGCTGGCTTGTTACTGACCAGGCCTGGTTGGTAACTGTCTTTGTAGTTGAAAACTTGCCAATGCCAAACCTTTGTTTCCATGTTAGTCTTGGTTACTGACCAGCCTCGGATATCAACCATCTTTGTAGTTGAAAACTGGGCGGACTCGGCTTGGCAATTCCAAATCTTTGTTTCCATTGCCGTCTTGTTACTAACCAGGCTCGGATATGAACTGTCTGTAGTTGGGAACTTGCTGGATCTGGCCCGGCAATACCAAATCTTCCTTTCCATTCCAGTCTTGTTACTGACCAGGCTTGGTTATGAACCATCTTCATATTTGGAAACTTGCCAAGTCTGGCCCAACAATGCCAGATCTTTACTTCCATTGCCAGTTTGTTACTGATCAGACTAGGATATCAACCATCTTCGTAGTTGGGAACTTGCCAGATCTGGTCTGGCAATGCCAAATATTCCTTTCCATTTCAGTCTTGTTACTGACCAGATTTGGTTATGAACTATCTTCGTAGTTGGGAACTTGCCGGATCTGGCCCGGCAATGCCAGATTTTTACTTCCACTGCTGGCTTGTTACTGACCAGGCTTGGATATCAACCGTTTTTGTAGTTGGAAACTTGTCAGATCTGGCCCAGCAATGCCAAATCTTCATTTCTATTCCAGTCTTGTTACTGACCAAGTTTGGTTATGAACTATCTTTGTAGTTGGGAACTTGCCGGATCTGGCCCGGCAATGCTAGATCTTCACTTCCATTGCCTGTTTGTTACTGACCAGGCTTGGATATCAACCCTCTTTGTAGTTGGAAACTTGCCGGATCTGGCCCAGCAATGGCAAATCTTAGTTTCTATTGCAGTCTTATTACTGTCCAGGCTTGGTTATAAACCATCTTCATAGTTGAGAACTTGCAAAGACTGGCCCGGCAATGCCAGATCTTCACTTCCATTGCCAGTTTGTTACTGACCAGGCTCGGATATCAACCATCTTTGTAGTTGGGAACTTGCCAGATCTGGTCCGGCTATGCCAAATATTCCTTTCCATTCCAGTCTGGTTACTGACCAGATTTGGTTATGAACTATCTTCGTAGTTGGGAACTTGCCGGATCTGGCCCGGCAATGCCAGATCTTCACTTCCATTGCCTGCTCGTTACTAACCAGGCTTGGATATCAACCGTTTTTGTAGTTGGAAACTTGCCAGATCTGGCCCAGCAATGCCAAATCTTAGTTTCTATTGCAGTCTTGTTACTGACCAGGCTTGGTTCTGAACCATCTTTATAGTTGGGAACTTGCCAGGCGTGGCTCGGCAATGCCAAATCTTCTTCTTTTTAAGCCTTAATAATACGGCCCTTGATTATCTGTGTCTCCTCCGATCTCTCAGGTGCTCCAAAAAAACAGAAAAAAACTTAGTGTAATAATCAAAAATGATAACTTTATTAAAAAAAGTAGAAAAACGTACATTTCCCATGTAAATAACAGGCTTTCAAATTGTGATCACAGTCTCCAATGGGCGCAAAATCATAGGATTAGCTCAGTGAACTCATCCTATTTTTATTTTTGTGTTTTATTTATTTATTTTTTATACATTTTTTTATTTATTTTTATTTTATAAATAAATAAAATAATAAAATTAAATAAATGCATACAATCAAATACATTTAATAAAATCAATACAATCAAATGAATCAAATAAAATCATAGCATTAATATTAATAAAAAAAATATATTAAAAAAAAAAGTAATGATAAAATAAATAATAATAAAAAATACAATAAATAAATAAAGTCAAATCCTAAAGTAGATAGTGGCAAAAACAAGGACCTTCCTGGCAGGATGTTATTTTCATGACATTCAACAAGATTTAAAATAAATAATTAAATAAAAATAAATAACTACAATCCACATAAATAAAATAAAACACAATAATTAAATAAATAAAAAGATAAAATAATGAAAAAAAAAAAAAAAAAGATAAAATAAATTAAGTAAAATCATATAGTTAAGGAGTTATGGAGGACAACTGCAGACTTGAATGCAGCCTTACCCCCCCCATTCACATTGAATGCGGCTTTGAAATCGTGCGACTTCACCTGATTTCAAAGCAACTTTTAATCACAGATATCTATTGACATCGCACCCGAAATCACCAAAAGCAGTGCACGCCCTACGGTTTCAAATCAATGCAGCACCGCAAAGTCGGTGTCGCATTGATTTGAACACTGCCATTGCCGGCCACAGGGTGCGACTTGTCGTGCGACTTGACCTGTGACTAATTGCTCCAATGTGAACGTTGTTTCAGACTCCGTTCACACCTGAGCATACTGGGATCGCGGAAGGAACCAAGCAATTCTGCCTGCGATTTAATTATGATTATTTTTTATTTTATTTTATTCTTTCTTTATTTTTTATTTTATTATTTTCGTTTATTTTTTTTATTGTACTTATTTATTTATTATTATTTATATTATTTATTTTATTTTATTATTTTTTATTATTTATTTTATTAACTCATGTTATTTATTTGATTGTACTTATTTATGTATTTATTTCTATTTTAATGTATTTATAAATAAATATAATAAACTAGGGTGATAACGCCCTGTTGAAAAAACAGGGCGGAACACAGGACTTTTTTGGGATGCCATTATTTCCTAATGGCACCCCAAACTCGGTGCGATTTTTGTGGCGATTGTCGAGCGACAAGACCAAACGCTCCTGGCTCTCTACCAAAATTTGGTACATGAACTTCTTTTGAGCGACAGGCATTCTGTTTGTGCGATTTTACAGGCGACAATCGCGGCAAATCACGCCGCGATCAGGGTGCCATTGGAAGTGACGGGGATCGCAAATTTGCTGTGATCGTGGGAAAAATTGCAGTGATTCAGGTCGCCAAGATGCGAATGGAGCCTAAGGCCCCTTTCGCACGTGTGCGACTTTGCCGCAATTTTTTGGCTGCCATTTTGACTGGACTTGATGCAATGCCCGTGTAATCCTGAGGTCTACAGACCTCAAGTCGTATCAAAGTCGGACCAAAGTAGTGCAGATCTGAACGGTACTCATTGGAAATCATGGAGTACGACTTGCCATGCGACTTTGCAGTCCTAAGTCACAGGACAAGTCGCACTAGTGTGAAAGGGGCCTAAAGGTTTCCCGCACATTGAAAAAAATCAGGTCGGGCCCTTTGTAAGTGGATGAAGCTGGTGTGTGGTGTGTGTGTGTGTGTGTGTGTGTGGGGGGGGGGGTCTGTTTGTAATGTGTCCCCCTCCCCCCATCCATTCATGGTACAGTCAGAGTACAAGTCTCATTACCATATACTCACTATTCATAGGGAACAGTGGGACAGTGACCCCCCCCAGGATAAATGGTTTCATTGTTTCTTAAATGAGCCGCCTCTGTGTGTGTGGCCCCTGATGATATAAGAACACTTTGCGATCACTTAGACGCAGGGGTGTCGCACAGCGGCCCTTCAGCTATTGCAGAACTACAAATCCCATCATGCCTCTGCCAGTGGTAGTCATGCTTGTAACTGTCAGCCTTGCAATGCCTCATGGGAATTGTAGTTTGGCAACAGCTGGAGGGCAGCAGTGAGCTTCCTGTACCTGCCAGGCCGATGATGTCACAGTTTCTCGGGAACGCGTGAGCGCGCTCCTGCCAGTACCTCTTTTACCCGCGTTCTCATTAAAGGTGCAGCTTCCTGGGTCATGCGTTTTGCATTGCAGTGATTGATTCACCTGCGGAGAATATTTGGTGAATGTCAGCATAAATACACGCCCCTAAGTGTTGTATGACGCCCCCGCTGGTTGACGTTTAGTTTGCTCCGCGCATTTTGTATAACGATTAACCGCTCTTCTCTTTCTTTCTTTTTTTCTATTTTCAACAGGGCGTTGTCACGCTAGTTTATTTTTATTTGTTTATAAATACATTAAAATATAAATAAATAAATACATAAATAAATAAGTACAATCAAATAAATAACATGAGTTAATAAAATAAATAATACAAAATAATAAAATAAATAATAATATTAATTAAAAAAAATAAATAAGTACAAACAATCAAATAAAATTAATTAATAAACTAAATAATAAAAAATAATAAAATAAATAATACAAATAATAAAAAAAACAAATAAATAAGTACAATCAAATAAATAACATGAAGTAATAAAATACATAATAAAACATAATAAAATAAATAATAATAATAATAAAATAAATAAATAAGTACAAACAAATAAATAAAATGAATTAATAAAAAATAATAAAATAAATAATACAAATAATAATACAAAAACAAATAAATAAGTACAATCAAATAAATAAACTAAAATAATAAAATAAACAAAAAAATAATAAAATAAAATAAAAAAATAATCATTAAATAAATACATAAATAAAGTCAAATCCTGTAGTAGAAAGTGGCAAAACAAGGACCTTTCAGATAGGATATTATTTTAATATCAGCTGCATTTAGCAAGATCTGGGGTGGGGGCTTTGGTCTGAGGAGTGTTCCTGGGACCATGTCTGGGTAATAAGTGCTGATAGGGCCTTTGGTAGTCATGTGATGGGGTGACAACAAGAGAGCAGAAATAGGAATCCGGGACAGGGCGTTGTCACCCTAGTTTATTTTATTTATTTATAAATAAATTAAAATAATAATAAATAAATGAATACATAAATAAGTACAATCGAATAAATAAAATTAATAAAATAAAACATTTTAAATGTAAAAAAATTAAATAAATAAATAAAGTAAAATCCTGTAGTAGAAAGAGGCAAAACAAGGACTTTTCTGCTAGAATATTATTTTAATGACAGCTGTATTCAACAAGATCTGGGGGTGGGGGCTTTGGTCTGAGGGGTGTTCAAGGGACCATGTCTGTGTAATACCTGCTGGTAGTCATGTGATGGGGTGACAAAATTAGAGCAAAAATAGCAAAAAGGGACAGGGCATTGTCACCCTAGTTTATTTTAGTTATTTATAAATAAATTAAAATAATAATAAATAAATTAATACATAAATAAGTACAATTGTATAAATAAAATTAATTAATAAAATAAAAAAATTTAATTCAAAAAATTAAATAAATAAATAAAAGTAAAATCCTGTAGTAGAAAGAGGCAAAACAAGGACTTTTCTGATAGAATATTATTTTAATGACAGCTGTATTCAACAAGATCTGGGGTGGGGGCTTTGGTCTGAGGGGTGTTCAAGGGACCATGTCTGTGTTATACCTGCTGGTAGTCATATGATGGGGTGACAACAAGAGAGCAGAAATAGCAATAAGGGACAGGGCATTGTCACCCTAGTTTATTTTAGCTATTTATAAATAAATTAAAATAATAATAAATAAATACATAAATAAGGTACAATCAAATAAATAAACTAAAATAGTAAAATAAATAATAAAACAATAATAATTAAATAATACAAAACAAGGGCATTTCTGGCAGGATATTATTTTAATGATAGCTGCATTCAACAAGATTTAAAAAAATAAAAATATAAATAAAAAAATTAAAATAATAACTAAAAAATACATTAAATCAATTAAGTAAAATTCAATAGTAAAAAGTGGAAAAACAAAAACCTAGCATGGTGTTATTTTAATTATACCTGCATTCATCAAAATCTAAAATAAATAAATAAAATAATAAAAAATATATAAATACAATCAAATAAAATAATAACATAGATAAGAAAAAAAATAATAAACAAAAAAAAAATATCACTAATTAAATTAGGTAAAATCTAATAGAAAGTGGCAAAATGTCTGGCAGGATATTATTATAATGATGGCTGCATTCAACAAGATTTAAAATTAAAAAGTAAAATTAAATACTGTAAATAAATAAATACAATCAAATAAATAAAATAAAACACATAAAATAATAAAACAAAAAAAATAAAAAATATAAAATACATTAAATGAATTAAGTAAAATTCTATAGTAGAAAGTGTCAAAACAAGGACCTTCCTGGCAAGATATTACTTTCATGGCAGCTGCATTTAAGAAGATCTAAAATAATAAATAAAATACTGTAAATATATACATAAATGCAATCAAATAAATAAAAGAAATAATAAAGAAATAATAAAAAAAATAACATAAATAGGTAAATACATTAAATAAAATCTTATAGTAGAAAGTGCCAAAACAAGGATGTTCCTGACAGGATACTATTTTAATGACAGCTGCGTTCAATAAGATCTACAATAAAAAAAAATAAAAATAAATAATAAAAAATAACAATAAAATACTGTCAATAAATAAATACAGACAAAAAAAAAAAAAATAACAAATAATAAAATAAAATATAATAAAAAAAAAGTACCAAAACAAGGACCATCCAAGATCTGTGCAAACGCGAAGGTTCCCACTTGTGTTGCGCTGGTTCTCGTAGGCTCTGCCAAGCCTTATGCACTTATGTGCACTCAGCGTATTTTTAAAGATGGAGGCACAGGAGGAGGAGGGGGGGGGGACCCTGATGAGGGGGAATGAAGTTCCCCTTTAACTCTATCCACCCCAAAATCTAAATTCAAAAATGCGCTGGAAACATGCGGCGTCCACGCTGCTCATCGTTCAAAGGAAACGTACGTTGGCGCAGGACATTGCACCTGCCCAACACTACAAAAAAAAAAAAGAAAGCACTCGCCTAGATCCAAATGGGCACTCATTGTAAAATGTTGTCACATTGGTGGAAAGTTCTCTAACACTAACTTGGTTCATTTCCAGAAACGTCTTTGCGTCAATTTGTTTGCGTAGTTCCTGGCTGCGTAGATGTGACATTGGGGACGTTGCTGTGTGTGCGCCATGGCTGCGCTCCCTCCAGGACTCTGAGCTGTGTGGATGGAATGTGGGACTGAGCCATTCATTGTGAAGATCTGTCACCCCGGGTACATTCCTCAGCCCCTTGATGGAGGTCACATGACTCTAATCTCCTTACTCACTCTTCTCAATTCAGATGGCCTATGAAAGAATTCATCAATCATATTCAGGGAGGGCGGGGGAGGTGGAGGGGATTGGGGGGGGGGGGGGTTGGGGGGGAGATTAGAGAAAAGCCCACAGTGGTGTCCGCTCTCATTCTGCTGCCAATGCTCAATGTGACGCCAGCAGCCAACTGCGACCTGCGGACGGCGAGATCACACTTTTTTGGGAAAAGTTTGTGAGTGTCAATTTCTTATTTTTAAGGGGGTCTGTAGGGTGGGCTGTGTTATCTTGTTGCTTCTCTCCAGCTGTTGTGGAACTACAAGTCCCAGTATGCATTGATAAGAGACTACAAGTCCCAGTATGCTTTGGCCCATTACCAGTCCCAGCATACATCGCTGAGAAACTGCAGTCCCAGTGTTGTCAGTTCACTAAGTCACCGGAGTTTTTTTATCTACATTTATCATTTTATATACGTTCATTATTTTATTTTATATTCTATTTTATTAACATTAATTTTTTTATCTATAGTCATTATTTTATTTCATATTTTTTTTTTATTTTATCTACATTCATTGTTTTATGTACATTCATTATTTTATTTCATTCTATTTTATATTTTATTGATTAGTTTATCTACATTTATTATTTTATTTACCTTCAATATTTTTATTTGATATTTTATTTAATTGTTTTATTAACATTTTTTTTATCTAGAGTCATTCATTTATTTTATTTATTATTTTTATTTTATATTTTATTTTTTTATCTACATTTATTGTGTTATGTACATTCATTATGTTATTTTATTCTGTTTTATATTTTATTGATTAGTTTATCTACATTTATTATTTTATCTACCTTCATTATTTTATGTTATATTCTATTTTATTTAATTGTTTTTATTAACATTTATTTTTTTATCTACAGTCATTCATTTATTTTATATTTTATTATTTTATCTACATTTATTGTTTTATGTACATTCATTATGTTATTTTATTCTATTTTATATTTTATTGATTCGTTTATCTACATTTATTATTTTATCTACCCTCATTATTTTATTTTATTTTATTTTATATTCTATTTTATTTAATTGTTTTTATTAACATTTATTTTTTTATCTACAGTCTCTCATTTATTGTATATTTTATTATTTTATCTACATTTCCTGTTTTATCTACATTCATTATTTTATTTGATTCTATTTTTATATTTTATTGATTAGTTTATCTACATTTATTATTTTATCTACATTCATTATTTTATTTTATATTTTATTGATTAGTTTATCTACATTTATTATTGTATCTACATTTATTATTGTATCTAACTTCATTATTTTATTTTTTATTCTATTTTATTTAATCATTTTATTAACATATTTCTTTTTTTTTTTTATCTACAATCATTATTTTATTTTATTTTATATTTTATTATTTTATCTTACATAGTTAGTGAGGTTGAAAAAAGATATCAGTCCATCCAGTTCAACCTATAATGTGTGTGTTTGCTGCTAACCGTACATTGTATACCCCTGTATGTTGTACATTGTATACCCCTGTATGTTGTACATTGTATACCCCTGTATGTTGTACATTGTATACCCCTGTATGTTGTGGTCTTTAAGGTGCCCATCTAATAGTTTTTTTTAAACTATCGATGCTCCCTGCTGATACCACTGCTTGTGGAAGAGAATTCCACATCCTTACTGCTCTGACAGTGAAGAACCCCTTACGTATTTTAAGGTTAAACCGTTTTTCCTCTAGTTTAATGAGTGGCCACGTGTCTTATTATATTTCCTTACTCTGAATAGTTTGTTCCTTATGCTCGGGTCGCCAGTACAGTATTTGTACATTGATATCATATCCCCCCTCAATCGTCTCTTCTCCAGAGAGAATAGGTTCAGTGCTTGTAGTCTTTCCTCATAGCTGATGTCCTCCATTCCCCTAATTATTTTTGTTGCCCTTCTTTGGACTCTCTCCAGTTCCAGCACATCCTTCCTGAGGACCGGGGCCCAGAACTGGACAGAATACTCTAGATGTGGCCGGACCAGAGTCTTGTAGAGTGGGAGAATAATCTCTTTATTTCTGGAGTGAATCCCCTTTTTTATACATCCCAGTATTCTGTTGGCTTTGCTTGCAGCGGCTTGGCATTGCATGCCACTGCCAAGCCTGTTGTCTACCAGTACCCACAGGTCCTTTTCCATCTTAGATTCACCCAGAGGCTCCCCCCTAGTGAGTAGCTTGCTTTCTGGTTTCTGGCCCCCAAGTGCATTACTTTACATTTTTCAACATTAAACCTCATCTGCCATGTAGTTGCCCACCCCGTTATTTTGTTCAGGTCCGCTTGTAAGGTTTCCACATCCTGCCCAGAAGATATTGGCATGCTTAGTTTAGTATTGTCCACAAATACTGAGATTTTACTCGATATCCCCTCCTCTAGATCATTTATGAATAAATTAAACAGGATTGGTCCCAGGACAGAACCTTGGTGGACCCCACTTTCCACACCCGCCCAATCCGAGTACTCCCCATTAATCACCACCCTCTGGGCTCTCCCCTGGAGCCAGTTCTCTATCCAGGTACTCACCTTATGGTCCATACCTACCTTCCTTAGTTTGTACAGTAAGCGTTTGTGGGGAACGGTGTCAAAGGCCTTTGCAAAGTCCAGATACACCACATCCACAGCCTTTCCTTTATCCAGATACACCACAGCCTTTCCTTTATCCAGATACACCACATCCACAGGGTTTCCTTTATCCAGATACACCACATCCACAGACCTTCCTTTATCCAGATACACCACATCCACAGGCCTTCCTTTATCTAGATGGCAGCTCACTTCTTCATAGAAGGTTAATAGATTGGTTTGGCAAGAATGATTTTTCATGAATCCATGCTGATTACTACTAATAATACCGTTTTCATTACTAAAGTCTTGTATGTGGTCCCTTAACATCCCCTCCAAAATCTTGCAGACTATTGATGTTAGGCTGACCGGCCTATAGTTACCCGGGATATATCTCGGCCCTTTTTTAAATATTGGTACCACGTTGGCTTTTTTCTAATCACCATTCCCGTCTGTAGACTATCTGTAAAGATCAAAAATAAAGGTCTGGTTATCTACATTTATTATTTTATTTTATATTTTATTATTTTTCTACATTTATTATTTTATCTACAGTCATTATTTTTTTTTATTCTATTTTATATTTTATTGATTAGTTTATCTACATTTATTATTTTATCTCTGCAATACCTTTCCATAAATATTCGGTCTATAGGCAAAATTACTCTATCATATGAAAAGACTGTTTACCCAGCGAGGGGAGATATCAGTAACGGATTCCCTTATATCTCATTCTTGGGGATTTTATCTCCTTATTCTTCTCGGTGGCGGTCTTGGTGGTGGTCTTGGTGGCGGTCTCGGTGGAGGTCTTGGGGCGGTTATCGGTACCGGTCTCGGTGGCTGTCTCGTTGGTGGTCTCGGTGGCGGTTATCGGTAGCTGTCTCGGTGGCGGTCTCGGTGGATGTCTCGGTGGTGGTTATCGGTCTTGGTGGTGGTCTCGGTGTTGGTCTCGGTGTTGGTCTCGGTGGTGGTCTCGGTGGTGGTCTCAGTGGCGGTTATCGTTAGCTGTCTCGGTGGCGGTCTCGGTGGTGGTCTCGGTGGGCGGTCTCGGTGGGCGGTCTCGGTGGGCGGTCTCGGTGGGCGGTCTCGGTGGGCGGTCTCGGTGTTGGTCTCGGTGGTGGTCTCTGTGGTGGTCTCGGTGGTGGTCTCTGTGGTGGTCTCGGTCGCGGTCTCGGTTGCGGTCTCGTTGGCGGTGTGTTTTCAGTCCATGGCGTCATTTTAGTGGATTGATATTTATGTGCAAAATGTATTGAAATAAGAATGTGTGAATTGCATAGATTGGCTCCCTGTGATGAATAGTTCAGTGACTGTCCTGTGTGTAACACTGAGGAGTGAAAGGTGCGCGGATTACTTTTGTGATTTGACCTTGGCATGGTTAAATTTCAAAATGTAAGTTCTGTTATGTATTGTCAAGGCACTACAAGTCCCAGCATTCACCGCTGAGACACTACAAGTCCCAGCATTCATTGCCTAGAGACTACAAGTCCCAGCATTCACCGCCGAAACACTACAAGTCCCAGCATTTACTGCCTAGAGACTACATGTCCCAGCGTTCACTGCCAAGACACTACAAGTCCCAGCATTCACTGTCTAGAGACTACAAGTCCCAGCGTTCACTGCCAAGACACTACAAGTCCCAGCATTCACTGCAGAGACACTACTAGTCCCAGCGTTCACCGCCTAGACACTACAAGTCCCAGCATTCACTGCCTAGAGACTACAAGTCCCAGCATTTACTGCCTAGAGACTACAAGTCCCAGCGTTCACTGCCAAGACACTACAAGTCCCTGCATTCACTGCTGAGACACTACAAGTGCCAGCATTCACTGCAGAGACACAACTAGTCCCAGCTTTCACCGCCTAGACACTACAAGTCCCAGCATTCACTGCCTAGAGACTACAAGTCCCAGCATTTACTGCCTAGAGACTACAAGTCTCAGCGTTCACTGCCAAGACACTACAAGTCCCTGCATTCAATGCTGAGACACTACAAGTGCCAGCATTCACTATCTAGAGACTACAAGTCTCAGCGTTCAATGCCAAGACACTACAAGTCCCAGCATTCAATGCCGAGACACTACAAGTCCCAGCATTTACTGCCGAGACACTACAAGTCCCAGCATTCACTGCTGAGACACTACAAGTCCCAGCATTCACTGGTGAGACACTACAAGTCTCAGTATTCATTATAGAGACACTACAAGTGCCAGCATTCATTACTAAGGAACTACAAGTCTCATGATTACCTAGACACTACAAGTCCCAGCATTCACTGCTGATACACTACAAGTCCCAACATTAATTACCAAGACACTATAAATCCCAGCATTCATTACCATGGCACTACAATTCCCAGCATTCATTACCAAGTCCCAAAATACATTCCTGAGACACTACAAGTCCCAGCATTCATTCCCAGGACACTAGAAGCTCCAACATACATTGCATAGGCATTACACATCCCAGAACTGATTATCTAGGAGCGCTGGTACTCCCTCCCAGCATGCTTCGCTGAAATCCCACAATTCCCAAGATGTATTGATGAGGCATTGGAAATGGTAAGATTGTACAATCAGTATGTGGGATTATCCCCCGGGATCCCATGTGGGAGGAGATCACAGCTGTACACCATGGGCTGTGATTGGGGGAGAAATGTTTTTGCTGCATTTATTGGTCATTCGAAATAAAGGGAAAATAAAAAGGCCCAGAGAGGCCACAGATGATTGGACGAGGAGGAGAATTTATGGAAGAGAAGTGTGCGATTCCATTATTCCATGAGAAGTGTGCGATTCCATTATTCCATGAGAAGTGTGCGATTCCATTGTTCCATGATAAGTGTGCGATTCCATTGTTCCATGATAAGTGTGCGATTCCATTATTCCATGATACCTGCGCTCAGTAAATGGTAACATTTTAAATAGAAAGCAATTAAAATAGTTGTATGACACATGGAGGACGTGGAATCTTTATTTGGTTATTAATAAATCTGACCTCCGGCCTTCCCTTCAGTCTTGCACAGATGTACCGATTCCTTTCCAGGACTGAAACGGCTTCCTCTGATTTTACTGCACACTGTGAGCTTCTCACAATGTGCATTAGAAGCTGCAGCAAGTCAGATGGAGCCACCTCCTCATTTCTTGGATGAGGACGCCTATTATCATCTTTTCTCCCTGTCCTGACTGCCCCTGGTAAACCCTTTTAACTCTCTGGATTTCAGTTCTTTCAATCATGGTTGGAGGCTCAACATCTGCATGCAAATACAGTCTGCCAAGGACCACCCACTCCTCTATGTATAATTTTTTATATAATATAATATATAATTGGCATGTCAATCTGTAATGTGTTTCAGCAGCTTATTATTATGAGATCAGTATTAATATTATTAATAATAATATATATTATTATATCAATATTTTATTATCAATATTATTAATTATTTTTATATAATATAATTGGCATGCCAATCCGTAAAGAAGTGCTGCAGCAGCTTATTATTGTTATTAATATTATTACTAATAACATTAATATTAATAATTTATTTTTTATATAATATATTTGGCATGCCAATCTGTAAAAGAAAGTGCTGGTACAGCAGATTATTATTATTATTATTATTATTATTATTATTATTATTATTATTGTGTTAATAATATTAATAATGTATTTTTTATATAATATAATTGACATGCCAATCTGTCATGAAGTGTTGCAGAAGGTTATTATTATTATTATTAGATTATTATTATTAATAATAATAATAATAATAGTACATATTATTATATCATTATTTTATTATCAATAATATTAGGAAAGAAGTTATTATACAGTCAGATCGAAAAAACTACTAAACCAGGCCCACATCCTAGTTATTATATATCAAAAAGAGGGAAGGTATTGAATGGGATTGTGGTATATCCATAGGGTGGGGACCAAAAGAACCCATTGGAATTCCCAAAGAGTGGACTTTAAAGGGCTGGTAAAGTATTAGGTGAGCAAACAATGGAGTAAAAATATATAAATTTATTGAAATATATTGTTAAAAACAAAGATCAGCATGATTACTACACATATGATGACTACCAACATAGTTGGACATGAGGACATAGAGTTAGTCCATATATAATTCAACCATGTTGACACATTGAAGGTATTGTCTTGGTAATGGTTCGACGCGTTTCGCGTCGAACCATTACCAAGACAATACCTTCAATGTGTCAACATGGTTGAATTATATATGGACTAACTCTATGTCCTCATGTCCAACTATGTTGGTAGTCATCATATGTGTAGTAATCATGCTGATCTTTGTTTTTAATAATATATTTCAATAAATTTATATATTTTTACTCCATTGTTTGCTCACCTAATACTTTACCAGCCCTTTAAAGTCCACTCTTTGGGAATTCCAATGGGTTCTTTTGGTCCCCACCCTATGGATATACCACAATCCCATTCAATACCTTCCCTCTTTTTGATATCAATAATATTAATAATTATTTTTTTATATATTATAATTGGCACGCCAATCCGTAAAGAAGTGCTGCAGCAGCTTATTATTATTATTTTAATATTAATAATCCGGTTTTATTTAATATAATTAGCATGCTAATCCGTAAAGAAGTGCTGCTGTAGCTTATTATTATTTTATTAGTAATATTAATAATAATTTGTTTTTATATAATATAATTGGCATGCTAATCCATAAAGAAGTGCTGCAGCAGCTTATTATTATTTTATCAGTAATAATAATTATTTTTATATAATATAATTGGCATGCCAATCCATGATAAATCGCTGCATCAGCTTATTATTGTTATTATTATTATTAGTAATAACATTAATATTAATAATTTATTTTTTATATAATATATTTGGCATGCCAATCTGTAAAAGAAAGTGCTGGTACAGCCGATTATTATTATTATTATTATTATTATTATTATTATATTAATAATATTAATAATGTATTTTTTATATAATATAATTGACATGCCAATCTGTCATGAAGTGTTGTAGAAGCTTATTATAGTTATTATTATTCGATTATTATTATTATTATTATTATTATTATTATTATTATTAATAATAATAATAGTACATATTATTATATCATTATTTTATTATCAATAATATTAATAATTATTTTTTTATATATTATAATTGGCATGCCAATCCGTAAAGAAGTGCTACAGCAGCTTATTATTATTATTTTAATATTAATAATCTGGTTTTATTTAAAATAATTAGCATGCTAATCCGTAAAGAAGTGCTGCAGTAGCTTATTATTATTTTATTAGTAATATTAATAATAATCTGTTTTTATATAATATAATTGGCATGCTAATCCATAAAGAAGTGCTGCAGCAGCTTATTATTATTTTATTAGTAATATTAATAATTTATTTTTATATAATATAATTGGCATGCCAATCCATAATAAATCGCTGCAGCAGCTTATTATTGTTATTAATATTATTACTAATAACATTAATATTAATAATTTATTTTTTATATAATATATTGGCATGCCAATCTGTAAAAGAAAGTGCTGGTACAGCAGATTATTATTATTATTATTGTATTAATAATATTAATAATGTATTTTTTATATAATATAATTGGCATGCCAATCCATAATAAATCGCTGCAGCAGCTTATTATTGTTATTATTATTATTATTACTAATAACATTAATATTAATCATTTATTTTTTATATAATATATTTAGCATGCCAATCTGTAAAAGAAAGTGCTGGTACAGCAGATTATTATTATTATTATTGTATTAATAATATTAATAATGTATTTTTATATAATATAATTGACATGCCAATCTGTCATGAAGTGTTGCAGAAGCTTATTATTATTATTATTATTAATAATAATAATAATAATAATAGTACATATTATTATATCATTATTTTATTAATAATAATAATTCATTTTTTATATATTATAATTGGCATGCCAATCCGTACAGAAGTGCTGCAGCAGCTTATTATTATTATTTTATTAATAATATTAATAATTAATTTTTTTAATATAATATAATTGGCATGCCAATCCGCAAAGAAGTGCTCCAGGAGCTCATTATTATTATTATTATTATTATTAATAATATTAATACTATTTTTATTATATTATATTATTTTATTATTTTAATAATATTAATAATTTATTTTTTATATAATATAATTGCCATGGCAATCTGTAAAGAAGTGCTGCAGCAGCTTATTATTATTTTATTAAAAATAATATTAATAATTTGTTTTTATATAATATAATTGCCATACCAGCCCGTAATGAATTGCTGCAGCCGCCTATTATAATTAATAATAATATTAATATAGTTTTTATATAATATATAATATATTATTATTATTATTATTATTATTAATAATAATAATAATAATAATTGATTTTTATATATTTTAATTGGCATGCCAAAGAAGTGCTGCAACAGTTTTTGCGGTAGTGTGAACTCCATGCGTTCCTCTTATCAGACACATTCGGTCAGGTTGGGGCTCACTCTACGTATTTGTTGTCTTCTCTGTTTATTTTGAATCAATCCATACAACACTAATGCCTCCAATAGACGTATTGATCGGCTTCTTCATTGATTTGCTTGCTTCGATCCTTCAATGGAATCCAGCAAAATATCAATTATTTCTCACCGCTGTTTCTATCCCTTGTAAACGATTTCACGCCGTTGAACAATGGTGGCCTGGCCTGGGAAATCCAGATTGTTTCGGCAACCTTGTTATGTCTGAACAAACCTGTCAATCGATGTGTAAAATAATTCTCACACTTATTAGTAAGAGCTTCCGAAATGACTTTTACCATAAAAAGTGATTTGATCGATCAAATAAAAGATGATTATATTAGATTGCATCGTGTGTGGCGAGCCCTATTTCCCATTGGCTGTATGCAAGGCCACCATTAGAAATCATGGGGCCCCACACAGTCTACCTCACAGGGTCCCCTTCATCACCCAGAGGACAATAATGAGGAATTAAGCCAAGCGCATCATGGTGAATTGTGGGCGTGGAAAAATTGTGATAACAGTGGGAGGGGATTAAAACTTGAGCCTATATACAGAGTGCAGGAGTATGTATTGTACAGAGTGTTGGTGTCAGGAGTATGTATCTTACAGTGTGCAGGTGTCAGGAGTATGTATTGTACAGAGTGCAGGTGTCAGGAGTATGTATTGTACAGAGTGCAGGTGTCAGGAGTATGTATCGTACAGAGTGTAGGTGTCAGGAGTATGTATCGTACAGAGTGCAGGTGTCAGGAGTATGTATTGTACAGAGTGCAGGTGTCAGGAGTATGTATCGTACAGAGTGCAGGTGTCAGGAGTATGTATCGTACAGAGTGCAGGTGTCAGAAGTATGTATCATACAGAGTGTAGGTGTCAGGAGTATGTATCGTACAGAGTGTAGGTGTCAGGAGTATGTATTGTATAGAGTGTATATGTCAGGATTATGTATTGTACAGAGTGCAGGTGTCAGGAGTATGTATCATACAGAGTGCAGATCTCAGGAGTATGTATCGTACAGAGTGCAGGTGTCAGGAGTATGTATTGTACAGAGTGCAGGTGTCAGGAGTATGTATCGTACTGAGTGCAGGTGTCAGGAGTATGTATTATACAGAGTGTAGGTGTCAGGAGTATGTATGGTACAGAGTGTAGGTCTCAGTAGTATGTATGTTACAGAGTGCAGGTGTCAGGAGTATGTAACGTGCAGGTGTCGGGAGAATGTATTGTACAGAGTGTAGGTTTCAGGAGTATGTATTGTACAGAGTGCAGGTGTCAGGAGTATGTATTGTACAGAGTGCAGGTGTCAGGAGTATGTAACGTGCAGGTGTCGGGAGAATGTATTGTACAGAGTGTAGGTGTCAGGAGTATGTATTGTACAGAGTGCAGGTGTCAGGAGTATGTATGATACAGAGTACAGGTGTCAGGAGTATGTATTGTACAGAGTGTAGGTGTCAGGAGTATGTATCGTACAGAGTACAGGTGTCAGGAGTATGTATTGTACAGAGTGTAGGTTTCAGGAGTATGTATTGTACAGAGTGCAGGTGTCAGGAGTATGTAACGTGCAGGTGTCGGGAGAATGTATTGTACAGAGTGTAGGTGTCAGGAGTATGTATTGTACAGAGTGCAGGTGTCAGGAGTATGTATGATACAGAGTACAGGTGTCAGGAGTAAGTATTGTACAGAGTGTAGGTGTCAGGAGTATGTATCATACAGAGTGCAGGTGTCAGGAGTATGTATTGTACAGAGTGCAGGTGTCAGGAGTATGTATCATACAGAGTACAGGTGTCAGGAGTATGTATTGTACAGAGTGTAGGTGTCAGGAGTATGTATTGTACAGAGTGCAGGTGTCAGGAGTATGTATCGTACAGAGTTCAGGTGTCAGGAGTATGTATTGTACAGAGTGTAGGTGTCAGGAGTATGTATCATACAGAGTGCAGGTGTCAGGAGTATGTATCGTACAGAGTGCAGGTGTCAGGAGTATGCAGGCCAGTCAGGTTCCTCCACCCTAAACTTGCTCATCCATGTCTTTATGGACCTTGCTTTGTGCACTGGTGCGCAGTCATGTTGGAACAGAAAGGGGCCATCTCCAAACTGTTCCCACAAAGTTGGGAGCATGAAATTGTCTAAAATGTCTTGGTATGCTGACGCCTTAAGAGTTCCCTTCACTGGAACTAAGGAGCCAAGCCCAACCCCTAAAAAGTCCTGACCTCAACCTGATAGAACACCTTTGGGATGAATTAGAATGCAGACTGTGAGCCAGGTCTTCTATCCAACATCAGTATCTGATCTCACAAATGCGCTTCTGGAAGAATGGTTAAACATTCCCATAGACACACTCCTAAACCTTGTGGACAGCCTTCCCAGAAGAGTTGAAGCTGTTATAGCTGTAAAGGGTGGGCCCACTCAATACTGAACCCTACAGACTAAGACTGGGATGCCATTAAAGTTCATGAGTGTGTAAAGGCAGGCGTCCCAATACTTTTGTTAATATAGTGTATCTGTTGTAGTCCGCCAATACTTGGGTACCTAGCTAAGTTGAAGCAAGACACTCAAGTCCATTGTGATCAACCAATAGAAAAAAAAATAAATAAAACAAAATAGAAGAACCTGGAGTACCTGGATCAGGGCTTCAGCCTGGAATGGGGGTCAGCAGGAGGGCGGAAAAAGGGAGAGTGGGAGGGGGGCCGAGTCGCTGCCCCATGGGCTTCTGGTTTGTACTTGCCCTCAGGTCCGAAAGTGGCCAGTTTGCCCCTGTGTGTTGTTAGTTTGGAGTGTGTGTGGTTCAAATAAAGAACTACCTACAGCAGAAAAAGAGGAAGGCAAAAAAGAAGAGTTGAAGCTGTTATAGCTGCAAAGGGTGGGCCAACTCAATATTGAACCCTACGGATTAAGACTGGGATGCTGTTAAATTTCATGTGCGTGTAAAGCAGGGATCTCCAAAATACGGGCCTCAAGCTGTTGCAGAACTACACGTCCCATGAGGCATTGTAAAACTCTGACATTCACAGACAGGACTAGGCATGATGTGAATTGTAGTTCCTGAACAACCGGAGGGCCATAGTTTGGTGACCCGTGGTGTAAAGGTGGGCGTCCCAATACTTTTGACAATATAGTGTATGTGGTAGCATGGAATGAGGCAATATAGTGTAAATGCGTATGTGCATACAGTGCAGTCTACAGGTCACAAACCAACAACCAGGAGCTGGTAGGACATGCTCATAATCACGGAGACAGCCAAAATGGCAGGGCAGACATGGGGGGGGGGGGGTGTTTAAGGTGCCTTTTTTTTACATCATGTTACCAAGATGCATGGTAAAAAATGACCCGTGGTGCATTAAATTGAGATACATTCACAACGCACCACAAGCGGGCCCCTGGTTTAGTACACTATGATTAAGACCACACGGATGTAAACCATTATTGCGTTTTAGTGTGCAATGCTAAAACAAAAGGGGGGGGGGCGGGTGCGTTAGAAGCTGCAAAGTTCATCAACCACCAAAAATGAATGGGCTCCCTTGCCACAATGTGACATTACATAGTTACATACATAGTTACATACATAGTTACATAGTTGTTGAGGTTGAATAAAGACAATAGTCCATCCAGTTCAACCTGTGTAGATGTGTGTGGCCGTAATCATCTCTCATACCCCTGAATGTTCTGATCCTTGAGATGTACGTCTAAGAGTCTTTTGAAAGCCACCATACTTCCCGCAGAAACCACCTCTTGTGGTAGAGAATTCCACAATCCTGTAGCCCTAACAGTAAAGAACCCCCCACGCTGCCTGAGATTAAAACGCTTCTCCTCTAATCGCATTGTATGTCCTCGAGTCTTCATGCAATCCTTTCGACTGAATAGCTGTTTTTCTATGCTGAGATCACCATTGAGGTATTTATAAATTGCTATCATGTCCCCTCTCAGGCGTCTCTTCTCCAGGGAGAATAAATCAACCGATTGCAGCCGCTCTTCATAATTAAGGTCCTCCAATCCCCTAATCAGTTTAGCTGCCCTTCTCTGGACTCTCTCCAGCTCCAACACATCCCTCCTGAGGACTGGCGACCAGAACTGGACAGAATACTCCAGATGCGGTCAGACCAGAGTTTTATAAAGTGGAAGGATTATAGTTTTATCTCTGGAATACATCCCTTTCTTTATGCATGCTAATATTCTGCTGGCTTTGGCAGCTGCCGCTTGACATTGCATGCTGTTGCCTAGTCTATCCTCTACCAAGACTCCCAGATCTTTCTCCATTTTTGATTCCCCCCCAAGGGTTCCCCTCCTAACGTGTATTGTGCTTTTATGTTTTTAGTCCCTAAGTGCAAAACCTTACACTTCTCCACATTAAACCTCATTTGCCATGTTGTAGCCCACTCTGTTATTTTGTCCAGGTCATCATGTAGGATATCTGCTTCATGCTGTGCAGTTATTGCCCTGGCCAATTTTGTGTCATCTGCAAACACTGATAACGAACTACTGATCCCGTCCTCAATGCTGTTTATGAATAAATTGAACAGGGTTGGTCCCAGGAGTGAGACATAACGCACTGCAAAGTGTGATTTCAGCCTTAGAGGCCGAACAGTTCACCTTATTTTCATGTGAAAGATCTATTCCAACAGTGTCACCTATTTATGAGTCTTTGACCTCCACACAATCCATTTCTCCAATGGCTGAACACCAAAAAAGGAACTTTACGTACAGTTTTTATTTTATTTTTGCATTTTGATTATTTTATTTTCTTGCCACCATTTTTTTTATACATCACTTTAATATCACAATCCTTCTCCATCATCGCCTGTTAACCACAAATCTCAGAATACACGAGAACACGCGGTAAGATAACCTCTCAACATCACCGGTAACCTAGTCTGCCCACCCCGATACAGCGTCCCCAGTCCATTAACAAGGCTCGATCGATAGGTTTTGTTGCAGAAAAGTAAGACGGGTGAATTTGCTGAGCAAGCGCAGAGCGTGGGAGCGGCGGTAAAGCGATCCGTCATCTGATAGTGTGTAGTCATATCTGGAATGTTTTTTTTTTGCTTTTGCTGGGGGTGCATATTGATTATATTAATTATTAATGCTGTGACTAAATTCTACAAGGAAAGCGTCTTGTGCTGTCATTAACCTCCCTTATACCTATGGAGGACATCATGGCAGCCACGTAAAGTGCATAAAAAGCCGAATCACTTGAACCTGATTTGGAGGCGTCAACCAATTTATGGCTGTATAGTTCATATTTGTACATGAGGGCAGCCATATCTACAAATGACATAGGTGGTGGCTGTCCTTTATTATTCCTCAGATTCCATGACAACTTCAGTTGACCACTGAACATGCATGAAGATATTACTGCCCCAGGCGGTCCAACAGTTTTTCCATGGGTTGCACTCTTGGATGGGTCCATTCCTCACCAAAGTCTCCAAATCTATAAAAAAAAACAAAAAAAAGCTCTTGTTTTTTACTTTGTATCCAACAAACTTAATTATTTATGAAGCAGAGACTGACTGGACCAAGCTACAATCGTCCAACATGGTCAACTGAAGCCAAGACTGGACCAGTCATGAATCAACTGAAGTCAACAAAGTTTATTGCTCATAAAACAGGTTCACAAAGCCACCATTCTCCACCAGGCCCTTTCGTACTCCTCTAATTCAATAGAGCAGTGGTCACCAAACACGGGAAAGGGGCCTGGATGTGGCCCTTTGCTTGATTATATTCGGCCCTTGGGGCTTTATTCCCTTTCTCTGTTAGCAACATTAGGGCATACTTCCTGCTACCGACAATGGGACATTATTCCTCTCACTGACACCAATGATTTTGCACTATTCCTTCCTTTGACACCAATGATGGGGCACTGTTCTTTCCAATGACACCAATGATGGTGCACCATTCCTCCCACTGGGGGCATTATTCCTCCAACTGACACATATGATGAAGCACTATTCCTCCCCTTGATACCAATGATGGGGCACTAATCCTCCCACTGATATCAATGATGGGGCACTAATCCTCCCACTGATACCAATGATGGGGCACTAATCCTCCCACTGATACCAATAATGGGGCACTAATCCTCCCACTGATACCAATGATTGGGCACTATTCCTCCCAATGACACCAGTAATGGTGCACTATTCCTCCCACTGATATCAATGATGGGTAACTAATCCTCCCACTGATACCAATGATGGGGCACTAATCCTCCCACTGATACCAATGATGGGGCACTAATCCTCCCACTGATACCAATGATGGGGCACTATTCCTCCCAATGACACCAGTAATGGTGCACTATTCCTCCCTTTGACACCATTCCTCCCTTGAACATCAATGATGGGGCACTACTCCTCCTGATGGTATTCGCCAATGATAATGTGTTGTATGGTGATGCTACAGGACAGATAATACCAAGTTCCAAGACCTCTCCCACTGACACAAATGATGGGGCACTATTCCTCCTATTGATACCAAAGATGGGGCACTCTTCCTCCCATTGATACCAAGGTTGGGCCACTATTCCTCTCCCTAATACCAATTATTGGGCATTGTTTACTCCCTCTGACAGCAGGACATTTTCAACTTCCACTGGCCACAGTGTGGCCCTCCCCCCTACAGTTTAATGACAGTAAATGCCTATGGGTTGGCTACGCCGGTTGCAGAGTCCTGGCCACAGCCCCCCCCGGTTGCCTCTTATCTACCTACTCCTAAGTTTGACCCATGGTTATTGTTGCCATTATTTTGTTAGCGCATCTGGCTTGTACTTATCTTGACACTCTGTTTACCAATTGTTGTTACCTGTTTACTTTGTTCTCCAATAAAATGTTTGAACCGTAGAAAGTTTGGAAACCCCCTGCAATAGAGGCTTGGTCATAATGGGGTGAAACGTGTCAGAGGGGTAACTTCATGACCAAGCACCTATTTCACTGCAATAGGGGCTTGGTCATGAAGGGGCAAAATGTGTTGGAAGAGTAGGAGAAGGTCTGGCAGAGAGAGATGTGCAGTAATCCGCCTTTGTGAACCTGCCTTATGAATAGTAAAGTTGGTTGGCCTTAGTAGACGGCATTGGAAGATTGTTGCTTGGTCTGGTTGTTTCTCCTATTTTCTTTTGCTAGTTCGTCAGGCTGAAGAGTCCATTGAGTTCAACCAGTATTAAAAAAACTCAATATATAGAACCCTATACCCACAGTTGATCCAAATTAAGGTTAAAAAAAATCTTATAAAGTCCGGTCCAATGAAGGGTGAAAAATGACTTCTTAAACAATCAAAGCAATTGGATATTCCTTGGATCAACACTCTCTGGGGGTATTACTAATGGATCTGACACATTTAAAAACTGTGTCCTATGATGTGACTGTGGTTTCCTGAACAACACCAGTAAAGTGCAGTGAACATATTTATTGTGTGGTCATTCCTACTTTGGGATATAAAGGTCTATGGCTGGGAATGTCGTCAGGAGGCCTTTGGCAAGGATCAGGGCACAAGATGGTGGAGGGGCAGTCCTCAGCATGGTCATTCCTTCTTCAGGATATATAGGTCTATGGCTGGGAATGTTGTCCGGAGGCCTATGGCAAGGATCAGGGCACAAGATGGTGGAGGGGTCTTCCTCAGCATGGTCATTCCTTCTTTAGGATATAAAGGTCTATGGCTGGGAATGTCGTCAGGAGGCCTTTGGCAAGGATCAGGGCACAAGATGGTGGAGGGGTCATCCTCAGCATCGTCATTCCTTCTTCAGGATATAAAGGTCAAAGGCTGGGAATGTCGTCAAGAGGCCTATGGCAAGGATCAGGGCACAAGATGGTGGAGGGGTTGTCCTCAGCATGGTCATTCCTTCTTCAGGATATAAAGGTCTATGGCTGGGAATTTCATCAGGAGGCATTTGGCAAGGATCAGGGCACAAGATGGTGGAGGGGTCGTCCTCAGCATGGTCATTCCTTCTTCAGGATATATAGGTCTATGACTGGGAATGTTGTCAGGAGGCCTATGGCAAGGATCAGGGCACAAGATGGTGGAGGGGTCATCCTCAGCATGTGTGATCATGCTCTAGCAGGGCTGGAGCAGGGTGTAGGGGCTTGTGCTTTGGCGTCAAACCTAGCCAACCATGAAGCGCCTCTTACACCCTGCTTGGCTTGGTTTTAGATATACTTTAATTCCCCCCAGATCTTCACATGCCCCCTTGACTATGCTCCCCCACCACTTTGTTCACCTGCTGAGAGTTATCCTTAAATTGGCAACTTGGAACTTAGACAGGGTGGAGTGCACTCCTACTGCCCACATAAGAGTTCCCGAACAGCCAATCACCAAGTGCCAGAGTGGTCACAAGGGGATGTAAGTCATATGATCCTGGCTACCTGGAAAGACCTCTGTGGCTGAACAGAGCAGGGGGCAGTGAAAGGTAGGTGAGTATGTGCAGCTTGGAAGGGAGCACTTAAGCAAGGGCGGGATCACTTTTAAGAACCCCATGGGAAGCTCTGCCCCCGAGGCTCCAGCTACAATAGAAATACCACATTCCGGGCAGACTGACCCTTTAAGAGATGTCTAGAAGACATAGAGGAAAAAATGCAGCGAGGATAACCGCTGAAGAGCTGGAATATGGGCGATACGGATGGCGAATGAATTGAAATCTTTAAAAATTCATTTGTAGTCATCAGTCTGCCTATTCCCTGGATTGCTTCCTGCTGAGCGGATTAATTAGTGATCTGAAGCATGGAAGTAATAACATCGTCTAGGAGAAGAGAATTAATATAGAAAAGCATCGGAGAGTGACAGAGTATGTCCCCCCCCCACCCTCTCCCGCTCAACCTTACAGGGGCACTCCAAGCACCTGTCTACTTGACAACCTGTCGAGGTCATAAGTGGGATGACGGGTTATAATCTTCTCACCCGCCGACATAAAGGTCTCTTTGTAATCTGTAATTATATCCTGAGGAACCTTCTCTGTGGGGAATATGAGGAAGACTCCCCACTAAACCCCGTACCTTGTAACCCTTCTTCTCCTGGTCCATTTACCAATGTCAAGCTGCCTTGGTACCTAAAGTCAGGTCCAAAATAATTCCCACAATGCATTTCACCTATGTGCACGTTCAGCCATGTCGTAATCTCAGTAACAGAAGATGTCACTTCATGTACAACACCCAAAAACTAGTCTCTGCTTTGATGGGTAAGTGGGCAGAGTCATGCAATTCATCTATTATTGCCCCTTTTGACCATCCATAGACCACTGTTGTATATCACAGGTATGGCCATCACCGTACAGAGCCAGTATTGCCAACTTGCATACAGCTGTTTCATGCTTCCTAGCCCTCATCAGTGCAAGATATAGATAGGAAGCCGGAAACAGCTGCATTTTTCCAGCCGGTCTACCATGATTTTATTTTTAAAGACAGGGTCACTTTAAAGCTGACGTTCAATCTGACTATATTTCACCCTCCTAGTTCCTCCTTCTCTCCTCATCAACATGCTAATGAATCCTTCATATAAAATGTTTACATTTTCATTACAAATCTTATTTTAGACTCTGTGATGTGCTTCCTGTGCTTCTCTATGTAATATAGACAGATCATGGCTGGTGGGAGGGGCCATCAGGGTCCTGTACATAGCTTCCTGAAAACATTATTATATTATTAAAAATAATAATATTGCTATTAATGATAATAATAATAATATAGCAAATTAATAAAATAATGATGATAATATTAACTATATATTTTTTCCATTATCATTAGTTTATTAACGTATAGTATCATTATTTTTGTGTGTTCAAGACTAGTGACTGAAATTGTCCACTGAGTGCACTCTATTTCTAAAAGAACTGATTTTTTATTATTATTATTATTATTTATGATGCTAATATCGATAAGTATTATTATTATTGTATATATTATATAACAATAATAAAAATCTAATAATAATAATGATAACATTAATAATACAACAAATTGCTAAAATAATAATAATAATAATAATATTTATTTTTTCATTATTATTACTTTATATTTGTGTAATATCATTTTTATCATAATAATTAATATATAATTATTATATTAATAATAATAATAATAATAATACATATTTAGTACTTTTTATTATTTGTATTTTTTTTAATCATCATCGTTATTAATAAAAATCATTTATTAAGATGGTTTACTATTATTATTATCATCATCATCATCATTATTGTTATTATTAATAATAATATAATAATAATATTAATATTATTGTTATTAGTGATAAAAATAATAATACAACAAATAATTAAATTATAATGATAAAAATATGAAATATAACTATATATTTTTTTTTCATTATCATTAGTTTATAATTGTGTAGTATCATTACTTTTATCACAACCATTAATAAAATGTAATGAATATATTAATAATAATACATATTATTATTATTACTTTTTTATTCATTTGTATTTATTTTAATCAGCATCATTCTTAATAAAAATCATATATTAAGATGGTTTATTATTATTATCATTATTATTGTCATCATCATTATCAATAATAATAATAAAAATAATAATAATACAACAAATAATTAAATTATAATGATAATATTATGAAATATAACTATATATTTTTTTTCATTATCATTAGTTTATAATGTAGTATCATTATTTTTTATCACAACAATTAATAAAATGTAATGAATATATTAATAATAATAAAAATATTATTATTATTACTTTTTTATTCATTTGTATTTTTTTTAATCAGCATCATTATTATTAAAAATCATATATTATGATAATAATAATAAACTATCATCATCATCATTAATAATAATAATAATAATAATATTAATACAACAAATAATTACATTATAATGATAATAAGAAATATAACTATATATAATTTTTCATTATCATTAGTTTATAATTGTGTAGTATTATTTTTTTATCACAATCATGAATAAAATATAATTATTATATTAATAATACTAAATATTATTATTATTACTTTTTTTTATTCATTTTTTTTTTTTAATCAGCATCATTATTAATAAAAATCATATATAAAGATGATAATGATTTATTATTATTATCATCATCAATAATAATAATAATAATAGTAATAATATATTGTTTTACTATTATATTAAATATATTTCATCGATGGGCATTCTGTGATTTAGTGCTGTCATTATACTTTATATCTTACATAAAAATCACTCCACTTTTACAGTTCAGTTTCTTATTCTTGAACGACCCCCCCCCCCCCCCCCCCCGCAATGAAGATCTTTAGTTCTTATTATTTGCTTTTTTGTTTTTTAAATCCAATAACATTCTTTGAAACAACATTGTGTAAACTTTGGGGAAGTTTGTGGGGGGGGGGGGGGGCTCGGGGCTGAATGTGACCCCAATTCCTCAGCCGTGTCCCCCAAACAGGCATGAGAGGAGGAAGATGAGAGGACGGAGTAAATTAGAAATAGTGGCGGATGGTGTTTGGCAGCCACATCGCTCAACAACAACAAAAAAGCCAAACAAGGGAGATCAAAGCCGTATAAACAGAACGGGAGAGCGCAGCCAAGGAAAACAGAAGCGTCTGAGGATGGGAGGCGGGGGCTCGCCGAGCGATGGTTTGTGCGTCTGTAGAGTGGAGACGCACGCCGCTTAGGGCCAACGTAGGGTAACGAGCCTGCATGTAGGCCCTTGAAAATTTTACAATCACTAAATTCCTGACGTGTCACAATTGTAGAGCAGGAAGATAACTTTTCAGAACATTGAAAAGTTCCACTTTTTATCATTAAAGAGCCATCCTTGAGCTCAGGTCCAGTGACTCTGCCTAGGCTGAGATGATGTCATCAGTCTGCTGCAGGCAGGAGGAAGCATTTGCTCAGTCTACCCTTGCCCAGTGATCAGGCTGCAATATTGTAACTCTGTATCAAGTCACAGTGACAGAGGCTGCAACACTACGGCTCTGTTTACATTTCTGCATTCTTGGAACCAGAGCGTTTTGTTGCAAGTTCCCGTTACATGCATTTCAGCTCCATTTATTGTGAATGGCACCCCAGTGCACCTTGTGGTGAAGTGCTCCACCTATGGTGCAGGTACGTTTTTTGGGCTGGTGAAGAGCATTGACAGCCCATTCATTTGGAATCAGCTGCCTAACGCAACACGCCTTAGTGGTTAGGAGTAAACCTAGAGCAGATGTCTCCAAACTATGGCCCTCCAGTTGTTCAGGAACTACAATTTCCATCATGCCTAGTCAAGTCTATGAATGTCGGAGCTTTACAATGCCTCATGGGATGTGTAGTTCCGCAAAAGCTGGAGGGCCGTAGTTTGGAGATTCCTGTCCTAGAGAAAGGCAGCACACCTGCATTGCAGCAGCCTGGAAACCATGTAAGGGCCAGTTCGGATTTTCAGCACATCAGCATGCTTTGGCAGTCCATCCATTTCAATGTATTGCCTTAACACTGTGCATTCTAACCCACAACATAATGCACGTTAATGTATTGCGAAAATGTAGGTTAACTCAAAATATCATTGTTGAACAAATGGGGAAAGGGGTGAAACCGTCGATCAAAGTAATGGGTGAATGAATGAAGATGTCTATCAATCTGATGGGTAAATGGATGAGGATGTCGATCTGGCTGATGTGTAAATTGGTGAAGACCTTGGTCAATCTGATGAGTTAATGGATGAGGACATCAAATGATCTGTTGGGTAAATGGGTAAAGATGTCGCACAATGTGATGGGTAAATGGGTGAAGACTTTGGTCAATCTGATGGGTAAATGGGTGAAGACCTTGGTCAATCTGATAGGTAAATGGGTGAAGACCTTGGTCAATGGGATTGGTAAATTGGTGAAGACCATTGTCAATCTGATGGGTAAATGGGTGAAGACCTTGGTCAATCTGATGAGTAAATGGGTGAAGACCTTGGTCAATCTTAAGGGGAAATGGGTGAAGACCTTGGTCAATCTGATGGGTAAATGGGTGAAGATCTTGGTCAATCTGATGGGTAAATGGGTGAAGACCTTGGTCAATCTGATGGGTAAATGGGTGAAGACCTTGGTCAATGGGATTGGTAAATTGGTGAAGACCATTGTCAATCTCAAGGGGAAATGGGTGAAGACCTTGGTCAATCTGATGGGTAAATGGGTGAAGATCTTGGTCAATCTGATGGGTAAATGGGTGAAGATCTTGGTCAATCTGATGGGTAAATGGGTGAAGACCTTGGTCAATCAGGTGGGTAAATTGGGGAAGACCATGGTCAATCTGATGGGTAAATGGGTAAAGACCTTGGTCAATCTGATGGATAAATGGGTAAAGACCTTGGTCAATCTGATGGATAAATGGGTGAAGACCTTGGTCATTCTGATGGGTAAATGGGTGAAGATATTGGTCAACTTAATGGATAAATTGATGAAGAATTGATGAAGACGTTAGTCAATCTAAAGGGTAAATGGTCGAAGACCTTGGTCAATCTAATGGATAAATGGGTGAAGACCTTGGTCAATCTGATGGGTAAATGGGTGAAGACCTTGATCAATCTGATGGGTAAATTGGTGAAGACCTTGGTCAATCAGATGAGGTCATCCACTGATCTGTTGGGTAAATAGGTGAAAATGTCTATCAATGTTATAGGTAAATTAATGAAGACGCTGATCGATCTGCTAGGTATATGGGTAAAGATATTGATTGAGCTCATGGGTAAATGGGTGAACATGTTGATCAATATAACAGGGGAAATGGGTGAAGACATTGATCGATCTTATGAGTAAATAGGTGAAGACATTGATCAATATGATGCATAAAGTCATAGATTGATCTGATGGGTAAATGGGTTAAGATGTTGACCGATCTGATGGGAAAAAGGGTGAAGATGTTGACTAATCTGATAGGTAAATTGGTGAAGACGTCAATCAATCTAATGGGTAAATTGGTGAAGACATTGATCAATCTGATGGGTAAATTGGTGAAGACATTGATTAATCTGATGGGTAATTTGGTGAAGACATTGATCAATCTGATGAATAAATTGGTGAAGACATTGATCAATCTGATGGGTAAATGAGTGAAGACGTCAATCTGTTTTATCGGTACATGGATGAAAACGTTGACTGATCCGATTATTAAATGGGTGGGGATGTTGACCGATCTGATGAATAAATGGGTAAAGAAATTGATCGATCTGATGGATAAATGGGTTAAGATGTTGACCGATTTGATGGGGAAAAAGGGTGAAGATGTTGACTAATCTGATGGGTAAATTGGTGAAAACGTTGATCAATCGGATGGGTAAATTAGTGAAGACCTTGATCAATCTGATGGGTAAATTGGTGAAGATGTCGATCAATCTGATGGGTATATTTGTGAAGACATCTATCTACTGAATAGGAAAATTGGTGAAGGCATTGATTAATTCTGATAGGGAAATAGCTGAAACCACTGATCGATCTGATGGGTAAAAGGGTGAAGACGCTGATCAATCTAATAAGTAAATGGTTGAAGATGTTGACTAATCTGACCTGATTGCTTTTTTAGTATCTCTAAGAAGTCTTTATTCTGACTTTTCCTAAACAGCCAGCATTAGTCAGAGGGCCCTGGCAAGGCATTCTGGGTAATGGGGGTCAGTGTCCATCTCCTGCCCTTTGTTGGGAGAGTCCAGGACTTAGCCATCTGCTGACCCCTAGTCTGTGTGTTGACTTTCTGCAGCTACAAAACCTCTGAATGCAGGTATTGTCCCGGGAAATGCCTTCATTTCATATGTAACGAGTTGGGTGTCTGCAGGGAGGTTTTTGTGCTCATCCAGCCCATCTGTGACTCTCCGCAGACCGGTCGGTGTTTCTGTTTCTTAGAGGGATGCAAGAGCAATAGAGAGTCATATCTTCATCCTCAACACAACAACCGGTCAGATATTGGAGGGTTGCAGCAACACTGTCGCCGCCAAGGAACCAATCACATGATTCTGATTAGAGGAGAGTTCATGAGTGCTAACAAATTGCTAGGTGAGCAAATCTCACTTTTTTTTTATTAGAAACATTAAATATTTGATAAGTTGGGTCCATCAGCTTCCTGGGATGTGTGACTTGTGATGGAAGGTTTCAGGTTGGGGGGGGGGGGGTAGTGCGGTCCAAGCTGACCTAATTTCTGCTTAGAAGAGGAAAGGGTACCTATCAGAAATCGGTACTCGCGTCAAAAAAAAAAAAAAATCAATATATGTTGTATCTCCTATCTCTCGTCTGATCAATGTTTATAAACAATGTTACTTTGTATCTCTCTATCTCCTATAGAGGCTGGTGAGTGGTCCTTTCACTAAGATAACAAAGTAATAGGATAACATTAAGATAGCAAAATAATCTGTAGAATATTTTTAGGACACGGCTTTCCTTTGGTGATATGATCTTGCAAAAATGATTTTATTTTATATGCATAGACAAAAAAAAAAGGAACAAAAAGTAAAAAAAGAAAAAATTTTACTTTTTTCTACTTCGATTAGTTATAGTTTAAAACAAAAATTTGTATTACTATAGATAAAAAGTATAAATTGTATTTTATTATTTGTCCTTTTTAAATTAGGACACTAAAATTATCACTGTGGTACGAAGCATCGCAAAAATATTTATAAATGAAATAGAGTTTTTTTTTTTTTTTTTTAAGCAATACCAAAAATAAAATAAAAAAATAAATAAAAATGAACACAACAGATAAAAACAAAAAAAAAAAAAAGTTGAAATATTATTGGCTAATATTAAACCCTGTTTTTCTATGGGAAAAATAGAAATAATAGAAGAAATTGTCAGGAAAAAAAATACTAAAGGGGAAGAAACAGTTATTTAGAAATGATTTGAAGGAACTTTTTTCCTTGGTAGGTAATTGACATCATACACAGATGAATAAAACAAAGTTGACCCAAATGTAAACAATGTTACTTTGTATCTCCCTTTCTCCCATCTGATCAATGTTTATAAACAATGTTACTTTCTATCTCTTTATATCCTGTCTGAGCAATGTTTATAAACAATGTTACTTTGTATCTCTCTATCTCCTGTCTGATCAATGTTTATAAACAATGTTACTTTGTATCTCTCTATCTCCCGTCTGATCAAAGTTTATAAACAATGTTACTTTGTATCTCTCTATCTCCTGTCTGATCAATGTTTATAAACAATGTTACTTTGTATCTCTCTATCTCCCGTCTGATCAAAGTTTATAAACAATGTTACTTTGTATCTCTCTATCTCCTGTCTGATCAATGTTTATAAACAATGTTACTTTGTATCTCTCTATCTCCTGTCTGATCAATGTTTATAAACAATGTTACTTTGTATCTCTCTGTTTATAAACATTGATCAGGCAGGAGATAATGATGCATTGTATCTCTCTATCTCCCATCTGATCAATGTTTATAAACAATATTACTTTGTATCTCTCTGTCTCCTGTCTGATCAATGTTTATAAACAATGTTACTCTGTATCTCTCTATCTTGCTTCTGATCAATGTTTATAAACAATGTTACTTTATATCTCTCTATCTCCCGTCTGATCAATGTTTATAAACAATGTTACTTTGTATCTCTCTATCTCCCGTCTGATCAATGTTTATAAACAATGTTACTTTGTATCTCTCTATCTCCTGTTTGATCTATATTTATGAACAATGTTACTTTGTATCTCTCTATCTCCTGTCTGATCAATGTTTATAAACAATGTTACTTTGTATCTCTCTGTTTATAAACATCGATCAGGCAGGAGATAATGATACATTGTATCTCTCTATCTCCCATCTGATCAATGTTTATAAACAATGTTACTTTGTATCTCTCTATCTCCCGTCTGATCAATGTTTATAAACAATGTTACTTTGTATCTCTCTGCTATCTGCTCTGGCAGCCAGTCAGTATATGATTAGGATCGGTTGAACAGGTTTTCCGATAGTCTCTCAAGAAATTCAGGCTTTTTTTGCAATCATTTAGGAAAAAAAAGAAAATTAAAAATCTAATTTTATCAGAACGCAAAAAAGACAGTTTTTTTTTTCTTACGAAAGAATATCGTTCTATTTAAATGATGTCAGCTGCGTTTCTCGGAAGTCCTATTAGAGCGAAGTCATATTTTCTGCCCAGAATACATTTCCATACATTAGGCGGCCGTGGCGCAGAGCCCAGCTAGTACAGCTAGTTTACATATTAAACTTGGAGCAAATGTGCCTAATCTGATTAGCGCTAGGCGGGCGGCGAAGTGACAGCTCTGAGCCAATAATACCGCCGCATGTGTGTGTGTGAGTCTTGTGATATCCGGCGGGGACGGGTCAGCGTGTCCTGTCTCCGTGTAATTGGCAGCCGTCACACTTCAATGACGAACTTTCCACAAGTTTATCCCCGCTCATTAACCCTTTCCGGATCACCTGGGGACTTGTCATCACTGGCCCGGGGTAGACTAGGCACCGAAGAGTTGGTCTTCAATTTTTATCAGCCCCCCGGTGCCCAACCTGCTGCCCGAGGGCCACATTCGGCCCTTTAGTATGTGATTATCTGTACAGATCCCCCACCGGTGGGATGTTTTTAGGGCATAGATCGAGAGTCACTTTAAGACCAGAAGGATTTGCCCCCTTAATGACCAGGCCCTATTTTTTGCGATTCAGCACTGCGTTATTTTAACTGACAATTGCGCGGTCGTGCGACATTGTACCCAAATAAAATTGACTTCCTTTTTTTTCCCCACAAATAGAGCTTTCTTTTGGTGGTATTTGATCACCCGTGCGATTTTTTTTATTTTTTGCGCTATAAACCAAAAAAAAAAAGAGCGACAATTTTGAAAAAATAAATATTTTTGACATTCTCAAAAAAAAAATAATTAAAAATCAATTTTTTTTTTAAAATTTAGGCCAATTTGTTTTCTGCTACATGTTTTTTGGTAAAAAAAATCGCAATAAGCATATTTTGGTTTTCACAAAAGTTATCGCATCTACTAATTACGGGAAAGATTTATGTCATTTTTATTGTTTTTTTTTTTTTTTTTTTACTAGTAATGGCGGCGACAGATCGGACCCCTAACTGACATTTTTGACACTTTTGGGGGGACCAGTGACATTACTACAGTAATCAGTGCTTAAAAAAAAATGCACTGTTACTGTAATAATGACACTGGCAGGGAAGGGGTTAACCCTGTGGGTGATCAAGGGGTTAACCACTTAAGCCCCGGAAGGATTTGCCCCCTTAATGACCAGGCCCTATTTTGCAATTCAGCACTGCGTTATTTTAACGGACAATTGCACGGTCGTGGGACGCTGTACCCAAATAAAATTGACGTCCTTTTTTTCCCCGCAAACAGAGCTTTCTTTTGGTGGTATTTGATCACCTGTGCGATTTTTTATTTTTTGCGCTATAAACAAAAAAAAAAATAGCAACAATTTTGAAAAAAAAAACAATATTTTTGACATTCTCAAAAAAAAAAAAATTAAAAATCTATTTTTTTTTTAACAATTTAGGCCAATTTGTTTTCTGCTACATGTTTTTTGGTTAAAAAAAAAAAAAATTGCAATAAGCGTATTTTGATTGGGTTGCACAAAAGTTATTGCATCTACAAACTACGGGAAAGATTTATGTGTTTTTTATTGGTTTTATTTTTTACTGGTAATGGCGGCCATCTGCGTTTTTTTTGCGGGACTGCGACATTGCGGCGGACAGATCGGACCCCTGACTGACATTTTTGACACTTTTGGGGGGACCAGTGACATTACTACAGTAATCAGTGCTATAAATATGCACTGTTACTGTAATAATGACACTGGCAGGGAAGGGGTTAACCCTGTGGGTGATGAAGGGGTTAAATGTGAGCCTAGGGGAGTGTTTCTAACTGGGGGGGGCGTGGCTTCTGAAATGACCATAGAGACATGTGTTCCTATATAGAAGGATCACATGGGCTCTATGAGCTTTCCAGGGAGAAGAGCGGTCGGCTTTGTTTACAACAGCGGGGAACGGTCGCGGGTGTCAGGCGGCAATCGGAGCTGCCTGACACACGCATCGGCTTCCCCGCTGACAATCGGGGGCGGGAGCGCACCAGCGGCCGTGCAGGCTCACCGGCGGCGGCGCACGCTCGCCCCCTAGCTGCCACCAAGCGAGCAACGTATCTATATGTTGTTTTGCCTGTACGAGCCACCCTGCTGCCATATATATATATATATATATAGTAAGTGGTCGGCAAGGTATACATTTTACTACAAACATCTGTGTAAAATTCACAATATACAAACATTAAAAACAATGCGGTAAAGCGCTAAGTTATACAACCATAGTCCGTCGGAACCGTGGGTAACAGGAACAACAACCCAACGCGTTTCAGAAATTCAAGATTTTTCTTCTTTCATCAGGGGTATTGAACTATAAGTTACAATCACAGAACCGCATGGGTAAAAGCTATAATCCTGATTGTTGGCCACGCCATGCACCATACAAGGTCACCCCAGAGAGAAGAGCCCACGGTCCAGGAGTACATCCGAATCAGCAAGGGTACAAAAGAAAGGGACCCAAATATTTAGATCTTACAAGCCGCCATCCAAGGGGGGGCAGGTAAGTCCCACTAGTTATGGATGGTCGTTTGTGGCATGACCATAGTGGGTTCAATAAGTCAGAGCGGGGAGCGTCGCAGTGCTGTGATTTCCTATCCGTAGAGCTAACGTTCCTCACCATGATCAGTTTGATACTGGTCAGTAAGCTCTAGATATTCGGCTTGTAAGATCTAGATATTCGGGTCCCTTTCTTGCTGATTCGGATGTACTCCTGGACCAGACACAGCGGGAGTCGGGCTGGGGGAGAAGAGGCGGCGATCACCGTCTCCCTTCCCCGATCGTCGGGGAAAGTGTGAGAAGATCCGCCTGCTTGTGTAAAGAAAGCAGGTGGATCTTCTCTGTAACAGACAGGAAGAGATCACAGGATTCAGCATAGCAGATCACAGGATTCTATGTCACAGAACCCTCGCCCCCCACACATGTCAGTAAGCATGAGGCATACATTTAACCCCTTGATCACCAACAGTGTTAACCCCTTCCCTGCCAGTGTCATTATTACAGTAACAGTGCATATTTTTAGCACTGATTACTGTAGTAATGTCACTGGTCCCCCCATAGGTGTCAAAAATGTCAGTTAGGGGTTCGATCTGTCCGCCGCAATGTCGCAGTCCCACAAAAAAATTCGCAGATCGCCGCCATTACAAGTAAAAAAAAAAAAAAAAACAATAAAAATGACATAAATCTTTCCTGTAGTTAGTAGATGCTATAACTTTTGCGCAAACCAATCAAAATACGCTTATTGCGATTTTTTTTTTTTTTACCAAAAATATGTAGCAGAAAACAAATTGGCCTAAAATGTTAAAAAAAAATATTTTTAATTTTTTGGGGGGGAGTATTATATATAAGAATGTGAAAAATACTGTTTTTTTTTCAGAATTGTTGCTATTTTTTTGTTTATAGCTCAAAAAATAAAAATCGCACAGGTGATCAAATACCACCAAAAGAAAACTCTATTTGTTGGAAAAAAAGGACATCAATTTCATTTGGGTACAGCGTCGCATGACCGCGCAATTGTCCGTTAAAATATCACAGTGCCGAATCGCAAAATATGGCTTGGTCAGGAATGGGGTAAAATCTTACGATCTTAAAGTGGATAAAAATACGCTCATTGAGAATTTTTTTGTCAAAGACATGTAGCTAAATACATTTTGGCCTAAATAGATGACAAAAATTGAATATATTGGATATTTTTTAACTGTCAAAGTAGAAAATGTCAATTTTTTGCAAAATTTTCGTTTTTTTTTTTTATTCATTTTGCAAAAAATAAAAATCGCACAGGTGAGCAAATACCACCAAAAGAAAGCTCTGTTTGTGGAGAAAAGAGGACGTAAATTTTGTTTGGGTACAGCGTCACATGACCACGCAATTGTCCGTTAAAGTAACGCAGTGCTGAATCGCAAAATATGGCCTGGTTATTAAGGGGGTAAAATCTTCCGGTCTTAAAGTGGATAAAAATTCATTGAGAATTTTTTTGTCAAAGATATGTAGCTAAATAAATTTTGGCCTAAATATATGACAAAAATTTTATATATTGGATATTTTTTAGCAGTCAAAGTAGAAAATGTAAATTTTTCGCAAAATTTTCGCTTTTTTTTTATTAATATCGCAAAAAAATGAAAAGCGCAGAGGTGATCAAATACCACCAAAAGAAAGCTCTGTTTGTGGGGAAAAAAGGACATCAATTTTATTTGGGTACAGGGTTGAATGACCACGCAATTGTCAGTTAAATTCGCACAGTGCCAAGTTGAAAAAAGTGGCCTGGTCATTGAGCAGCAAAATCTTCCGGGGCTAAAGTGGTTAAGGGGGAAAATCTTCCGGTCCAGAAGTGGTTAAGCCTGAATGTAGGTAGGCCGAGGGGTAATATCAACAAATCTGCAACCATAGCACCAAAAATGATTTTTTTAAGCAAAATAAAAAGGGTTAAATCATGGCAAATTGTGCTTTTAGTTTACCTTGAGGTGTACAGCAAAGGTGGTTGAAATCGCTGTATGCATGGCGGCTAGGTGGTTACGATTGTGTGCCAAGTGTGCATGGGCCGAGCTGTATTGTTGGTTGGTTTGCCCAGAGTCCCCCTTTAAGCGCAGAGCGGTGTAACCTTTCGGAGGCACTCCGGCTACCGCAGGAAGGTCACCCCGCAGATATCATATTAAGCAGCCCTGCATATGCTCCCACTTAGAGTGTAATAAGCCAAGTCCTCGGTGTGACCTTGGCGGGTCGGCAGCGCGGAGCAGCGCGCTCTCTCCTGGTCTCCGCACATCTGAATGTGGTTTTACACTCCTGGCAGGCTTCTTTAGTTCCGTTCTTGGGTTACCGGCAGCCTTTTCAAACCAGATCTCTGTGACATGATGTACGGCTGGTAATGTCCCCCCCCGGAGGGGGGGTTGGAAACACTTAATGGTACACAGAGAATATGATAGCATTTGCTAGGGTGACCTGCTCTCACTTACACTTCTGAAAGGCATTTATCAGCTTTAGGCCTTTTGCACACGATACTCCTGTTTGAGCATTTACTTTTTCATCAGTTTTTTTTTTTATGTATTTGCGCGTATATTTTCACGCATATGCGCATGCGTGCATTTTTGCGCAAATGCGCGGAAACATATTATATGCGTATGTGCAATTTCATTCGCATGCCTGCATTTTTGCGCAAATGCGCAGAAACATATTCTCATGTTCTTGTTTTATGCATTATGTAAATGGTCATTTGCGCACATTTGGGCGTATTTGCGCGCATTTGCGTGCATGAGGCGTAAATTACTGACCAAAAATGCAGATTTTTCTATTTTACTGAAGAATGCACGGCACTTGTTTACACTCCTGTGTGCACAGACCCATTACAATTAACCTGTTCCCGACCGCCTGCCGCCAATTTACTGCGGCAGTGCGGCCCTCCTGCGCGAAACGACGTCGGTTGCGCACCTGCAGCTAGGGGGCTAGCGCGCGCCGCCGGCGGTGCGTTCCCGCCCCCACTCGGCAGCGGGGACTCCGATGCACGGGGCAGGCGGCTCCGATTGCTGCCTGCCACCCGCGACCGCTCCCCGCTGAGAGAGAAGGACGGTCGGCTGTTGTAAACACATCTGACTGTTCTTCTCTCTGGAATGATCACAGAGCGCCTGTGATCCTTCTATATAGGAACACAGGTCTCTAGATCGTAAGCTCCTTGAGGGCAGGGACTGATGTGAATGTACAATATATATGTAAAAGCGCTGCGTAAATTGACAGCGCTATATAAGTACCTGAAATAATAATAATATGATCATTTCACAAGCCACTCCCCCCCCCCCCCCCCACAGTTAGGATCACTCCTCCCAGTGATGTCGAACTTTGGCACCCCAGATGTTTTGGAACTACATTTCCCATGATGCTCATGCACTCTGCAGTGTAGTTGAGCATCATGGGAAATGTAGTTCCAAAACATCTGGAGTGCCAAAGTTCGCCATCACTAGGCTCACATTTAACCCCTTGATCACCCACAATGTTGACCCCTTCCCTGCCAGTGTCATTAGTACAGTGACAGTGCATTATTCTAGCACTGATTACTGTAGTAATTTCACTGGTCCCCCCAAAAGTGTCAAAAATGTCAGTTAGGGGTCCGATCTGTCCGCCGCAATGTTGCAGTCCTGCTAAAAATCACAGATCACCACCATTACTAGTAAAAAAAAAAAATGTAAAAAAATAAAAATGACATAAATCTTTCCCCTAGTTTGTAGACGCGATAACTTTTGCGCAAAGCAATCAAAATACGCTTATTGAGATTTTTTTTTAAAGTAATAAGTGGCCTGGTCATGAAGGGGGGTAAATATTCCAGAGGTAAAGTAGTTAAAGTAAAGTTACTGACAGGTCCGCTTTAAAGGGCTGAGTTGGCAACATTAGACTGCAGCCTCCTGGAATATAGGTATTTTTCTACCTAATGCCCTGTACACACTATCAGATTATCTGAAGACTTTTGTCTGCAGATTTACCAAAACCATATAATATGAGGTCAAACCTAAACACTTTCAATTTGTATGCAATCCGGCAGGCCTTTGCACTACATAGAAAAGGTAAATCTGAAGACAAAAGTCTGCAGATAATCTGATAGTGTGTACAGGGCATAAGTCTCTCTTCAATCCTCCCACTCTCAGTCTCTTCTCTTCTCTTCTCTTCTCTTCTCTTCTCTTCTCTTCTCTTCTCTTCTCTTTCTCTTCTCTTCTCTTCTCTTCTCTTCTCTTCTCTTCTCTTCTCTTCTCTTCTCTTCTCTTCTCTTCTCTCTCCCCTCCCTCCCTTCCTTTCTCCCTCTCTCTCCCCCCTTTCTCTCTCCCTCTCCATTCCTCCCTCCCCCCTCTCTCTCTCCCCCCCCCTTCTCTCTCTCTCCCCCCCCTCTCTCTCTCCCTCTCCATTCCTCCCTCTCCCCCCCCTTCTCTCTCTCCCCCCCTCTCTCTCTCCCTCTCCATTCCTCCCTCCCCCCTCTCTCTCTCACCCCTCTCTCTCTCTCTCCCCCCCTCTCTCTCTCCCTCTCCATTCCTCCCTCCCCCCCCCTTCTCTCCCCCCCTTCTCTCTCTCTCCCCCCCTCTCTCTCTCCCTCTCCATTCCTCCCTCTCCCCCTCTCTCTCTCCCCCCCTTCTCTCTCTCTCCCCCCCCTCTCTCTCTCCCTCTCCATTCCTCCCTCTCCCCCCCTTCTCTCTCCCCCCTTCTCTCTCTCTCCCCCCCCCCTCTCTCTCCCTCTCCATTCCTCCCTCCCCCCTCTCTCTCTCACCCCTCTCTCTCTCTCTCTCTCTCTCTCTCTCTCTCTATTTCTCCCATCCTCTCTCTCCCTCCCTCTTCCCTCTCTCTCTCTCCCTCCCTCCTACCCCCCTTTCTTTTTCTCTCTCTTTCCCTCCCCCTTTCTTTTTTCTTTTGCTCTCTTTTTCTTTCTCTCTCTCTCTTTATCTTTCTCTCTCTCCCTTTCTTTCTCTGATCACATTGCTGGCACAGTCTTCTTTCCTTGGGGGTAGGTTTGTCTATGCCACCCTAGTTCCATTTCCAGGCTGTGGGCGCTCAGTCTGTACAGGCTCAGGGTCTGTCTGTCTTTTAGCTCTTGTAGCACCTCCAGGTATGGGGTCAGTTTGTAGTCTCTCTGCAGTGACTGATAAACAGTTTTTCTTGGAGTTTGTTATTTCATTTCTCCACTCTTCAACATATTTTTCTTTGGAATATTTCATTATGTTTTTTATTTGTGATTTTGTCAGGTCAAATTGTTGGGAGTTTGGGGTAAACAAGGCGCTGATGAGTTGTTGCAGACAGCGAGGCTTGGACTGGTTCTTATTGGTCAGTAGGGCCTTATGGTGGTAGGAGTCAGGACTGCTGTTTAGTAGATGATACCAGAATGATAGCGCCCTCTTCTGTATTGCAAGAAGTAAGGGAAATCTGCCCAGCTCAGACCGGCAGGCACTGTTAGAGGTGCTCCGGTGGACTTGGAGGAGGTGCTTGCAGAATTCCAGATGGAATATTTCTGTTGGACTGGAGTCCCATTTGGATTGGTCTTGATAGGTGACAGGACGCCAAATCTCACTGCCGTAAAGAAGGATTGGGGTGATGACGCTATCAAAGATTCAGACTCTCACTGGTGGATTTAGGTGATACATTACTCTTCTGATGGCATAGAAGGCTCTATGGCTAGCTTGAAACTTCCTGATTGGTTAATTTCTAGGCCGAGGAAAGTGTAGCTGTTAGTTTCATCAAGAGTGAGGTTGTTTAATGTAAATGGCTCTTGTTCGTTTTGTATTCTTTCTTTGGAAGAAAATTATTTTTTGTTTTCTTTCTAGCGCTCTCTTTCTCTCTTTCTTTCTTTCTTTCTTTCTTTCTTTCTTTCTTTCTTTCTTTCTTTCTTTCTTTCTTTCTTTTCTTTCTTCTTTCTTTCTTTCTTTCTTTATCTTTCTTTCTTTCTTTCTTTCTTTCTTTCTTTCTTTCTTTCTTTCTTTCTTTCTTTCTTTCTTTCTTTCTTTCTTTCTTTTTCTTTCTTTTTCTTTCTTTCTTCTTTTTCTTTCTTTCTTTCTCTTTCTTTCTTTCTTTCTTTCTTTCTTTCTTTCTTTCTTTCTTTCTTTCTTTCTTTCTTTCTTTCTTTCTTTCTTTCTCTCTCCCCCTTCCTCCCCCGCTCTATCCCCCCCCTTCCTCCCCCGCTCTATCCCCCCCCTCTATCCCCCCCTTGCTATCTCTTTCCACTCCCCTCTCTCTATCTCTCCCCCTCCTCCCTCTCTCTCACTTTCTGTCTCTCTCTCTCTCCCTCCCCCCTCTCTATCTCTCCCTCTCTCTCCCCCTCTCTCCCCCCTTTCTTTCTCTTTCTCTCTCCCCCTTTCTCTCCTCCTCCCCCTCTCTCTCTCTTTCTTTCTCTCTCTCCGCTCCCCATCTCTATCTACAACCTCTCTCTTTCCCTTTCTTTATCTCTCTCTCCCCTCTCTCACTCCCCCTTATCCCTCTCTCCCCCCTCCCCCTCTCTCTCCCCCCATGCCCCCCCTTCGCCTCTCTCCCCCCTTCTTTCTCTTTCTCTCTCTCTCCCCTCCCCTTTCTTTCTCTCTCTCTCCTCCTCCCTCTCCCCCCTCTCTTCCCCCTTTCTTCCTCTCTCTCTCCACCTCTCTCTCTCCCTTTCTTTCTCTTTCTCCCCTCTCCTTCTCTATCTACCCCCTCCCTCTCCCCCTTTCTTTCTTTCTTTCTTTCTCTCTCTCTCCCCTCCCCTATTCTCTCCCCTCTCCCTCCCCTTCTTTCTCTCTCCTCCCTCTCCCCCCCATGCCCCCCTCACCCCCCCCCCCTTCGCCTCTCTCTCCCATTCTTTCTCTTTCTCCCCTCCCCCTCTTTATCTACCCCCTCTCTCTCTCCCCCTTTCTGTCTCTCTCTCCCCCTTTCTGTCTCTCTCTCCCCCTTCCCCCCTTTCTCTCTCCCTCTCCCCCTTTCTCTCCCCTTCTTTTTTCTCTCTCTCTCTCCTCCCTCTCCCCCCTTCGCCTCTCTCTGTCACACTTTCTCTCTCTCTCTCCCCCTCTCTCTCTCTTTCCTTCTTTCTTTTCTTTCTTTCTCTCTCTCTCTCCCCCCTGCCCCCTCTTTCTCCCCCCCTCTCCCCCCCGTCCCCTCTCTCTTCTTTCTCTCTCTCTCTCTTATTCTCTCTCACTCTCTCCCCCTCCCCTCTCTTTCTCCCCCACCCCACCCCTCTCTTCCCCCCTCTTTCTTTCATTCTTTCTCTCTTACTTTCTCTCTCTTCCCCCCTCTTTCTTTCTTTCATCATAAACATTTACAAATTCAATGCAAAGTTTGAGAAATCCATAACTTCTCCGGGAAAGTTTGTCTATAGAACCCTCTGATCCTTTGTGACAGATTTGAGCATATAATGCATGATCTCCCTCACTCCGGCCTGGTTGCAGGCGCCCTATTCATCAGATCCCTGTTCTCGTGGCGTTGACGCGCCTCATGTATCAGGAATAAAACAGAACACAGTTAGAGCGTTCCGATTATTTGTCCGTGATAAATCCTTTTTTTCTATTATTTTTACAGCATTTTGTGCCTGGGTGATGCTGATAAATCATGGCGGTTATTTATGAGGTTGTGGAGCGGGAGGAGGGCATCGCTCCGGAGCGCAGATACAGGGCGGATAAGGAGCTGCGCTCTGACAAGAAACATATAGCATTACCTTGTACAATAGAAGATAAGAGGGGGATAATGTATACAGATGTGGCTGCTTTTCCGGAATGGGATCTGGTGACTTCAATCTGAGTTCAGAAAATAATATTCTTACTGGCAGGAAAAGTACTTTTGAGAAGAGTCAGGCTTTTCTGCCCTCTGCGCTGGGGGAGATGGGGGGGTCATTGGGTTGGGGGTTATTTTGAAAACTGAGATTATGGAATTTTAATTTAAAAAAAATGATATTTGGACACAGCAGCCATCAAAAAACATGGGGCTCCTTACATGTTTTTAGGCCTGGGCCCCACCGGGATTGACCACCAACATTTCCCAGGGCCCGTCCTACTGAATCTGTCCACTGGTCACCCCACTATGTCATACTCCTTCAGTCCCATTTCCCCCTTCATCCCATGTCCCCCTCCATCCCATGTCCTCCGCCTCCTCCTCCCATCTCCTACATCCCAGGAAAATACAGGTCAACAGTTCTAGTGACCGCCGCCCCTCCTATCCAGGTGTGACAGGGAGGCCGCACAGGTCCCCTGAAGCTACACCCACAGTCTGGTCTAAAAATTGTGTCCAGGTTGACTGAAACCTGGACACATGATTCAAAACCCCGACTGTCTATGTCAGTGATGGAGAACCTTGGCACCCCAGATGTTTTGGAACTACATTTCCCATGATGCTCATTCACTCTGCAGTGTAGGCGAGCATCATGGGAAATGTAGTTCCCAAACATCTGGGGTGCCAAGGTCCACCATCACTGGGCTAGGTGAATCCTTGACAGGTATCAACCCTAGTATCACCCCATATATTGATAGCAGCCAGTGTAGCCCCCATGCAATGCAGAAAAGAAGCAGCACAGTGGTGGGCCCCAAAACAGAATACAGTAGAGCAGCAGAACGTGGCCCCTGGGTGCTCCAGGATACATTGTAGGTGGGCCCAAAATACAGAATACCATTGCAGCAGTGTGGTCCCTGGGACCCCAGCATATTATATAAGGGAGGCAGCAGAATGTGCCCCCTCCCCTACACAATATAGAAGAGCAGAACCGGAGGGGGGGGGGCATAAACTGCCTAAACCAGAACACATGCAGCCCATACCTGTGTGGCCTTCAGGTCCCCTCCTCACACATTCCAGCATAGCCCCATGTCAGTCTCCCCTGGATGAACTGTATGGTGAGAGCGAACTTCCAACCCAGTCTCCCCCCCCCCACCACCACCAGCCGGTACTTCTCCTGCATGGCGAACTCCATCCCGCCGTCCATCCCGCCATCCACATTGAAACCTCACCGACAGCAGTGCGGGGCCTCGGACGGGGCCTACAGCTGTGTGTAAGGGCTAGTAAGGGGCAGGACCACCCACATGGTGCCAGTCTGCAAGGGAACGGCAGAGCTTACAATTGAATGGGAGTGCAAGGACAAGCAGCAACTCTAACCTGGTTGGGACCCCTTGCAACGTCCGAGCCCCCTACATGTGTATGGGCTTTACCTCCCGCTAAATGACACAATGGGTTACATTGTAGAGACCCAGATACTCCAGGTACATCCAACTCACGGTGCGTTCTTTTCCAGGAGGTTAAAGAAAAGATGAGCACCAGTCACTTTCTAGAATGAACTTGAATACAACAATTTATTTGTAGAATTACATTAGATGGGAAGGAGGGTGGAAGATATTGAGCCTAATTCTCCTTGGTTTATGCATTGCCACAGACCAGGGGTCTCCAAACTTTTCAACACAAGGCCCACATCATATATTTTAGCAATATTTTCAGTAAAAAAAAAACAAAAAAAAGAATCAGTTAAGTCCCACTTCACATTCAGGATTCCGTGTATTTTGCTCTGCCTGCCTATCAGGGGAGCAGTAGGAAAAACCTAGTTTCTCTGTATGCTGATCAGGGAGCAGGATTTCTAGTTAGGCCTGTTGCATGCGTCCAGGGTGTGATTCATCTGGGCTGAGGGAGTGTCCCCACTGTATCCAATAGGAAGGCATGTTGGACAGTGGAGGAAACCCAGCCAGTGACACACAGGCTTTTGTAGCTATCTCAGTGGGTTGGCACAGACAGTGGTGCATCCTGGGATACGTTATAAAAGCCAAGGACACATGTGGCAGGGTGTCTTTGGGCGAGAAGCCAGGTCCCGGAAGGAGGGTGATGGCTGTCTCTCCTTCTGTTTGCTGTGGATGGTGGTCACAGGCGGCCGGCCTTGTGAGCCAGGAGTGTGGTGCTGAATCCAGAGGTCCAGGAAAGCTGACTGGTGGAGAGGAAGGCAGAGCAACTCTGGAAAAACAGTGTCCTTGAGTAAGGGGAAGACTGCCAAGGGGTCTGCCCAGGAAGGGGACCACTCCAGTGGATAGAGTCAGTGGACAGGTGTCAGCACACGCAGGCAGTGAAAGTAAAGGGGGTGCCAAGTTTAGAACCCTGAAGAGTATAATCAAGCAGGAACCTTTAAAACTATCTTCACCTCAGTGCAAGGTGAAGCAGCGGCCTTGCCGCATTCTACAGTGAGTTGTCCTCAAGATTGTGCATAGTTCATAGTTGGAGTACCCCACTCATCCCTTCTCCCATCCCAGTTTCAAATAAAACCACAAAAAATAACACCCCCTGGACTGATTATTGACTGAGCCAAGAACTTTCAATTCTGTTTGTCTGCTATCAGTTGCTAAGGGTAACCCAGGGGAATATAGAAAGTATAATTCTCAGCAGTCCTCTAGGGGGCAGTGCTACATCAGTAAATGATTTATCAAGGTAATGTGCTAGGCTGGGTCGCCCTCTTTATTGCTTTTGCAGTGCTATGACATCAGGGCATTCCCAGTCCTTAGAGGGCAGCAAAGCGAGGCAGTTTACTTTTGCACTTGGATACGTGGATTAGTGAGAAGTTTCAGGGTCCAAGGATCACACTCATGTGCAGGAGGTTGTTGTTATCTAGGAATGTCCTTCAGAGTCCCTCTTTACATCCAGGAGTGCCCATTAGAGTCCCCTCTGGCACCCAGGAGTACCCATGAGAGTCCCCTCTGGCATCCAGGAGTGCCCATGAGAGTCCCCTCTTACATCCACGAGTGCCCATTAGAGTCCCCATTTGAATCCAGGAGTGCCCATTAGAGCCCCCCTTACATCCAGGAGTGCCCATTAGAGCCCCCCTTACATCAAGGAGTGCCCATTAGATCCCCCTTACATCCAGGAGTGCCCATTAGAGCCCCCCTTACATCAAGGAATGCCCATTAGATCCCCCTTACAGCCAGGAGTGCCCATTAGAGCGCCCCTTACATCCAGGAGTGCCCATTAGTGTAATTTGCAGATAACAGAACTGCAAGGAAAAAGCCAGGAGAAAGAGCAGGTCTGGCACTCTGCATTGCTTACTACTTACCTTGGCACTGTGTGTTACTTACTACTGCCCTCGGCATTGTGTGTTACTTAATCCTGACCTCTGCGTTACATAGTATTGACCCCTGAACCCTGTGTTACTACTGACCTCTGCAATGTTTGTTACCTACCACTGACCTCAGTACTCTGCATTACTTACTCCTGACCTCTGCATTACATAGTATTGACTCCTGAACCCTGTGTTACTGCTGACCTCTGCAGTGTGTGTTACCTACCACTGACCTCAGTACTCTGCATTACTTACTCCTGACCTCTGCGTTACAAAGTATTGACCCCTGAACTCTGTGTTACTACTGACCTCTGCTATGTGTGTTACCCACCACTGACCTCAGTACTCTGCATTACTTACTCCTGACCTCTGCGTTATATAGTATTGACCCCTGAACCCTGTGTTGCTACTGACCTCTGCAGTGTGTGTTACCCACCACTGACCTCAGTACTCTACATTACTTACTCCTGACCTCTGCGTTACATAGTATTGACCCCTGAACCCTGTGTTACTACTGACCTCTGCAGTGTGTGTTACCTACCACTGACCTCAGTACTCTACATTACTTACTCCTGACCTCTGCGTTACATAGTATTGACCCCTGAACCCTGTGTTACTACTGACCTCTGCAGTGTGTTACCTACCACTGACCTCAGTACTCTGCATTACTTACTCCTGACCTCTGCATTACATAGTATTGACTCCTGAACCCTGTGTTACTGCTGACCTCTGCAGTGTGTGTTACCTACCACTGACCTCAGTACTCTGCATTACTTACTCCTGACCTCTGCGTTACAAAGTATTGACCCCTGAACTCTGTGTTACTACTGACCTCTGCTATGTGTGTTACCCACCACTGACCTCAGTACTCTGCATTACTTACTCCTGACCTCTGCGTTACATAGTATTGACCCCTGAACCCTGTATTGCTACTGACCTCTGCAGTGTGTGTTACCCACCACTGTCCTCAGTACTCTACATTACTTACTCCTGACCTCTGCGTTACATAGTATTGACCCCTGAACCCTGTGTTACTACTGACCTCTGCAGTGTGTGTTACCTACCACTGACCTCAGTACTCTACATTACTTACTCCTGACCTCTGCGTTACATAGTATTGACCCCTGAACCCTGTGTTACTACTGACCTCTGCAGTGTGTGTTACCTACCACTGACCTCAGTACTCTGCATTACTTACTCCTGACCTCTGTGTTACATAGTATTGACCCCTGAACCCTGTGTTACTGCTGACCTCTGCAGTGTGTGTTACCTACCACTGACCTCAGTACTCTGCATTACTTACTCCTGACCTCTGTGTTACATAGTATTGACCCCTGAACCCTGTGTTACTACTGACCTCTGCAGCATTTGCTACCCACCGCTGACCTCAGTACTCTGCGTTACTTACTCCTGACCTCTGCGTTACAAAGTATTGACCCCTGAACTCTGTGCTACTACTGACTTCTGCAGTGTGTGTTACCTACCACTGACCTCTGTACTCTGCAATACTTACTCCTGACCTCTGCGTTACATAGTAGTGAGTAGTGACCCCTGAACACTGCATTACATACCACTGACCTCTGAACTATGCATTACTATTGACCCCTGAACCTTGAGTTACTACTGACTCCCACACTCTTTAAACCTTCCATATTTTTTAATGAGGCATTTCCATGTTATCTCCTTTAAAAAAGGTTCTGCTCCCTGGTAAGCTTTGACCTCTTCAGGTAGAGCTCTACCTCTCCAGGGTTGTCAGCCCCTGACTTTGAGGATACACCCTGAACAGACAAATTGCCTGGCTGGCCCACCATGAAATTCTCCTTTACAATATGTCTTGAGTTATAGCCTATCTGAGTTATATTTTATAGACCCACCAACGTTAAACGAGAGTTGACAATACCCCCATGTTGAAAATTATAACTAGCATTAGTGGTAATAACTTTTATGAAGAGAATAACGACCCATTTCATTACTAAGCGGTAAAACGTCAAAGCCCAGGAGACCGCAGTTTTAAGGCCAATCCACTTTTTGGTTCACCGTAAAAATGAATGTGTAAGTTGACATACGGAATCTATATGTTCTTTCCGTACATTACCAGTAACAATCCCTTAGCTTGGGAATTCTGGCAAACACATTCCGAAATCTCGTGTTGGCTTCCAGACAGATAGACAGAAGGAGAAGGTCTATCTAGGTGAGTTGTTCCTCCATATGGTTTCACTGTACGATTATCCCCCCGTGGTCTCCCTAACAATGATCTCATTTAATGCTTTTTCCTCTCTGGCTTGTACATTCCTCCTATCCGCGACGGCCTCTCACAAAAATTGGAGTCTTCACAACTTTTGGCACCTTTTACTGGACCAACACGAAATCTCACACTGAGACAAGTTTCTATGAGGTTTCCAGGCCTTCGAGGACAGATTCCTCTGAAAATGTTTTAAACTGTTTTCCTAGTTCCCTACACCGCTCTTGGACCAGGGCAGGGATTCCCACCTCTGAAACGAGCCTGGGGTGGAGGCCAAGTTTTATGGGTCGGTGGCTTCACGTTGGAAGGGCTTGAGGGTCCTTATAATTAATCTCACATTTTATAAAGTACTTGGGTCCCAAGGCTTCATACTCTCTGTTCTCAAGTTGTTGGATGGGATCTTATTAAAGGGAACTTGCCATTACCTGTAGCTGAGCTGAAGCTCCAAATCCACCTCCGGGGGTAGCCACTGCCAGTTCTGGAAGCAGTACCGGGACAGGGTTGTCCAGTGTCGGGACAGGGTTGTCCAGCGCCGGGACAGGGTATCCAGCGCCGGGACAGGGTTGTCCAGTTTTAAACTGTTTTCCTAGTTCCTACACCGCTCTTGGACCAGGGCAGGGATTCCCACCTCTGAAACGAGCCTGGGGTGGAGGCCAAGTTTTATGGGTCGGTGGCTTTACGTTGGAAGGGCTTGAGGGTCCTTCTAATTAATATCACATTTTATAAAGTACTTGGGTCCCAAGGCTTCATACTCTCTGTTCTCAAGTTGTTGGATGGGATCTTATTAAAGGGAACTTGCCATTACCTGTAGCTGAGCTGAAGCTCCAAATCCACCTCCGGGGGTAGCCACTGCCAATTCTGGAAGCAGTACCGGGACAGGGTTGTCCAGTGTCGGGACAGGGTTGTCCAGTTTTAAACTGTTTTCCTAGTTCCTACACCGCTCTTGGACCAGGGCAGGGATTCCCACCTCTGAAACGAGCCTGGGGTGGAGGCCAAGTTTTATGGGTCGGTGGCTTCACGTTGGAAGGGCTTGAGGGTCCTTCTAATTAATATCACATTTTATAAAGTACTTGGGTCCCAAGGCTTCATACTCTCTGTTCTCAAGTTGTTGGATGGGATCTTATTAAAGGGAACTTGCCATTACCTGTAGCTGAGCTGAAGCTCCAAATCCACCTCCAGGGGTAGCCACTGCCAGTTCTGGAAGCAGTACCGGGACAGGGTTGTCCAGCGCCGGGAGAGGGTTGTCCAGGGTTGTACAGTTTTAAACTGTTTTCCTAGTTCCTACACTGCTCTTGGACCAGGGCAGGGATTGCCACCTCTGAAACGAGCCTGGGGTGGAGGCCAAGTTTTAGGGGTCGGTGGCTTCACGTTGGAAGGGCTTGAGGGTCCTTATAATTAATCTCACATTTTATAAAGTACTTGGGTCCCAAGGCTTCATACTCTCTGTTCTCAAGTTGTTGGATGGGATCTTATTAAAGGGAACTTGCCATTACCTGTAGCTGAGCTGAAGCTCCAAATCCACCTCCGGGGGTAGCCACTGCCAGTTCTGGAAGCAGTACCGGGACAGGGTTGTCCAGTGTCGGGACAGGGTTGTCCAGCGCCGGGACAGGGTATCCAGCGCCGGGACAGGGTTGTCCAGTTTTAAACTGTTTTCCTAGTTCCTACACCGCTCTTGGACCAGGGCAGGGATTCCCACCTCTGAAACGAGCCTGGGGTGGAGGCCAAGTTTTATGGGTCGGTGGCTTTACGTTGGAAGGGCTTGAGGGTCCTTCTAATTAATATCACATTTTATAAAGTACTTGGGTCCCAAGGCTTCATACTCTCTGTTCTCAAGTTGTTGGATGGGATCTTATTAAAGGGAACTTGCCATTACCTGTAGCTGAGCTGAAGCTCCAAATCCACCTCCGGGGGTAGCCACTGCCAATTCTGGAAGCAGTACCGGGACAGGGTTGTCCAGTGTCGGGACAGGGTTGTCCAGTTTTAAACTGTTTTCCTAGTTCCTACACCGCTCTTGGACCAGGGCAGGGATTCCCACCTCTGAAACGAGCCTGGGGTGGAGGCCAAGTTTTATGGGTCGGTGGCTTCACGTTGGAAGGGCTTGAGGGTCCTTCTAATTAATATCACATTTTATAAAGTACTTGGGTCCCAAGGCTTCATACTCTCTGTTCTCAAGTTGTTGGATGGGATCTTATTAAAGGGAACTTGCCATTACCTGTAGCTGAGCTGAAGCTCCAAATCCACCTCCAGGGGTAGCCACTGCCAGTTCTGGAAGCAGTACCGGGACAGGGTTGTCCAGCGCCGGGAGAGGGTTGTCCAGGGTTGTACAGTTTTAAACTGTTTTCCTAGTTCCTACACTGCTCTTGGACCAGGGCAGGGATTGCCACCTCTGAAACGAGCCTGGGGTGGAGGCCAAGTTTTAGGGGTCGGTGGCTTCACGTTGGAAGGGCTTGAGGGTCCTTATAATTAATCTCACATTTTATAAAGTACTTGGGTCCCAAGGCTTCATACTCTCTGTTCTCAAGTTGTTTGATGGGATCCTATTAAAGGGAACTTGCCATTACCTGTAGCTGAGCTGAAGCTCCAATTCCACCTCTGGGGGTAGCCACTGCCAGTCCTGGAAGCAGTACAGAGACAGGGTTGTCCAGCACCTAGGGCAAGGATCCATAATTGTAGCCCCTTCCCTCTCTGTTAATACAGTATATGCCATAGAATGGGCGTACCATCCTACCCACCTCTGCTCTTTGCCCCCTTGCTCGTCTGCGCCCAGGGCAGATGTCCATCCCGCCCACCCCTTGTCCCAGGTCCTGCCTGGAAGATGCTGGTTTTGGTGCACATCTTTGCCTTGATTAGTAATTCTCAGTGCCAACATTTTTTTTGCCATTCATGTTGGGTTATAGTGGATTGCGGAGCAAGAACATAATGATTATTGATGTAATAGTACTGTTTTGTTATGATGGTGTTTTATTCTTTAAAATATTGCTTATAATTGATCATTAAATAATTTTAATACATTGAATTAATAAGATATTTTTTATTTGTTTTACTATATTTTAAAATATAATATTAGTTTAAAAAAAATAATACATTTTACATTTTAATAAATCAATTGTATTTTAATAATAATTAATTCAATTATTTTAAGTGTAATCAATACAGCAATTGATAATTTTAATAAATCTTAAAATATCATTTTAATTTTAAAATGTTGTAATAAATTTTGCATTTTAATTTAATAATAATTTTAGGGTTCAGGTTTATCTCACGGCTCCTTTTAATTTACAATGAGTACAGAAACCACTATGAATGCTAATATCCAGCCTTGCTTTCACTCTTGCACGGTTGTACAGAATCCTCTCCTGTACTGAAATTACTTACACTGCACACTGTGAGCTTCTTACAATGTGCATTAGAAACTCCAGCAAGTGAGTCATTTTGTGACTGGAGGACTACCAGCATCATCTAGTTCTTTTTTTTCCAGGCTGACTGACCCTGGCTCACTCATTCACTGGATTTCAGATCCTTTAATCATGGATGCTCAGCATCATAATTGGCCATTACCTAGGGCAGTCTTTATGTAAATTCAGCTTGCCTAGGAACGCCCACTCCTCTAGACTGGCATCCACCCATCAAGACATGCAAGAAGGTAAGTAGCAGCTCCGGGGCTCCCCTGTGTCAGGAAGCGCTGGACAACGGCTGGAAATTGCCGGTGCCATTACCTCATCCCTAAGCTCCCATGTCCTAGCTGTTGCCAGCGCTCCTTCCTCTCCCCTGCAGCGGCCACTCACTGACATAGGAGAGCTGTAGCTGCAGGATCATGTGACTAAACTGAAGAGAAAGGAGCGCTGCTAACGGCTTGGAATTCCGGGTGCTGTTACATAACCCATAGGCTCCCATGTGCCAACTGTTGTCAGCACTCCTTCCTCTCCCCTGCAGCCGCTGTTCAATGTCAGAGGAGAGCTGGAGCTGCAGGATTACATGACCAGACAGGAGCACACTAAAAGGAGAGCAGGGAGTACCTACAAGGGCTGGGAATTCAGGGGGTTGCTACGTCACCTATAGGCTCCCATGTCCCTATCTGTTGTCAGCGCTCCTTCTTCTCCCTCCTGCAGCTGCTGCTGAATGTCACAGGAGAGCTGGAACTGCAGGATCATGTGAACAGACTAAAAGTAGAGGAGGGAGTGGCAACAAGGGCCCAGGAATTTGGGGTGCTGCTACGTTACTCATACACTTCCATGTACCAGCTGTTGTCAGCGCTCCTCCCCCCCCCCCCCCCCGCAGCTGCTGCTCACTGTCACAGGAGAGCTGGAGCTGTGAGATTACATGACCTGACAGGAGCAGTCTAAAAGGAGAGGAGGGAGTGCCTACAAGGGCTGGGAATTCAGGGTGTTGCTACATCACCTAAAGGCTCCCATTTCCCAACTGTTGTCAGCGCTCCTTCCTCTCCCCTGCAGCTGCTGCTGCTAACTGTCACAGGAGAGCTGGAGATGCAGGATTACATGGTCGGACTGGAGCAGACTCAAAGGAGAGGAGGGAGTGCCGACAAGGGCTGGGAATTCAGGGCGTTGCTACATCACCTAAAAGTTTCCATGTCCCAAATGTTGTTAGGGCTCCTTCCTCTCCCCTGCAGCTGCTGCTCACTGTCACAGGAGAGCTGGAGCTGCCGAATCATGTGACCAGACTGGATTGGACATAAAATGAGAGAAAGGAGCGCTGCTAATGGCTTGGAATCTCAGGTGCTGTTACATAACCCATAGGCTCCCATGTCCCAACTGTTGCCAGCACTCCTTCCTCTCCCCTGCAGCTGCTGCTCACTATCATAGAGAGCTGGAGCTACGGGTTTACATGACCAGACAGGAGCAGACTAAAAAGAGAAGAGGGAGTGCCAAAAGGGCTGGGAATCCAGGGTGCTGCTACGACACATATAGGCTTCCATGTCCCAACTGTTGTCAGCGCTCCTTCCTCTCCCCCCTGCAGCCGCTGCTCACTGTCACAGGAGAGCTGGAGCTGCAGGATCATGGGAACTGACTGGAGCAGACTTAAAGGAGAGGAGGGTGTGCCGACAAGGGCTGGGAATCCTGGGTGCTGCTATGTCACCTATAGGCTTCCATGTCCCAACTGTTGTCAGCGCTCCTTCCTCTTCCCTGCGCTTGCTGCTCACTGACACAGGAGAGCTGGAGCTGCAGGATCAAATGACCAGAGAGGAGCAGACTAAAAGGAGAGGAGGGAGTGCCGACAAGGGCTGGGAATCCAGAGTGCTGCTACGACACCTATAGGCTCCCATGTCCCAACTGTTGTCAGCGCTCCTTTTTCTTCCCTGCAGCCGCTGCTCACTGCCACAGGAGAGCTGGAGCTGCAGGATTATGTGAACAGACTGGAGCAGACTTAAAGGAGAGGAGGGAGTGTCTACAATGGCTGGGACTTCAGGGTGTTGCTACATCACCTATAAGCTCCCATGTCCCAACTGTTGTCGGCGCTCCTTCCTCTCCCCCCTGCAGCCGCTGCTCACTGTCACAAGAGAGCTGGAGCTGCGGGATCACATGACCAGGCAGGAGCAGTCTAAATAGAGAGGGGGGAGTTCCGACAAGGGCTGGGAATTCAGGGTGCTGCTACATCACCTATAGGCTCCCATGTCCCAACTGTTGTCATCGCTCCTTCCTCTCCCCTGCAGCTGCCGCTCACTGCCACAGGGGGTCTGGAGCTGCAGGATCACATGACCAGACAGGAGCAGACTAAAAAGAGAAGAGGGAGTGCCGACAAGGGCTCGGAATCCAGGGTGCTGCTACGTCACCTATAGGCTTCCATGTCTCAACTGTTGTCAGCACTCCTTCCTCTTCCCTGCAGCCGCTGCTCATTGTCACAGGGGAGCTGGAGCTGCAGGATCACATGACCAGAGAGGAGCAGACTAAAAGGAAAGGAGGGAGTGCCGACAAGGGATGGGAATCCAGGGTGCTGCTACGACACCTATAGGCTCCCATGTCCCAACTGTTGTCAGCGCTCCTTCCTCTCCCCCCTGCAGCTGCTGCTCACTGTCACAGGGGGTCTGGAGCTGCAGGATCACATGACCAGACAGGAAAAGACTAAAAAGAGAAGAGGGAGTGCCGACAAGGGCTGGGAATCCAGGGTGCTGCTACGACACCTATAGGCTCCCATGTCCCAACTGTTGTCAGCGCTCCTTCCTCTCCCCCCTGCAGCTGCTGCTCACTGTCACAGGGGGTCTGGAGCTGCAGGATCACATGACCAGACAGGAAAAGACTAAAAAGAGAAGAGGGAGTGCCGACAAGGGCTGGGAATCCAGGGTGCTGCTACGACACCTATAGGCTCCCATTTACCAACTGTTGTCAACGCTCCTTCCTCTTCCCTGCAGCTGCTGCTCACTGTCACAGGGGGTCTGGAGCTGCAAGATCAAATGACCAGAGAGGAGGGAGTGCCGACAAGGGCTGGGAATCCAGGGTGCTGCTACGACACCTATAGGCTCCCATGTCCCAACTGTTGTCAGCGCTCCTTCCTCTTCCCTGCAGCCGCTGCTCAGTGTCACAGGGGAGCTGGAGCTGCAGGATCACATGACCAGAGAGGAGCAGACTAAAAGGAAAGGGGAATGCCGACAAGGGCTGGGAATTCAGAGTGTTGCTACATCCACTATAAGCTTCCATGTCCCAACTGTTGTCAGCGCTCCTTCCTCTCCCCTGCAGCTGCCACTCACTGTCACAGGAGAGCTGGAGAACAGGAGAGCATGGCCAGACAGGAACAGACTAAAAGGAGGTAAGTATACAGAACTTTTTTACACAAGTTAGACAGGATAGGTAGCAGGAGGGTGTTGGGAACATTTTTAAGCATGGTTAGCATTAGGCTGGAATGATATGATGATCCTGCCAGCAAAGCACTTCCTGTCCTAAGGTAACAGCACTCAGTCATAGTACTGTATCTATGGACACCTAGGACGGGAAGTGTGTTAGGACCACAGAACACCCCCACCCCATCTCCATCACATAGGGGAGGTGTTCTGTAGTCCGCAAAGAGCAGTAGAAACATTGTAGTTGATTATTGATAAACATTGTTATTATTATTATTATGATTATTATTATTATTATTGATAAACATTGTTATTATTATTATTATTATTATTATTATTATTATTGATAAACATTGTTATTATTATTATTATTATTATTATTATTTATAATAATAAGCAGTGTTAATAATAATAATAATAATAATAATAATAATAATAATAATAATAATAACACTGTTTATCAATAATAATAATAATAATAATAATAATAATAATAATAATAATAATAATAATAATAATAACAATATTATTCTTATTTTTATTGATAAACATTGTTATTAGTAGTATCATTATTATCATTATTATTATTATTATTGATAAACATTGTAGCAGAGTACAGCAGGGTCAGAGGTCACAAAAAACTTACAGGTCACCTAAATTTTTGACCAAATACTATATATACCAAAATACATCCAATGGTGGATTTTAACAAACCAAAAGGGAGCAAATCAGAGAATTTTATCTGTTTGGGGTTTAATATTCACTTTAAATCCTAGTTTCCTATTTTTGGCATTTTTTCCACACGTGTGTGAAGTCGGCAATCCCCAACACCTTTTTCACACCCCCTTTTAAACGTCTCTTGTTTCAGAACTTTGAGCTTTTTAGGGTCTGCGATTTCCTGGGCACTTCTTTTTACAGCATCATTATAATTCACATTCCCCGAGAATAAAAAAAATCACATAAATCTTATTCCGGCCTCTTGAATTTTTGGTTTTCTTCAATTCTTCATTTGCAGAGGACCATAAAACCTGGGCAAACACTCCCATTTTTCGGGAAGGCGAAGGCCCGCGCTAATGTTCATGAGCTACAGTTAAGGGGAGGGGGGATGATAGCGCGGAGCGTAGGAAAAGGGCCTCATTTCACGGTCTGGTAACGTTAACGATGGCGCTGAAAAAAAACAAATGTCAGACTTTTGGAGGCTGTTTTTAGAGGAAACTGTAGTGTTATTATTATTATTATTATTATTGTAATATTTTTCAAAATATAAGATTTTTGCCATTTTCCTGTATATTAAGAAAAGCGGTCAGCATGCAGACCAATTAGTCCCATTGGAAGTGTTGTGTGCCTTCTGTGCGGTGTGATCACTGAAGTGCCAATGCACCAATGTCTGCGCATCACAGTTTTTTTTTGTTTTTTTTTTAATGAACTTTATTGAATAGTCACACAGACACTTCATTAACCACTTCTGGACTGGAAGATTTCCCCCCCTTAATGACCAGGCCATTTTTTGCGTTACTCACTTTTTTTTTTTGTTGTTTTTGGTGGAGGATGCGGGCATTGATCCCCGTTATTTTAACTGACAATTGCACAGTCGTGCAACACTGTACCAAAATAAAATGTATGTTCTTTTTTCCTCACAAATAGATCTTTCTTTTGGTGGTATTTTATCACCTCTGCGATTTTTATTTATTGCACTATAAAAAAAGAGCGACAATTCTGAAAAGAAAAATATATATTTTCACATTCTGCTATATAATATTCCCCAAAAAAAATCTAAATTTTTCATCTTTTTTTTTTTTTCATCATTTTAGGCTGATTTTGTATTCTGCTACATATTTTTGTTAATTAAAAATACCAATAAACGTATTTTGATTGATTTGCGTCTACAAACTAGGGGAAAGATTTATGTCATTTTTATCTATTTATTTATTTTTTTTACTAGTAATGGCAGCGATCAGCGATTTTTTGCAGGACTGCTACATTGCGGCGGACAGATCAGACCCCTAGCATTTTTATTTATTTATTTTACTAGTAATGGCGGTTTAGGGATTTTTAGAGAGACTGCGACATTGCGGCGGACAGATCAGACCCCTATGCGGCGGACAGATCAGAACCTTAACATTTTTATTTATTTTTTCATTTTTTACTAGTAATGGCGACGATCTGCGATTTTTGCGGCGGACAGAACGGATCCCTAACATTTTTATTTATTTCTTTTTTTTTACTAGTAATGTTGGCGATCTGCTATTTTTAGCGAGACTGCGACATTGCAGCGGACAGATCAGACCCCTAACATTTTTATTTATTTTTTTTTTTTTACTAGTAATGTTGGCGATCTGCTATTTTTAGCGAGACTGCGACATTGCAGCAGACAGATCAGACCCCTAACATTTTTATTTATTTATTTATTTATTTAGTTTACTAGTAATGGCGGCGATCTGCGATTTTTAGCTGGACTGCGACATTGCGTCGGAGAGATCAGACCCCTAACATTTTTATTAATTTTTCATTTTTTACTATTAATGGCGGCAATCAGCAATTTTTAGCAGGACTTCAACATTGCTGCAGACAGATCGGACCCCTATAATGTTTTTTTTTACTAGTAATGGCAGTGATCAGCGATTTTTAGCGGGACTGCGACATTGTGACGGACAGATCGGACCCCTATAATTTTTTAAATTTTTTTTACTAGTAATGGTGGTGATCAGCGATTTTAAGCGGGATTGCGACATTGCAGCAGACATATCGGATCCCTAACATTTTTATTAATTTTTCATTTTTTACTATTAATGGCGGCAATCAGCAATTTTTAGCAGGACTTCGACATTGCTGTGGACAGATCGGACCCCTATAATGTTTTTTTTTACTAGTAATGGTGGTGATCAGAGATTTTTAGCAGGACTGCGACATTACGGCGGACAGATCAGACCCCCATCTTTTTTTTTTACTAGTAATGGGAGCGATCTGGCGATTTTTAGCGGGACTGCGACATTGCAGCGGACATATCGGACCCCTATTATTTTTATTTATTTTTTACTAGTAATGGCAGCGATCAGCGATTTTTAGCAGGACTGCGACATTGTGGCGGACAGATCGGACCCCTATAATTTTTTTTATTTATTTTTTACTAGTAATGGTGGTGATCAGCGATTTTAAGCGGGATTGCGACATTGCAGCAGACGTATCGGATCCCTAACATTTTTATTAATGATGATCAGAGATTTTTAGCAGGACTGCGATATTACGGCGGACAGATCAGACCCCCATCTTTTTTTTTTTACTAGTAATGGGAGCGATCTGCGATTTTTAGCGGGACTGCGACATTGCAGCGGACATATCGGACCCCTATTATTTTTATGTATTTTTTATTTTTTAATAGTAATGGCAGTGATCTGTGATTTTTAGCAGGACTGCGACATTGCAGCGGACAGATCGGACCCCTATCATTTTTATGTATTTTTTATTTTTTAATAGTAATGGCAGTGATCTGCGATTTTTAGCGGGACTGCGACATTGCTGCGGACAGATCAGACCCCTAACATTTTTCTTTATTTTTTAATTTTAACTTGTAATGGCGGCGATGTCAATATATTTTATTGGGATTTTATGTGATAGACCGACACAAAGTGGCACATAATTGTGAAGTGGAAGGAAAATGATAAATGGTTTTCTAAATTTTTTACACATAAATATGTAAAAAGTGTGGCTGCATTTGTATTCACCCCCCGAGTCAATACTTTCTAGAACCGCCTTTCCCTGCAATTACAGCTTCAAGTTATTTTGGAGATGTCTCTACCAGCTTTGGGACATTTTTGCCCATTCTTCTTTGTAAAATATCTCAAGCTCTGTCAGATTGGATGGAGAGCGTCTGTGAACAGCAATTTTCAAGTCTTGTCACAGATTCTCAATGTGATTTAGGTCTGGACTTTGACTGGGCCATTCTAACACATGAATATGCTTTGATGTAAACCATTCCATTGTAGCTCTGGATGGATGTTTCGGGTCGTTGTCCTGCTGGAAGGTGAACCTCCGCCCCAGTCTCAAGTCTTTTTCAGACTCTAAACAGGTTCTCATCTAAGCTTGCCTGTATTTGGCTCCATACATCTTCCCATCAACTCTGACCAGCTTCCCTGTCCCTGCTGAAGAAAAGCATCCCCACAACATGATGCTGCCACCACCATGTTTCACAGTGGGGATGGTGTGTTCAGGGTGATGTGCAGTGTTAGTTTTCCGCCACACACAGAGTTTTGCTTTTAGGCCAAAAAGTTCAATTTTGGTCTCAACTGACCAGAGCACCTTCTTCCACATGTTTGCTGTGTCACCCACATCAGTGGTCCTCAACCCTGGTCCTCAGGGCCCACTAACAGGCCAGGTTTGCAAGATAACTGAAATACATCCCAGGTGATATAATTTGCTGCTCAGTGATTGCAGTGCTCTAGTCTGCATCTCCCCAAGGTAATACTTAAAATCTGGCCTGTTTGTGGGCCCTGAGGACCGGAGTTGAGGAGGACCACTGCCCCACATGGCTTCTTACAAACTGCAAATGGGACTTCTTATGGCTTTCTTCCAACAATGGCTTTCTTCTTGCCACTCTACCATAAAGGGCAGATTTGTGGAGTGCACGACTAATAGTTGTCCTGTGGACAGATTCTCCCACCTGAGCTGTGGATCTCTGCAGCTCCTCCAGAGTTACCATGAGCCTCATGGCTGCTTCTCTGATGAATGCTCTCCTCCCCCGGCCTGTCAGTTTAGGTGGATGGCCATGTCTTGGTAGGTTTGCAGTTGTGCCATACTCTTTCCATTTTCCGATGATGGATTGAACAGCGCTCTGTGAGATGTTCAAAGCTTGGCATATTTTTTTTATAACCTAACCCTGCTTTAAACTTCTCCACTAGATTTTAGTTAGGGGTGTCAGAATAAAGGGGGGTGAATACAAATGCATGCCACACTTTTCAGATATTTATTTGTAAACCATTTTGAAAACCATTTATCATTTCCCTTCCACTTCACCACTTTGTGTTGATCTATCACATAAAATTCCAATAAAATACATTTACATTTTTGGTTGTAACATGACAAAATGTGGAAAATTCCAAGGGGTATGAATACTTTTTCAAGGCACTGTAGGGGGAGGGTGGGGAGACTGCACTTACACTGTGTGAGAGCTGATTGGAGGAAAGGAACACAGCCCCCCCCCCCCTCCCCTCCCCCCTCTCCACATAGGCAGAGGAACCTTCCAACATGCAGAGCTGAATTCTGAATAGACAAGCTCAGTGCTTTTCTCCCTCCCCGACACAAATTTTGAGCTCATGTTATCTCCTGTGTCGGAGAACTTGTCAGAAGTGACTCATGCTGCTAACAGAGGAATGAAGCACCAGAGAGAAAAGACACTTAGAGCTTTGGAGAGAGATAAGTAAATACTACAGATATTTGTGCTTAGCTCAAATTTCATGAATGGGGTTTACAACCACTTAAAGTTCAGTTGGCCGCAGCACGGTGTGAGGGAGAGGGTTGCCCCACACTGAGCTGTGCTGGAAAAAGTACTGCATGCAGAAATTCTTTCATGGCTCCCCAAATCATCACAGACTGGGAAAAATGTTGCATTTCATTTGGAAATGAAGGTCCCAGAGTCTGGAGGAGGAGTGGAGAGGCACAGAATCCAAGTTCCATGAGGTCCAGTGTGAAGTTTCCACAGTCAGGGATGATTTGGGGAGCCATGTCATCTGCTGGTGTTGGTCCACTGAGTTTTATCAAGTCCAAAGTCAACGCAGCCCTCTACCAGGACTTTCTATAGCACTTCATGCTTCCCTCTGCTGACCGGCTTTATGGAGATGCTGATTTAATTTTCCAGCAGGACTTGGCACCTGCCCACACTGCCAAAAATACCAATACCTGGTCACATGATCATGGGATCACTGCTTGATTGGCCAGCAAACTTGCCTGACCTAAACCCCATAGAGAATCTGTGGGGTATTGTCAAGAGGAAGATGAGACACACCAGACCCAACAATGCTGATGAGCTGAAGGCCGCTATCAAAGCAACCTGGTCTTCCATAACACCTCAGCAGTGCCACAGGCTGATCGCCTCCATGCCACGCTGCATTGATGCAGTAATTCAGGGAAAAGGAGCCCCAACCAAGTATTGAGTGTATCCTATACTGTACATGGACAGACTTTTCAGTAAGCCAAAATTTCTGTGATAAAAATCCTTTTTTTTTTTATTGATCTCATGTAATATTCTAATTTTCTGAGATACAGAATTTTGGGGTGTCGTTAGCTGTAAGCCTTAATCATCAAAACTAACAGAAAGAAATGCTTGAAATAGATCACTGTGTATACTGTGTATAAAATATGAGTTTCACTTTTTTCATTGAATTACTGAAATAAATTAACTTTTTGATAATATTCTAATTTTATAAGATGCACCTGTATACACACACACATGCATCCGTGTTTGAGCTTTGGTGTGCACACCCTAATGCAATAGGCTGTGCACGCCTATGTATTTCGGTATAAGGGCTGCATATAGGCTGAGTGCCAACCATGGCACTTACCTGCCTGGAGTGTGCACTGTACCTGTGTGGGTTTCCTCCAGGTACTCCGTTTTATTCCTACATTCCAAAGACATGCTGGTAGGTTAATTGGTGTAACAGAACTGCGACCTCACAATTTGCTTGTGGGCTTCTGTCAGAATACGGCTTCCTTCAGTCTTGAACATAGATATCAGATATTCTAGCCGCCCCCCAATACAAAACTAGCCGAGAATAGCTTGTATCAGATCTGGAACCTTTATTGAACAGACTCACAGACAATATATACCACACAGGAGGACTTTTCCCTCCTGATCAGATTACCCCAACAGGTCAGGTGCCTGATTACATTAAAGACAACAACAAGAGAAGGGCGCACCGACCTTGTGCATTACCACTAAAAAGTTTCATAAAATCAAAATGGGTAGCGTACATTATATTTACAAACGTAGGATGTATACATGCAAGAACACTTCTTTACTGCTGGATGGCGTGATGACATCCACAAAGACCTGGCTTTTCTTACGCGTTTCGAGGGAGAACCATCTTCCTCAGAACCAAAATCGCAACTCAGTGGCGATTTTAACCACTTGCCGACCGAGTACGGTAGTACTACTGCGGCAAAGTGGTTCGTTATCGTCTGACGACGTAGTATTAACGTCGTCAGACACTCCCCCTTCTGGGCGGCGCTTGCGCGCCGCCGGAGGCTCGCTCCCGCTGTTTTCATTCACAGCGGGAGTCGGGCCAGGGGAGGAGCAGCGGCGATCGCCGCTGCTCTGCCCCGATCGCCGGGGATCTAGTGTGGAGATCCGCCCGCCTGTGTAAACACAAGCGGGCGGATCTCCATAGTGACAGGGAGTGACAGATCGGACTGTTCAGCATAGCTGGACATCCGATCTGTCCATGACTCACTCAGTCACCTCCCCCCACACACGTCAGTAAGCACCAGGCATACATTAACCCCTCCCTCTCCAATAAAATTAACCCCTTCCCTGCCAGTGTCATTTTTACAGTAACAGTGCATATATATAGCACTGATTACTGCAGTAATGTCACTGGTACCCCCAAAAGTGTCAAAAATGTCAGTCAAGGGTCCGATCTGTCCGCCGCAATGTCGCAGTCCCACAAAAAAAATCGCAGATCGCCGCCATTACGCGTTAAAAAAAAAACACCAAAAATGACAGAAATCTTTCCCTTTGTTAGTAAACGCAATAACTTTTGCGCAAACCAATCAAAATACGCTTATTGCAATTTTTTTTACCAAACATAGGTAGCAGAAAACAAATTGGCCAAAAATGTTTTAAAAAATTGGTTTTTACATCTTTTTTGGGGGGAATTTCATATAAAAAAATGTTAAAAATATTGTTATTTTTTCAAAATAAACGCTCTTTTTTTGTTTATAGCGCAAAAAGTAAAAATTGCACAGGTGATCAAATACCACCAAAAGAAAGCTCTGTTTGTGGGAAAAAAAGGACGTAAATTTCGTTTGGGTACGGCGTCGCACGACCGCGCAATTGTCAGTTGAAGTCGCACATCGCCGAATCGCAAAAAGTGGCCTGGACGGAAGACAGCAAAATCCTCCGGTGGTAAAGTGGTTAATAAACTTTTTAGAGGTAATGCACAAGGTCGGTGCGCCCTTCTCTTATTGTTGTCTTTTAGAGTTTTTGGATACCCTTAGTCCTGAGGGGGCAGCAAGACCACCTTATCTGTGCTAAAAAGACTATTCAGACCATTCACCTTCCCGCATACCACTTAAACGCAGGAGAGATACTGTTTTTGGCCTGATTAAATTATCTTATGCAGATGAAATTGTATACAGAAACATAATTAATCTGAACTAATTACCTATCCATCTGGACAAAAACAATAGGTGAATGGCAATCCAGATCTAGACAATGTTATAATTAACATGTTAATTACCTCAGCACTGAAACAAGGCTGAAACAAAATACATTACACCTTATCCTACGTATAAACACAGAACACCTTATTTAAACAGAAAATAGCAGGAGACCACCAGTAACAGACTGTCCGTCTCCTACATTGAAGAACCTGGAATCCACATACAAACAATGCCCCGACTATTAAGAAGACACAGACTTTATGGCAACGGCCTACAACAGTCTATGAGGCAAAGCTCACACAATGTTCTATCATTCTGATACAGTGGAATTAATGTGTCCTAGATTTCTTGAGGGATATTGTGGACAAATATTACTGTCCCATTTGAAGCAATCAAAACCACATTCTCATTGTCCACCAAGTAGTTGTCCATCATTTTCTCAGTTACTATAGACACAGGGTGACTTACGCAATAGAGGGGCCTAGGGGGGAGAGAGAGGGATTTCTCAACCTCTCGAAGGTAAGCTGTGTTCCACGCAGGGGAGGACTGGGCCAGGGGGCAGGGGGGCAATTGCCCCCTGGGCTGCTCTGATGCCCTGTAAAAAGGCTGCTCCACTCCTGCCACAGACACGCCTAAAGGATTCCTGGTGAAGAGAAGTAAAAGGTCCCCGCTGCTGACCTACTGAGTGTGGGTTGAAGACAATGACAGAGAGCAGGCCTCCCCCAACCCTCAGCATGGATGGTGTAAACTGTGCCTGAGCGAAGTCCGGTTCCATGCCCCACTGGAGACTGGGAGAGGGGCCGAGTCACTGCACCATTGGCCTCTGGTTTGTACTTGCCCCATGGGCCGAAAGTTGCCAGTCAGCCCCTGGTTCCACGGGCCCCCCAACCAAAGTGACTCCCGTCACAATTGGCTCCTGACAAAATTGGCCCTTGTATGTGTATATATGAATGTGAGTTAGGGACATTAGATCGTAAGCTCCTTGAGGGCAGGGACTGATGTGAATGTACAATATATAGTGTAAATTGACGGCGCTATAGATTTACATACTCTTGCCAAACAGAGCAGTCAGACTCTGACCTAATTTTTCTCCACTGTAGTTAAAAGCAATAAAGCTTGGCCAAGAGTCCACACCAGCCTGTGATTGGCTAAGAAAGGGGCAGTTGTGAGCTAAGGAGGGTCACTCTGCTTCCACTTTTCTTATGAACACTTCTCTGTGTTAGAATGGCAGCACCTTGCAATGCAGCAAGCCCGTAGCTGGCCTTTTCTATTCAAAGAAACTCCAATTACTGTAACTTACCAAAATTTTGGCAAAGCAAACTCATCTTTGTTTACTAGACTGTGTAGAACTGAATCTTCTTCCAAATTCTCATGCTGAAGGTTTTCTTTTACCATTACTGGACCAGTGCAAGATCCATCTTGATAGATTTGAGATTTGAGTCTTAGCACAACTCCCATTAACTCTGTATGAACCTATGTGACATTCTGAAAATGAAGCTGTGACCTGCCGTGGTTGAGTGAATGTGGTGTGATGAGGTCCACCGTCATTTCGAGCTCGATGACCTGACATGAATTTGCCTCTGTGGCTGCAAATGCTGACAGCAAAAGACTTGGTGAAGGACCTTCATGGAATCCCTGAGGTGGCGTTCCTCGACCTTGGACCAGTCATTTACTTTCTGTGTCCCCCTCCCAACTCCACACACACAGAAGAATTAATTTCTCACCCTGGCTTGAAGGATGTCACATTTGATAAAGATTGGGGTGAACGGGGTTCAGTCACTGGACCTAAAATTCAATAACTGTAACCAACTTTCTGAAACCAGTTACAAAAAATTCAATAAGTAAGATTATTAAGCTGGTTCCTGGTGATGATTAAAATCTAAAGTCAAGTTTAGTGTTTAAAAAAAGGAATTAGAGGTTGAACCATTCTGCACTCAAACAGTACAAACATATAAAATGTAAGAAATTGTTATGTGCAGGGCTTTTTTTTCAGTGGGAACGTGGGAGAACGCAGTTCCGGCATCTCCAGCACTAAAGTGCTAAAATGTCTATTAATGCTGGATACTGGCTGCTCTATTGTTGTTGGGGAGCTCTATTGTTTCTGTGGGGTCAATTGTTGGTGGAAGAGATTTACTGTTTGATGCAGGGGGTCTATTGTTGCTGGCTGTTGTAGAGTCTATTGATGCAGGATATTGGGAACTGGGGTGGATCTATTGTTTGTTGATGGAGGTATTTTCTTGTGGGGGGGTCTATTGTTGTTTGAAGGGATAAATTGTGGCTTGGGGGGATGTATTGTTGCTGAGGGGATCTATTGGTGCTGGAGGTATCTATAGTTTCTGGGAGGGGTGGATCTTTTGTTTCTGGGGATATCTATTGTTGCTGGGGGATCTATAGTTACTGTGATGGATCTATAGTTTGCTGAGGGATCTATAGTTACTGTGAGGGATATTGTTTGCTGGGGAGACCTTTTGTTGCTGGAGGGGTCTATAGTTAGTTTGAGGTGTCTATTGTTGCTGGGGAGATCTATTGTTGCTGATGGATCTATAGTTACTCTGAGGGATCTATTTTTGCTGGGGGGTATATTGTTGCAGCGAAGATCTATTGTTGCTAGGGGGGGGGGTCTATTGTTGCTGGCTGCAGCGGACCTATTTTACTGCCTTTCATTCGCAAATTCTGAAGAAACTACTTGGCACCAAAAAATTATTACTTTTCTGTATTCCCTAGGTAAGGGTTGGATCTATAGGACGATGCTCGGGGGTGGGAAGGGGATGGAGACAAGGGGTAACTCAGAAAGGGGGAGTACCTGCACATATTCTCTGATAAAAAAAGAGAAAAAAAGCCTTGGATATGTGTGCTGATTATAACTTGTAAGCTGTAAGCCAGGGATCCTCAAACTACGGCCCTCCAGCTGTTGCAGAACTACACATCCAATAAAGCATTGTAAAACTCTGACATGCCCAGACATGACTATGCATGATGGGAATTGTAGTTCCTGAACAACTGGAGAGCCATAGTTTGGAGACCCCTCTAAGCAGGGCCCTCTGATTCCTCCTGTATTGCATTGTAAAGCACTGCGCAAACTGTTGGGGTTGTATAAATCCTGTAAAATAACAATAAAAAGTAGGAATAGGATGCATTACATAGCTAGCAAGGACCTATTGGTTATTACGATCAGTAGGCTCCAGATTCTTACCTGCCCTGCCTTTTATCATAGCAAAATTGTAGGTTCTGAAGAAGTGGTCTCCAAACAGTAGTCTTTGCTTGCCTTTTATTGGCCCTTGGGACAGTATGCTTCGCACTGACACCAACAATGGGCACAATTCTCACTGACACCAAAGATAAGGCGCTATTCCTCCTACTGACCTACTGACTGAGACACATTTCCTTTCGCCTACACCACTGATGGGACACAATTCCTCCCACTGGCACCATTGATGGGGCACTATTTCCCCCCCTCTTCCCAAAGACACCCACATGACATTGTTCTTCCCACTGACACCAATGATGGGCATTATTTCCCCCACTGATGGCAACAATGGGCATCATTTCTCTCAATGACACCATTGATGGGGCACATTTGCTCCCACTGGCACTATTGATGGGGCACTATCCCCCCCCCCCCGACATCAACAATGGGCAATATTTCCCTCACTGACACCAACAATGGGCACAATTCCTCCCACTGACTAAACTGATGAGACACATTTCCTCCCTCTGATACCAATGATGGGGCACTTTTCCTTCCACTGACACCAATGATGGGGCACTATTCCTCCCACTGACACCAATGATGGGACATTATTCCTTCCACTGACAATAACGATAGGCATTATTTCCCCTATTGATACCAACAATGGGCACAATTCCTCTTAATGGGACCAATGATTGGGCACAATGCCTCCCACTGACATCAATGATGGGCATTTTCCCCCTTACACCAACAATGGGTACAATTCCTCTCAATGACACCATTGGTGGGACACAATTCCCTCCACTGACTCCAATGATGGGGCACTATTCTTCCTATTAACAGCATTGATGTGGCCAATGATGGGCACTATTCCTCCCACTAACACATTAACACCAATTATGAGGCAATATTCCTCCCACTGACATCAATGATGAGGCACTATTCCTCCCACTCGTACTATTGATGGGATATTACTTTACTCACTGGTATTAATGTTGAGGTACTATTCCTTCCACTGATACCAATAATGGGACACAATTTCTCCCACTGATACCAATAATGGGGCATTATTTATCCCACTGATACCAATGATGTGGCACTATTCCTTCCACTGATACCAATAATGGGACACAATTTCTCCCACTGACACCAATGATGGGGCACTATTCCTTCCACTGATACCAATGATGGGGCACTATTCCTCCCATTGATACCAATGATGGGGCACTAATCCTTCCACTGACACCAATGATGGGACACTATTCCTCTCACTGACACCAATGATGGACACTATTCCTCCCACTGATACCAATGATGGGACACTGTTCCTTCCACTGATACCAATGATGTGGCACTATTCCTCCCACTGATACCAATGATAGGTCACTATTCCTTCCACTGATACCAATGATGTGGCACTATTCCTTCCACTGACACCAACAATAGGGCATTTTTTTCTCCCACTGACATCAACAATGGTGCACTATTCCTCCCAGTAACCTCAACAATAGGGCACAATTTCTTCCACTGATGGGTGATTTTCTATTTCCACTGGCCACAGTCTGCAGCCTCCCCCCCCCTCCCCCCCACAGTTTGAATGAGCGTAACCTGGCCCTTTGTTTAGCAGATTAAAGTCAAATAAGTCCTTCTTTAGTGAGATATTGCTGGGCTGTGAGAAATCACAGACCTGCTACTAATTAAAAAATGTACCCCGTCACAATGTGTAGTAGGCACCCTCTTGGGACTTAAAGGCCAAGTCCAGCTGTTTCCCCTGGGGATCATATAAAGAAAAAACAGCTCTAGCTTCAATATTCATGTTTTGTCTGGAGCTGTCCCCTGCAGTAACTCTTCTTCACCACAAGATGTCCTGTGTTGAATGATGTTCATAAGACTAAAGAAGGACTGTGTGCAGAGTGTCATGGCCCCACCTCCTTGGCACAGTGCCCACAGTGTATTGGTGGGGAGAGTGGAGCTGGGATCATCAAGTCGGGATTGTCACAGGAAAGGGGGAAAATCTTTCTAATGGGGCAACAGAAAAAAATGATAAATTTATATGTATCTGTCCAAAACTTAATAAAAATGTTTTACAGGAGTTGGGGATTAAATCTGTCATCACATCTGCCCAGCACTGTTGGGTACGGGGCACCCATGACTCTCCGCAATGCAATTTGGTACCTGAATGCCGTCACCCAGTACCGAGGACAATTTTCTCCAGTGCCCGGGGCCAGGATGCAGAACTGTACCCCTTCTTCACTGTTAATGCATGCTGTAGAATGGGTTTACTGCCCTGTGTCCATTCTCTGTCCCATCTGCCCCTCCTACCCACCCCTTGTCCTGGCCCTGTCGTCACTATGAGCTGGATGAGGAGGGGGTCACCGTGGAGGTAGGTATGGGATTATGCTAACAGTCTGGGTGAATCAACTTTTAGGAAAAGTCTGTTTTTGCTCAGCATCTTTGTTGGGTCTGCACCAAGTCTCAGGGTGGTGGGAAGGACAAGGGTCAATAATGTAAAGTGTACCTGCTAGGAAATGCAGCAGTGGTATTTCAAAGTATGACTCGGCGGTTTAACATTCCGATGATGGGTTGTATTTACCAGGATCCTGTCTACCCACTAATTCTACAAATGTTATATAAACCCAGGAGTTTTTTTTCTAGCAATGATTCATATATTGTCTGATGTGTCAAGATGATCTGTGTTTGGGAACCTCCAAATCATACACAAACCATTGAAATCCCAATGATTTGTGTCTGGCAGGGATCCCAGCAGTGCCAGCTGATGCCGCCAAGATACAAGTACACCTTTTTTTCTTGCTAGCATAGAAACTGATTACAAAATTGTTTTTTGATTGGGCCCCACGGAAAGTATGAAATTGTGCCAGCTTTAATGGATGTCCTTCAATGGACTAATGACTCGTACACACGTATCGATTATTGGCCGGGAATTTTCGGCCAACGTCCGATCGGCCGGTTTTCGGCTTGTTAGTATGATGCTTTCGACAACCGACTCCGACTTTTCGGCCGAAAAAAATCTGGTGTGCAGGCTATAAAATTTTTGTTGGCCGTCAACACATTCCGTCAGTCAGTACAGATTTCGGCAGACAAAAATCTGATGAGCAAGTCTGGGCATGCTCAGAGAAGAAAAAACACACGGAAAGTAAACCAGAACATGACATCACTTCTGAAGTTGGTTTTTGTTGGCCGAGAAAATTCGTGTGCAGTCTAGAGCACATTCCAACCAACAAAACACAACTTGGACAAAAGTCGGACGATCGGTCGGCCGATAATCGTTGCGTGTGTACGAGGCATAAGTATTGCGTATAATTAAGGAGAAGCTCCAGGTAAACAGCTAAATAAAAAAGTTTGAAATACATGTATGGGTGGCTGAACCTACCAGAGGATTTGCGTTTTTTTTAGCCAGTCTTCTGATCTAGTTAATACATGCTGTAGAATGGGTTTACTGCCCTCTGTTCATTCTCTTGCCCCCATTGCTAGTTTTTTTTAGCCAGTCTTCTGATCTAGGTCACCACTGCCAGACAGCACCTCTAGGTCCAAGTTCTCCTAGTAGACTACCCTACAGTTAGACTTTAGCCTATACCTGAGCCCACCACCACCTGTGCAGCATTGTTTTGCTGCCCTTCCCTTTTATGGGGGAGGGGGGGGGTTAATATCAAGACTCCAAAACACGTGACCAGCAATTTCACAAAAAGTTTTATAGAACACAATTAAGATTGTGGCATACGTAGAATATTTGACCCCAGGGGTTGTTTTTTTAACACTTTTCCTCTATATATGGCTAAGTTATTTTCAGTAATGATCACAAATTACAGTTAATGGATGACAAAGAAACATAGACTAGAAAAATATTCCCCATTACATTGGTGGAAAGCAGAGATATGTCCCCTTACGTTGGTGGTCATTGGAGAAAAAGCCTCTTAAATTGTTGTTCAGTAGAGAATAGCTTTTTACATTCATTGGTCATTGGATGCATACCTTCCCAAATTGGTGGTCATTAGAAGAAGAGCCATTTACCTTGGCGGACATTGGACAAATGCCCTCCTAAACTGGTTGTCAGTAAAAGAAGAGCGTTTTACATGTGTGGTCATTGGAGAAATAGCTTCCTAAATGGTGTTCAGTAGAAAAAGAACCCTTTACATTGGTGTTCCTGGGAGAAATGCCCTCCTAAATTGGTGGCCAGTAGAAGAAGAGCCGTTTATATTGGTGGTCATTGGAGAAATACCATCTTAAAATGGTGGCCAGTAGAAAAAGAGCACTTTATATTGGTGGCCGTGGGAGAAATACCCTCCTAAATTGGTGGCCAGTAGAAAAAAAACATTTACATTGGTGGTCATTGGAGAATTACCCTCTTAAATTGGTGGTCAGTAGAAGAAGAGCTCTTTGCATTGGTGGTCATTAGATAAATGCCCTCCTAAATTGGTGGCCAGTAAAATATAAGCATTTTATATTTGTGGTCATTGGAGAAATACCCTCCTAAATTGGTGGTCAGTAGAAAAAGAACCCTTTGCATTAGTGGTCATTGGAGAAATACCCACTTAAATTTGTGGTAAGTAGAAGAAGAGCCCTTTTTTTTGGTAGTAATTGGGGAAATTCCCTCTTAAAACGGTGGTCAGTAAAAAAAGAGCCTTTTACAATAGTGGTCCTGGGAGAAATACCCTTTTAAATGGTGGTCAGTAGAAAAAGAGCCCTTTATATCGGTGGTCATGAGAGAACTACCCTCCTAAATTGGTGGCCAGTAGAAAAAAAGAGCCATTTACATTGCTGGTTATTGGAGAAATACCCTCCCAAATTGGTGGTTAGTAGAAAAAGAGCCCTTTATATTGGTGGTCATGAGAGAAATACCCTCTTAAAATGGTTGTCAGAAAAAAAGAACATTTTTCACTGGTGGTCATTGGAGAAATGTCCTACTAATTTGGTGGCAAGCAGAAAAAAAGCCATTTACATTGCTGGTCATTGTAGAAATACCCTCCTAAATTGGTAACCAGTAGAAGAAGAGCCCTTTACATTGGTGGTCATTGGAGAAATGCCCTCTTAAACTGGTTGTCAATAAAAGAAGAGCCCTTTACATTGGTGGTCATTGGAGAAATACCCTCCTAATTTGGTGGCCAGTAGAAGAAGAGCCGTTTATATTGGTGGTAATGGGGAAAAAAACCCTCTTAAAATGGTGGCCAGTAGAAAAAGAGCCCTTTATATTGGTGGTCATGGGAGAAATACCCTCTTAAAATGGTGGTCAGAAAAAAAAAGACTCTTTTTCATTGGGGAAATGTCCTACTAAATTGGTGGCCAGTAGAAAAAATCCATTTACATTGGTGGTCATTGGAGAATTACCCTCCTAAATTGGTGTTCAGCAGAAGAAGAGCTCTTTGCATTGGTGGTCATTAGAGAAATGTACCTCCTAAATTGGTGGCCAGTAGAAGATAAGCATTTTACATTTGTGGTCATTGGAGAAATACCCTCCTAAATTGGTGGTCAATAGAAAAAGAACCCTTTGCATTAGTGGTCATTGGAGAAATACCCACTTACATTTGTGGTAAGTAGAAGAAGAAGAGCCCTTTTTACTGGTGGTCATTGGGGAAATACCCTCTTAAAACGGTGGTCAGTAGAAAAAGAACCCTTTGCATTAGTGGTAATTGGAGAAATACCCACTTAAATTTGTGGTCAGTAGAAGAAGAGCCCTTTTTATTGGTGGTCATGAGAGAACTACCCTCCTAAATTGGTGGCCAGTACAAAAAAGACCCATTTACATTGCTGGTTATTGGAGAAATACCCTCCCAAATTGGTGGTCAGTAGAAGAAGAGCCCTTTACATTGGTAATCATGAGAGAAATACTCTCTTAAAATGGTGGGCAATAGAAAAAGAGGCCTTTATATTGGTGGTCATGAGAGAAATACCCACTTAAAATGGCGGTCAGAAAAAAAGAACCGTTTTCATTGGTGGTCATTGGACAAATGTCCTACTAAATTGGTGGCCAGTAGAATAAAGCCATTTACATTGCTGGTTATTGGAGAAACACCCTCCTAAATTGGTGGTCAGTAGAGGAGCGCTTTGCATTGGTGGTCATTGGAGAAACACCCTCCTAAATTGGTGGTCAGTAGAAGAGGGTTTTGTATTGGTGGTCATTGGAGAAATGCCCTCCTAAATGGGTGGTCAGTAGAAGAGGGCTTTGTATTGGTGGTCATTGGAGAAACACCCTCCAAAATTGGTGGTCAGTAGAAGAGGGCTTTGTATTGGTGGTCATTGGAGAAATTCCCTCCTAAATTGGTGGCCAGTAGAAGCAGAACCCTTTTACATTAATAGTCATTGGAGAAATACCCCAAGAAAAAACCCTTTACATTGATAGTCAGCGAGCATGTGCCCCCTTGCATTGGTGGTCAATGTAAACATTCCTGAGGGTAACAAGGATGAACCATGACTGCCCAATGTGTGTTGGCATGGCCAACTGTAGTCTCCACCAGGAGCTCATGTGGTAGGGGTGAGAACACAGGAGCACAACTGGTATTGTCACCCCATATCAGGGAGGAACTTTTTGGCAGGACCACCTGGTATTATTTTAAATAAAGCTGCAGATTTAAAAACTATAAGAAATTATAACAGCTTATTAATTAACGTAGCAGATTTTAGTGATTGGGTTTGGACCTTTTTTTTTTTTAAACTGGCCTTAGTATAATGATATGTTGGTCCTCCCCATGCTTCTACCTGGCCGGCCTTGACTGTACGGTGAGCTTCTAATTGTCCATCTGCCATAATCTTATCATTACCGACTCCCGTTGTTTAAAGCTCGCAATCTTCCACTAATTAGAGAATCTGGGGAATCGATAATGCCTGAAATTTTGAGAGCACTCATATGTAAAAAATGTGATTATCACAGGCGCCGTCTGGTTCACAGAACACCTAGTGATAGTGAGTAGTGTTGAGCGAACACGGACTGTATTATTCGTGTTCGTACCGAATAATTGGATTTTTTGTACCCGAACACGGACACGGACACTTTACTGTATGTTCGGGTAAAAATCCGTGTTCGGTCGTTTTATTTCCGGGTTTTGCATGCTTTGGCGCTCTTTTCATGGCGGGCTTTCAACAGCCAATCAACAATCGTTTAACTGGTGTGCCTTAAGCCATCCCAGCCATGCCTGCAAATGTCTCAGTAGCTGTGATTGGCCGTCTGAAGCATGTGACCAAGTCTTTATAAGTTCGAGGCAGCCGCAGCGGCGTCATTATGCTGCTTAGATTCAGGGACAGAGCACACATCAACGTGCTGGCTGCTGATTAGGGAAAGATAGGCAGGAAAAAACCATTTGTGTCCGGATAGAATTGAGGGACAGGTCGGAGTGTTTAGGCAGGGCGAGTTGTAGGCATTTTAGGGATAGAGTCTGCTGAATTATAGGGTCAGTGTCTTCTACAAACTACAATCGATATTGCTGTGTGGGGGGTGGGGTGAATCTGCACTCAATCCTGATCTACGATCTCTTCTCAATCCTGTTAGGGACAGAGTCTGCTGAATTTTAGGGAAACTGTGTTCTACAAACTACAATCGATATTGCTGTGTGGTGTGGGATTGGAGATAGGCAGGTGTCAGTGATCCACATCCATTTTTCTGTGTGTGAGCTGCAGTGAACACAATCTTTTTGGGCTGCAGTGAACACAATCTTTTTGGGCTGCAGTGAACACAATCTTTTTGGGGTGCAGTGAACACAATCTCATACTTCTGAAGGTTTGAGGGTGCTGCCTGTTCCATACTCCCCCTACTCCTCATCTAGCCTTTTAGGGGTACAAACAATAGTAATTGGGGCCTAGTGTGGTTGTGTACGTGTGATATACATACACTTTTTTGGGATCATATTTTCTATTCCGCTATTTAATCAAAAACCTTTGGGGATCAGTTAAATTGGGGGATAGTCTGTGTTGGTACGTGTGAGAGAGATCCACCTTTCCAAGTTGTTGGGGTTCATCTCATACTTCTGAAGGTTTGAGGGTGCTGCCTGTTCCATACTCCCCCTACTCCTAGCCTTTTAGGGGTACAAACAATAGTAATTGGGGCCTAGTGTGGTTGTGTACGTGTGATATACATACACTTTTTTGGGATCATATTTTCTATTCCGCTATTTAATCAAAAACCTTTGGGGATCAGTTAAATTGGGGGATAGTCTGTGTCGGTACGTGTGAGAGAGATCCACCTTTCCAAGTTGTTGGGGTTCATCTCATACTTCTGAAGGTTTGAGGGTGCTGCCTGTTCCATACCCCCCCTACTCCTCATCTAGCCTTTTAGGGGTACAAACAATAGTAATTGGGGCCTAGTGTGGTTGTGTACGTGCGAGATACATACACTTTTTTTGATCATATTTCCTATTCCGCTATTCAATAAAAACCTTTGAGGATCAATTGAATTGCGGGATAGTCTGTGTCGGTACGTGTGAGAGAGATCCACCTTTCCAAGTTGTTGGGGTTCATCTCATACTTCTGAAGGTTTGAGGGTGCTGCCTGTTCCATACTCCCCCTACTCCTCATCTAGCCTTTTAGGGGTACAAACAATAGTAATTGGGGCCCAGTGTGGTTGTGTACGTGTGATATACATACACTTTTTTTGGATCATATTTTCTATTCCGCTATTTAATTTAACTGGGCCTCCATGCGAGACCTGTGTGCCTTGTTGCGCTGTTTTGAGTACTCCACCAACATGGCCAGTGGCAATGACGCCGTTCTCAGCTTAACTATCCCACTTCTATGCCTCCTTGAAAAAACAATTCGGGCGATGATGGAAGAGGATGTGGCACAGGATGAGGAGGAGGAGGAGGATGAAGAGGTAACATTTCCAAGGCTTTCAGGGCAGTCATTCGCAAGGGGCTCCGAGGGTGGGTTCCTGCACACGCAAACGCCAGGGACGCAATTGTCCAGCAGGGGCACAGTTCTGGAGGATGAGGAGGATGAGGAGGAGGAGGAGCTGGAGGAGGAGATGGAACCATGTTCACAGCAGGGTGGCACCCAGGCCAGCTCATGGCCATCACTGGTGCGTGGCTGGGGGGATACAGAGGACACGGACGATACACCTCCCACAGAGGACAGCCTTTCGTTGCCTCTGGGCAGCCTGGCACACATGAGCGATTACATGCTGCAGTGTCTCCACAACGACCGCCGAGTTGCCCACATTCTAACTTGTGCTGATTACTGGGTGGCCACGCTGCTGGATCCCCGTTACAAGGACAACGTACCGTCCTTAATTCACTCACTGGAGCGCGATCGCAAGATGCGCGAGTACAAGCGCACGCTGGTAGACGCCATGCTGCTGGCATTCCCATCTGACAGCGGGGCCACAGTGGAAGCACAAGGCAGAGGAGGAGGAGGAGGAGGTCGCCAACGCAACCAGGGCACCGCCAGCACCTCAGAAGGCAGGGTTAGCATGGCCGAAATGTGGAAAAGCTTTGTCAGCACGCCACAACAAACAGCAGCACCAGCAGCTCAGATGGAACGTCTTAGCAGGAGGCAGCATTTTACCAACATGGTGGAGCAGTATGTGTGCACACGCCTACATGTAGTGAATGACGGGTCTGCCCCCTTCAACTTCTGGGTCTCCAAATTGGGCACATGGCTTGAGCTTGCCCTTTACGCCTTGGAGGTGCTGGCGTGCCCTGCAGCCAGTGTATTATCTGAACGGGTATTTAGCACGGCTGGGGGCGTTATAACAGACAAGCGCAGCCGCCTGTCCAGAGACAATGTGGACAAGCTCACGTTCATTAAAATGAACCAGGCATGGATCCCACGGGACTTTTCCGTACCTTATGCAGAATAGCAATGGATACCGACCTTACCCACCCATTGTTCCATTTTTGCTCTTTCTCACTCTTTTGGGGTGTACCCTCATTTAAAATTTTTGAAAAGAAGCAGTGTTGGCTACCTCGTCCTCCTCCTCAGGGCCAGATTAATGTAGGGGCTATTGGAGCTGCAGCTCCAGGCCCCTACCTTTTATATAGGCCCCGGGTTGGCCATATTCACTGTTACCGCTCTTCTGTCACTTGTAAACACAGAAGTCTGGCTTCTATGCTTGCTTCCCCAGGCAGCACCCTCAGAACCTCCCCACACAGCGTGAAGGCCGGACAAGGAGGGACAGTTGGCGATGCATGGATGTGTTTATGGGCTTCAGAGACAGCATCCCATGTTGAATTAGGCATGCATGGCTGCACCCTTCCTCCTCTGGGTGCATGGCAAGGCACGGCCCTTAAGGCCCTTCAAAATCCTCAGCACCAAGCCCATGATGCTGTTAATCCGGCCCTGGTCCTCCTCCACCGCCGCTTCCACCTACACCGCCCATAGGTGTGCGCAGCCTATTGCATTAAGGTGTGCACCCCAAAGTTGAAATACACATGCATGTGTTTGCCAGCAGGGAGAGTAATGTATCGGGGCCATGTACCTGTAGGCAAGGAGAAATAGAGCAGAGCAGGTCCCAGGGAGATCTTTCCCATCTCCTCACTGGCAATGCTATGTGCCCTAGGTGATTAGGGTGTGCCCAGGCACACCCAGCACACCCTGTGCGCACGCCTATGTCACCGCCACATCCACCACCACCTCAACCTCCCTCCTACTCCATATGGGCCTCGTCCTTCAGAGATGAAGAAGAACATTGTTTTATTTTTCTGTTTTTTTTTTGTTGTTTTAAGTTATTTCCCTATCCACATTTGTTTGCAGAGCACTTGCCATGCTCTTAATTACGTTTTGCTGCCATTTGCAGCACTCTAGCCCTTTCCTTTGGTGTTTTAGAGCCATTTTAGTGCCTTAAAGTTCGGGTCCCCATTGACTTCAATGGGGTTCGGTGTCCGGGAAAAGTTCGGTAAAAGTCCGGGACACGGACGCGGACTTTTTTTTAAAGTTCGGCCGAACCCGTCGAACACGGACATCTAGGTGTTCGCTCAACCCTAATAGTGAGTGTTCCTCTTCACCTGGCATGAGGCTCAGACAATTGCTGTACATATGGTGCTGGGGTACTGGGGGCAGCACTCCTGGGCTATCCTGGAAGCTCCCTTTTCATGGCTGGCCTACACATTGCAATCATTTTGCAATTGGATTGGATATTTACTATACTGGCAAAATAATATTTTGACCAGATAAAATAATGATTTGTCTGTGTTTTCCAAAGGAAATATCAAATAACTGGATTAGTGATCGACCGATATCTTTTTTTTTTTTATTTATACCGATATTTTGTTCATCGGATATCGGTATCGGCCGATATTTTTGGACTTTTAATTTTTTTTTTTTCACAGGTACTCTGGTGGAGGGATCTGGGGGTCTAAAAGACCCCAAACCCCTCCTCTGCACTTAAAAGCATTCAAAACGCCAAGTTTAGCTGTTTTGAATGCTGTAATTTTTTTTAATTTGGCGCCGAGTACCCGGAAGTGATGTCATGACATCACTTTTGGGTTTTTACATGGAGACCCGATCAGAGCCGAATGCAGCTTTGATCGGGTCTTCTCTTCGGCGGCCGTTCAGGTAGGATGCCCGGGTCTCCCGGGGGGGGCGGAAGACCCGGGCGAGCCGCAGAAGGCGGTGGGAGGGTGGGGGGACGTCCCCTCCCGCTCCTTGTAATGACAGCCGAGCGGCTTCTAAGCCGCATCGGTTGTCATTACAAGACAGCCGACTGTCGGCTATGGATGCCTCTAGCTGCAGGCATCACTCCGGTACAGCACTTTCCTGAAATATCGGCAATATCGGTAACCTCCAGGGCTGATTCCGATATATTTGGGAAAGTGCATATCGGCCCCCCATATATCGGCATTGCTGATAATCGGTCGATCCCTAAACTGGATCAAATGTTTCAGTTAATAAAAGAGAACCACAATTGCAGTCATTGCAATACGGGATAAAACATCAATATATAAAAAAAGTATACAGAAGAAAAAGGAGGGGCTTTCCCGGTGCTAGACTACCCCACTCAATCTGACTATAAACAAAATCACATTTCTTTAAGGCTGCATTCACACTTGAGCGTAGCGTTTTACCGCGTTTTTTTACCGCGGTTTTACTGCGATTTTACCGCGATTTTCAGGCGTTTTTTCCAGGCGTTTTTCATTGACATCTATCAAAAACGCTGGTAATCAGCCCAAAAAGAAGCTCATGTACTTTTTTCAGCTACAGGTGTTTTGCAAAACGCTCAGATGTGAACAGGGGCCATTTAAATGAATGGGGTTTTACTTGTTGGGCGTTTTGGAACGTTTTTTTGGGTGTTTTTGGAGCTGAAAAACACTCAAAAACGCCCAGGTGTGAATGGAGCCTAAAACATTTATTTATTCATATCAAAAGTATTAGTAAAATTCAATCCAAAACATGATTGATGCATATGTCATTATACAACAATACAATGCAATCAATAAGCAGTAACATGACCTTTCCTCCAAAACCCAAGCTGAACCTCTCCCAGAGACACACTGTGTGATAGTGTGCCCACGTCTGTGTCGGAGGGCAGACTGTCCCGACGCGTTTCGCTTAAATAGCTTCTTCAGAGGTGGAGAGGACTCGCAGTGTCAAACTAATGTTAATTGTGATATCGGCGGGGGAGGCATTGATGCCTCGAGAGTGAGGGAGACAACTGGGGAGTGTGTCCAGATCTACCAAGGTTTAGTTACTTAGAGGCTGTGAACTGATGTGGAGCCTCTTATGATTGGGATCTAAGGAAACCCCCAAAAGCAATCAGATCCCCCCTGTATCCACAATCTGCCATGGCCTTCCCTTCAGTCTTGCACAGTTGTACCGGCTCCTCTCCTGGACTGAAACAGATTCCTAAGATTTCACTGCACACTCTGAGCTTCTCACAATGTGCATTAGAAGCTGCAACAAGTCAGATAGAGCCCCGTCTCTTTTCCTGCCTGGAGGACGTCCAGCATCATCTAACCCTTTCTTTCCTAACCTGACTGTCCCTGCCCGCCCCTTTTATTTATTGGATGTAAGCTCTTCCAATTATGGAGACTTAGGGGGAGATTTACTAAAACCAGAGCGTGCAAAATCGGGTGCAGCTCTGCATTCAAACCAATCAGCTTCCAGGTTTCATTGTCAAAGCTTAAATTGTGCAAGCTGAAGTTAGAAGCTGATTGGCTACCATGTACAGCTGCACCATATTTTGCACTCCCCAATTTTAGTAAATCAACCCATTAGCATCACATGTGGGCGTTACCTAGCAAATGTAGTCTGCCTAGAAACACCCACTCCCCCAGACTGCCATCCGATCTTCAGAGCCGGTTCACACATATGTGATGTCAGACATCGCATGTGATTCGGAGCGCACTGCAAATCACATGCGATGTCTGTGCGATGCGATTTCAGCCTTACAGATTGTATGGCCGAACTTGCATTGCATTCTGACCAAAGTCACACAGGACCCTTTTTCTGGTCCACACCTATGCGATCCGATTCATGTCCAAACTTACAGTTCGCATTGTGATATGCTAACTGATCTGGGGGTGTCGTTAACTTTGTATTGACACCCCCAGCAATTTGCATATGGAAGTGTGAGTCGAGTGCGATGCGGGAAACCACAGTGCATTCGCAGGGTTCCCGAATCGCATATGTGCACAAAGCACAGTCCTTAAAGACATGGATGAGGGAATTTGGGGTGGAGGAACGTGACTGGGCTGCACAGAGTCCTGACCTCAACTTGATAGAACACCTTAGGGATGAATTAGAGCGGAGACTGTGAGCCAGACCTTCTCGTCCAACATCAGTGCCTGACCTCACAAATGTGCTTCTGGAAGAATGATCAAACATTCCCATAGACACACTCCTAAACCTTGTGGACAGCCTTCCCAGAAGAGTTGAAGCTGTTATAGCTGTAAAGGGTGGGCCAACTCAATATTGAACCCTACGGACTAAGACTGGGATGCCATTAAAGTTCATGTGTAAAGGCAGGCGTCCCAATACTTTTGGTAATATAGTGTACATGTCATTGCAGGTAATTCTGAGGTTCTTGCGCCCCATCTTTGTGGCCCCTCCCGATGCAGAATGACTTTTCTTGCTGCAGAGTTCTTCAGCCGTCATTCAGTTTTACAAGCTTTGGGTCTGATTGATGTGTAGACGTCGCCTTCCTTAAGCACACAGTCAGTTCCCTCTTGAAGGTCTCTCAGCTTGAAGATCGTGTGATAAACCGCGCAAGAGGCGAAAATCTCATGGGCGATTAATAACAATGATGGCTGGTGCCATTAACAGGGGGGGAAGGGGTAGGGGGGGTGCCGTGAGACGTGAACCTGCCGAGTGATGTATCAGCCGCTTGCGGAGAGCAGAGCTGTCCTTCCGTGATAACAAGGCGCGCTTCATCCTCGCTTATCGCCTCTTCTGACAGCAGCCTTTGTCTCCGGTGTCAGGAGCTGTTTTGGGCGCTCATCGCGCTTTATGAATATATCGCTCACCTGCAGAGATGACAGCCGGGGCCAAAACCGCCACATTCCTCCCCGGGTCGTCCGTCATGTCGCGTCAATCTCCCTCCAGAGGATCCATCAGCGCCCGGCGTGCCCCTATCTCATCGCGCTCACCTTCGCCGCCGTCTCTTTTATCAACTTCGTCTCTTCAACTTTCAAATTACAAAAAAAAAGTTTTTTTTGTCCTGACAGCTCGATCGACTGCACAACAAATGCTATGTATATAAATGTAGTGTCTGCATTGTGTTCATTATTATTATTAATATTTATTGTCATCATTAATTCATAGATAAGGTAACAGTGTGTGTCTTGTCAATAGAGGAGGAAGCAGTGCTGGCTCAGTAATCTGTATATAAGGTGACAGTGTGTGTCTTGTCAGATAGTGGAGGAGGAAGCCGTGCTGGATCAATAATCTGTATATAAGGCGACAGTGTGTGTCTTGTCAGATAGCGGAGGAGGAAGCAGTGCTGGATCAGTAATCTGTATATAAGGTGACAGTGTGTGTCTTGTCAGATAGCGGAGGAGGAAGCAGTGCTGGATCAGTAATCTGTATATAAGGTGACAGTGTGTGTCTTGTCAGATAGAGGAGGAGGAAGCAGTGCTGGAACAGTAATCTGTATATAAGATGACAGTGTGTGTCCTGTCAGATAGAGGAGGAGGAAGCAGTGCTGGATCAGTAATCTGTATATAAGATGACAGTGTGTGTCCTGTCATATAGTGGAGGAGGAAGCAGTGCTGGATCAGTAATCTGTATATAAGGTGACAGTCTGTGTCTTGTCAGATAGCGGAGGAGGAAGCAGTGCTGGATCAGTAATCTGTATATAAGGTGACAGTGTGTGTCTTGTCAGATAGCGGAGGAGGAAGCAGTGCTGGATTAGTAATCTGTATATAAGGTGACAGTGTGTGTCTTGTCAGATAGCGGAGGAGGAAGCAGTGCTGGATCAGTAATCTGTATATAAGGTGACAGTGTGTGTCTTGTCAGATAGCGGAGGAGGAAGCAGTGCTGGATCAGTAATCTGTATATAAGGTGACAGTGTGTGTCTTGTCAGATAGAGGAGGAGGAAGCAGTGCTGGATCAGTAATCTGTATATAAGGTGACAGTGTGTGTCTTGTCAGATAGCGGAGGAGGAAGCAGTGCTGGATCAGTAATCTGTATATAAGGTGACAGTGTGTGTCTTGTCAGATAGTGGAGGAGGAAGCCGTGCTGGATCAATAATCTGTATATAAGGTGACAGTGTGTGTCTTGTCAGATAGCGGAGGAGGAAGCAGTGCTGGATCAGTAATCTGTATATAAGGTGACAGTGTGTGTCTTGTCAGATAGTGGAGGAGGAAGCCGTGCTGGATCAATAATCTGTATATAAGGTGACAGTGTGTGTCCTGTCAGATAGCGGAGGAGGAAGCAGTGCTGGATCAGTAATCTGTATATAAGGTGACAGTGTGTGTCTTGTCAGATAGCGGAGGAGGAAGCAGTGCTGGATCAGTAATCTGTATATAAGGTGACAGTGTGTGTCTTGTCAGATAGCGGAGGAGGAAGCAGTGCTGGATCAGTAATCTGTATATAAGGTGACAGTGTGTGTCTTGTCAGATAGTGGAGGAGGAAGCCGTGCTGGATCAATAATCTGTATATAAGGTGACAGTGTGTGTCTTGTCAGATAGCGGAGGAGGAAGCAGTGCTGGATCAGTAATCTGTATATAAGGTGACAGTGTGTGTCTTGTCAGATAGCGGAGGAGGAAGCAGTGCTGGATCAGTAATCTGTATATAAGGTGACAGTGTGTGTCTTGTCAGAAAGCGGAGGAGGAAGCAGTGCTGGATCAGTAATCTGTATATAAGGTGACAGTGTGTGTCTTGTCAGATAGCGGAGGAGGAAGCAGTGCTGGATCAGTAATCTGTATATAAGGTGACAGTGTGTGTCTTGTCAGATAGTGGAGGAGGAAGCAGTGCTGGATCAGTAATCTGTATATAAGGAGACAGTGTGTGTCTTGTCAGATAGTGGTGGAGGAAGCAGTGCAGGATCAGTAATCTGTATATAAGGAGACAGTGTGTGTCTTGTCAGATAGCGGAGGAGGAAGCAGTGCTGGATCAGTAATCTGTATATAAGGTGACAGTGTGTGTCTTGTCAGATAGTGGAGGAGGAAGCAGTGCTGGATCAGTAATCTGTATATAAGGTGACAGTGTGTGTCTTGTCAGATAGTGGAGGAGGAAGCAGTGCTGGATCAGTAATCTGTATATAAGGTGACAGTGTGTGTCTTGTCAGATAGTGGAGGAGGAAGCAGCACTGGATCAGTAATCTGTATATAAGGTGACAGTGTGTGTCTTGTCAGATAGCGGAGGAGGAAGCAGTGCTGGATCAGTAATCTGTATATAAGGTGACAGTGTGTGTCTTGTCAGATAGTGGAGGAGGAAGCAGTGCTGGATCAGTAATCTGTATATAAGGTGACAGTGTGTGTCTTGTCAGATAGTGGAGGAGGAAGCAGTGATGGATCAGTAATCTGTATATAAGGTGACAGTGTGTGTCCTGTCAGATAGAGGAGGAGGAAGCAGTGCTGGATCAGTAATCTGTATATGGGGTGAGCTATGTTCCTCTATTGGACAGACAGTTACCCTCCCCCATATCAGGGACAATATAGAAGTGTGTCCATGGTCTATATTTAGTGATTTCAGCCTCTACAATGGTTTGCAATCGATCTCAGTCGTTACTTTTAAATGTTTCTTTTTTTAGCCTGTTACAATTGTATACTTTTTTCTTCAGTATTTTACTAGCTCTCCGGAACACACACAGGGGTTGGCTGACGTTAACAATGCAGATTTTTCCAGACGTATCAAATATTGATGACATATAAATATATAAATAAAATGGAGAACACGGGTCTGGAAATCGTTGTGCGAAGTGTAGCAATGTGCGTAGTTGCAGCCTGCATAAAATATCTAAATAGCGATTGTATTAGCCCCCCGAGAGGACGGCTTTTGAGAGGGGTGGACGTTGGACGCCGTCCTGAAAGCAATTATTAACGCAGGTTGCGAGCGTTGTGTACGGTAACTCGGCAACGTTTTGGCGCGATGGGCTGCCTTTTATTAAACAATACTACAAGTGTTTGATTGTGAGTTCACAGGATGCAGACCAGTGCCAAGTCCTCACTGTGATCCCCTTCTTCCAGAATAGGAGGATTTTTTTTTTCCCGTGGTCCTCTTAAAGAGGACCTGTACTGTGGACGCGGTGTTCACAAAAAAGCAAGCCAAGTACTTAGAACTAATCACCGATACTGTCTGTCGCCTCCTTGCAGCTGATCCTTTCTTTATGGCTGACAACTTGCCTTTTTCTGAAAGTGTGTTGAGGCAGCCATCTTGGAAGAGGCAAGGCTTTGCTTCCTCATGGAAGAGCTGCTCCCCGCCACCGATGACTGGTGATTTATTGACTGGTGGAAGATGTTCACATCCAAAATTAATAAACGGATGAAGGGAGATCCTTGCACTGCAGGCCCCAGATACAGCTTCCTCTCCAGCAAGGAGAACAGTGAGCCACACAGTAGTCACACCACCAAATCTCACTCCACCATAGGACAAGGCTAAAGAACACCTTGGAAAACACCTTTGGAGCTACCAATGTGGTCAGGATGGTCCATTCTCTTGTCACGTACCTGATCCAACGTGCTGAGAGGGCTCCCCTTTCGGCTAAGTATGGCATACCCCTGAAGGTGGTGCAGGAGGCATAGCACCCAAAGTAGAACAGGTTTCCGACAGGGTGCAGAAGAGCTGAGCTGGTGGCACCTGGAGGCTGCCAGGAAGAACTGGATACACGGCAAGGTGGAAGTCTCTTTAGAGCTCCAGAGGAGCTGGGCAAGCTCGTGCTCAATGGAAGCAGTGGTAAAGTCCAGGCTAAGGGTCAAACACGGGAAGTCAGTCCGAGGATAAGGCATGTAGCAAAACAGGGACTAGCCAAGGTCTTTAAGCCAGGATGCAGGCAGGAGAAGATAGCAAGGTTCGTGACATGAGCCGTAGTCATACACAGGAGGACTTAGGCTGCATTCACATGTCAGCGTATGATCGCGGGCAGAACCGCCGCGGTTCCGCCCGCGATTCGGAGATTTATTGCAAATCGCGGGACGCCTAGCGTTGCCCGTTGATTTGCAATAGCCCCCCAAACGCCGAGCGATGTTGCCGCAATACGCTCCAAAGAAGCTCTTGTACTTTTTTGGAGCGTATTGCGTCCCGCGATTTTGTTTGCGCGATGTTGCCGCGATTCGGCGGGCGTAAATCGCGGCAACATCGCTCGGCGTTTGGGGGGCTATTGCAAATCAACGGGCAACGCTAGGCGTCCCGCGATTTGCAATAAATCTCCGAATCGCGGGCGGAACCACGCCGGTTCTGCCTGCGATCATACGCTGACATGTGAATGCAGCCTTACAGGTAATGAAGAGATGCCCTTGAGGCAAACTGGGGTCATACACAGTAGATCAACAGGCGCAAGATTGGTGGAGCAAGCCAGAGGGTCAATACCTGAAGGAAGAGATCAAGCAGAGTCAGGAACTAGCCAGGTCACAACAGGGAAATCCAAAAGATGTATACAGGAACTCAGGAACACAGGAAAGCTGACGTTAATCCAGCAATCTGGAGGATCCCACAGCAGTCTTTCATAGGCCAGCAAGTGGCTGCATCTGTCACGAATTGCTTGCGCTGTTGTGTATGCACGTGCACCAATCATGCCTTCGATCCACTGCGTAAGCCTGCTCACTGCTCCCACGCCAGGGCATACAGGGATGCACCGGATGCACACATTTGTACTACTGGCAACATTGCCAGTTCTCCTACCTCCATTTCCCTGACACTCTCCCTATGGTATCTGCAAAAAGGATGCATGCTAATAGCTATTTCCTCTATAGAGTACAACACTGAATATTTGTAGCTACACACCGTTTGTCTGCAGGTTAGCTGACTATCAGCATTAGCTATCTGCGAACAACCTCTGTGCTGTCACTCAGCATCTGCCCTTTGTATTAATCCCGGATGAGCCCCCACATTGTTATTTACTTGCTTCGCTTCTTATGCTTACACTACTGGGCCTTTGTAGCTGCACTCACTTTTTCTGCAGGTTAATTAAGTAGCAGCATTAGCTACCTGCGAACATCCTCTGTGCCGTCACTCAGTATCTACTCTTTATATCCCCCCCGGATGAGCCTTCACATTGTTATTTATTTGCCCCTGTTCTTATGCTTACAGTACTGAGCCTTTGTAACTGCACACACTTTGTCTGTGGGTCACTTGAGTAACAGCATTAGCTATCTGTGAACTTCCTCTGCACTGTCACTCGGGATCTACTTTTTATATCCATCCCGGATAAGCCCCCACATTATTATTTATTTGCCCCTGTTCTTATGCTTACAGTACTGAGCCTTAGTAACTGCACACACTTTGTCTTTAGGTCACTTGAGTAACAGCATTAGCTATCTGCAAACTTCCTCTGCGCTGCCAGTGAAAAGCTACCCTTTATATTAATCCGGGATGAGCCCCCACAATGTTATTCATTTGCCCTGGTTCTTATGATAACAATACTGAGCCTTTATAACTGCACGCACTTTGTCTGAACGTCCCTTGAGTATCAGCATTAGCTATTTGCAAACATCCTCTGTGCTGTCACTCGGCATCTGCCCTTTAAATTAATCCCGGACGAGCCTCCACATCTTCAGTGACGGGATTGTATGTGTAGCTGGGACACTGCAGAGCTTGTGGTGGTGTTGTGACCAAAATTTTGGAAATGTTTTTTTTTTTTTTTACTGTGTGGAGCCCCTTGTGCAGGAGTGGCTCAGGAAAAACTATTGTAATATCATGGTGCACAAAAAAATCTACATCAAACTTTTTTGACCCAAATGTGTATATGTTTTTCTGGAAAGAGTTCTAGGGTTTGGTTCCCTCTATCTGCATGACCCCCTCTTGCGCTCCCAAAAACATTCCATTAGGTTAACCCCATTCATGGCCTGAGATCTTTTGTGCCTTTGTTGATAAAGTGAATCCAGCCAGAAGGCTTTGAGTGATGAATGCTTTTGCAGTAATGTTTTGGTAACTGATTACTGGTAAATGACAGTGATCGCCAACTGTGTTCAGCCCTCACACTTTTCAAGGTAACAGCAATTTTACAACCCCCATGAATGTGCATATTTGCATACATACATGTGGGCACTTTAGCACATATTGTAGTCTCTCATTCAGGCATGCAGATGTGAGCGCTCCTGAGGTCACAAATGAATAAATGGCTATACATGCAGCAACCTGCTATACAACAGTGGACATGGATCTATGCCCTGCTGTGGGGATGCTTTGAAAATAACGGCAAAAATCTGCACCCTTTGGTATTTAACCATTTTTGAGTACCAGCCTATATATACTGTATATATGTCTTCATTACCCCAAAATGTTTCAGTTTTCAGTGCTGTGATAGTTTGACTGACAATTATTTGGTCATGCAACTTTAGTACCCAAATTAATTTAGAATTAGAAACAGATGGAGTTTTTTTTTGTTTTTACTGGGATTTAATAAACACTGTTTTTTTTTTCTGTTTTACTATATAAAGGAAAAAAAAAAAAATTGGGAATGCTTACCAATCCACAATCCAAAAGATTCCACAATCATCGATGGTTAGTGTCATGCTAAGCCCCTCCCCTCTCACACACCTTTAAAAAATCCCACAAATATTGGTTATCAGTGATACTTTAAAACTCCTTCACCTTTAAACCAACAATCTCGTCACCATTGGCAGTTAATGGCACTTTAACCCCACCTCTAAAAACATTATTCCCAAAACCTTTTGCGGCCAGTGGCACTTTTAAACCTCCTCACTTAAAAATAAAAAGTTTATCCCACAATCATTGGCGATGAGTGGCACTTTAAAGCCCCTCCCCCCACCACACACCTTTAAAAAAGTGTCCCACAATCAATAGGGGTCAATGGCACTTTAACTAGTTGACTGCCAGAAGGTTTTACACAAATAGAGACCGAAATTAAAAAAAAAAAAAAAAACAATATTTTTTACTTTCTGTTATAAAACACATCCAATAAAAAAAATGTAAAACATTTAATTTCTTCATTCGTATATTTCATGACAGAGGTTTACAACCGCTTTTGCTCTGTTTACAAACATTCAGCAGCCTTACGCCCCTTCCCCCATTGTGAATAAGCTGAATGTTTATAAACACTGGCAGTGTTTACACTTGCGATGGCTGTAATTGGTTCAAAGTGATCACAAAGTACAGAGCCGCTTTGATTGGCTCTGTACATCATGCAGTGATCTGAGCTGTCCAAGGACAGCTCAATCATACCCACTAATGAATGCCCTGACTGCTCATGTGTGCTTTCTGCATCGCTCCAGAAAATAGCATCCCCACTGGTTTTATGGTGGGTAAACATTTTTTTTTCTAGTTTTTGATAGAGTGGAGAAAGCTTGCAACCCTGCCCTCCAAAAACTCAGGACCCCCAACTGATCTTACTGATTTAATAGGTCCCGTGTGTGGTGAAAGTTTATCCCTTCCCATACAATGCTGTATCTGCCCAAAACATCCATTCATTTCCCGTGCCATGGCATGATGAATCTTTTTTGTATTTTTTATTTCCTTCGATCAAATGATGATTGCTTCCAAGCAATCACACAAAATTAGCCAACCGCAACATTTTAATCACATGGTGTGTATACACAAAGTAGCCATGAAATTTTATGCTGCGTTGGTAAGATTTGTGTTTTTTATTTTTCTTATAAATGATGACTGATCACTCTCATATGTCTGGATGGTTACCTCGAGCCTTCAAGGAAAACTCTTTTACTGTAGCTCCTCATCCCGCCCCGGTACCCCGCTGTGCTGGAAGAGCGCACTCCCGCCATCCGCTGTTTGTTGAGCATCAGATGTGAGAATTGGCTACAATGGTTTTGCTCCAGGTGCAAATCTGAATTCTTTTTTTTTTTTTTCCTTCTTTCTGCAGAGTTTGGCAGCTGTGGTGCTGTTTAATCGTCCTCCCCGTTGGGTACTTACGTGGATAGCTGTGCGCGGTTCATGAACGGATACCGGTGGTGACGCTTATTGACACAAGGTATGTAGCCACTGACTGCTGCGGGGGGGGGGGGGGAGGAATTATTGTGTGTTCGGATTTCCTGTGGTCGTTTATTTTTATGCATTTTTGTTGATGGAAACCTTTAGTGTGAAAGTACAGAGGCTGCTATTGAATGCTAGTTCTGCGTATGTCGTCCTGGCGATGTAAAAGATACAAATTATTATGGTTCTCTGTTCTGTGTTACATCATTGTTATAATTATTAATAATATTATTATTATTTAAGTATTACTTCGTTTTTTTTTTTTTTTTTTTTACTAATATTATTTCATTATTATTTATATTATTATTTTATTATAATATTATTGTTATTATTATTATTATTATTACAATTTTATTATCATTATTATTAGTATTAGTATTATAGTAAACTATAGGCAAAACTTTTTTTTTTTTGGATAGAGTAAGGGAGGATCATAACCCCTATCAGATTTTTTTTCACAAATTTGCCGATTCTTTGGGGCCCCCCAGGTCACCAGAACTAGTATCCCTATTGGAAGATGTCCCCTCTATTACTTTTCTGGGGACAACCCAAAATTTGTGATTTTCTTTTACCTTCACTTGCAAAGATAATGAGAAACAGGACAAATAGAGAGAGAGAATCTCCTTACCAGGGGCACAGATAGCAAAAAAAAAAACCAACAAGAATTTTAATCCCTCCCTACCCTATCAAAAACAAAAAACAAACGAAAAAAGTTTTGCTTTTAGTTACACTTTAATAATATTTTTATTTAAGTATTTTTATATATGTTATTATATGTAACTGTTAGTGCCAGTTCACACTTGTGCGATTGCTATGCGAATTTGCAGTGCGAGTTTACCTTGTGTTTTTCAATAGTACCAGCACGACTGTAATGAAAATTTGATTGCGTTGATTATGTTAATTAAGCTCAGGAGGGGTGGAGCTGAGGGGAAAATCAAACAAAAAATAAGAATTCGCACATATCTGAACTGATAATGCGAGTCCAGACCGATTTACATTGATGTCTATGGAGACTAAATTCGCAACGCAGCGCCGTAAACTCGCACAAGACCCTTTTCATCATCGCATTATATTCGCTTCTGAATCGCAACGCATAGATGTGAACGACCGTCGCGAATACAATGTATTTTGGGAATACATGCGAATCTAGACTTTTCATAACGCATCCCATTCGCAGTAAAATCGCACAAGTGTAAACCGGCACTTAGGCCTCATGTACACTGCTACTTGTAAACGGCCGTTTAGGAGCAGTCGGGCGTTTTTTTTTCAGAAGCCCCTGAACCAACCTCTATGTTATCTTATCTGTCCATGTACACAGGGTCGTTTACAGTCATTTAGAGGCAGTTGAGTTCTGTGTCGTTTTTTGGAAAGCAATTATTTGCGTCCAGGATGTTCAGAACGTGCGTTTACCGACGTTTCAAACGCAAAACGTGACCAAACGCGGTCACCCGCGTTTAGCGCTTGCGTTTTTACTGTTTAAAGGGGCGTGATTTTTTGACCTCTAAAAATGGTTTTGAGCACAAACGCTGCTAAACGCAGCTGCAAACGCGACACAAAAGACGTTTTAAACGTCCTGTAAAATTCCAGCATTAAAAGGACTTTTGAAAATGTCCCGTGTACATGTAGCCTAATGCGTATTATTATGTAAAATATTATTATTTTAATTGTTATTATTATTAGTAGTAGTAGTAGCAGTAATAGTATTTAATATTTTTTTATTAATATTACGATTATTATTACTATTGTTATTATTATTATTACATCATTACTGTGTTCTTTGTTATATCTAAATATACTGTGTGTGCATGTGTGTGTATATACAGTATATATATATATATATATATAGATAGATAGATAGATAGATAGATAGATAGATAGATAGATACACATACATTTATATCATATATATATTTATACATACATCAAATATTTATATTTATATTTTTGTGTATATATATATATATATATATATATATATATATATATATATATATATATAGATAGATAGATAGATAGATAGATAGATAGATAGATAGATAGATAGATAGATAGATAGATAGATATATATATATATGTGTGTATATATATATATGTGTGTATATATATATATGTGTGTATATATATATATGTGTATATATATATATATGTGTATATATATATATATATATGTGTGTGTGTGTGTGTATATATATATATATTTATATATTGTTTAATGTGTTTTACAGTTTTAAAGTCAATCTGTGATTACCATTTTATAAATAGTAATTTATAAAAATTAATTTCAGCATTTTGTTCTTGGTGTGAATACGATTTCCTGAATCCTGCACGTGCTCAAATTGTAACAATTTATTTATCGCGCTCGAAAAAGTAATAATTCTTACTTAAATCTCGACCTACAGTGTATCTTTGTATTTGACAGAAAGTTTTTTTTTTTTTATATTTATATATCTATATATATAATTTTTTTAAATATATATATATATATATATATATATATACATATATATGAGAGAGAGATAAACTTAAGCTTTACTGCCGGTTCACACATATGCCATGCGGGAACCCTGCGAATCCACTGCGGGTTCCCGCATCGCACTTGACACGCAGGGAGTTCGCATGCGAATCGCTGGTAACATCAGTTACCGACACCCCCAGATCAGTTCACATATCGCAGTGCGAACTGTCAGTTAGGACATGAATGTGAACACCCATGCGATCCGATTCTGGTGCGGACCAAAAAAAAAAAGGGTTCTGTGCGACGTTGGTCTGATTGCGATGCAGATTCAGCCGTACAATCTGTATACAATCTGTATGGCTGAATTTGCATCGCACAGACATTGCATGTGATTTGCAGAGCAGTGCGCTGAGAATCACATGCCATGTCTGACATTGCATTTGTGTGAACCGGGACTTAAAGGGAAATCTAAACTGTTGCCACCAGAGAGGTTTTTTCTCTTTTCAGAGATGTCCCCTCATTAATCCTTAAAGTTTAATAAACTTATGAATATTTAATTTTTAATAAACCTTTCCTTTTTTTTTTTATTACCTCTGTTATTTTAGACCCAGTGATGTCATCATTGGATCTTTGTGCTTCTCTATGAAATGCATGGCTGGTGGGGGGGGCATCATAAAATCATCCCAGCCCCCTGCCTCAGTACTCCTCCCAGAAGCCCTCAGTCCTGATACAAGGAGTGGGCTGACTCATAGTGTGGATAGGTGGGTGCTCCTAGGCGGGTGGGGAATTTACATAGGTAACGCCCACATGTTAGGCTGAACTTCCATGATTGAAAGCAATAAATTAAAGGGGTGGGCCAAGGGCAGTCAGGTTGAAGAGGAACGGGCTAGATGATGCTGGGTGTCCTCCAACCAGGAAATGAGGCGGGGCTCCACCTGACTTGCTGCAGCTTCTAATGCATATTGTGAGAAGCTCACAGTGTGCGGTGAAATCAGAGCAAACCATGTCAGTACAGGGGAGGAGCCGCTACACATGTGCAGGACAGAAAGGAAGGCTGGAGGTCAGATATAAATGATATCTAAACCCAGGAATGGAAATTTAATAACTTTCAAGTTTTTAGTGGAGTGGAATTGTCTCTTCCTCTCACATTGCTAATTATATATAATTCTGTGTTATTAGTAGGAGATCCACCAAGGTCCAATCCTCCGTCCTCCATGGCTGGCAGTGCTGCTAGAATAGGACGGGGCAGAGGGATTATTGGTATAAGTAGGATTCCTCCATTATTTGTCAATGGACCCGGATTCTGTCCATTGGGAAGAGTTCATTGGATGTAGAGATGTGAGAGGAGCGCTCCGAGGTGTGGAAAGCCCGGTAGTAGAGCGCGCGGCCGGGGAAAGTTTACTGCATTCTCTCAGTCTCACACCCGCTCCATAAAAATACTTTGTATGCGTTGCACTAATTCTCACTTCCAGTGTAAAAGTGTTTATGAGCTTTACTCCGCTCCTTAGTTTCACACTGGATCAGAGGCCGGCCGATTCCCCAAACCCGCAGCCATGGGTGGTCTTCAAAGGACCGCCAGACCACTGCTTGTCCAATCAAAAGAGATTGTTAACCTTTTCACTGCCAGCCTTTACCTGCAGCAATTCTAAAAATCAATATCTCTAATTGTTCTATTATTATTAATAGTAGTAGTAGTAGCATCATTATTATTACTGTTAATATTATTATTGTTGTCATTATTATTATTGCTACAATAATATTATTAATAGTAGTAGGAGCATTACTATTATTACTGTTAGTAGTATTATTATTATAATTAGTATTAGTGTCATTATCTTATAATCGTATATTATTAATAATTTTAGTAGTAGTAGTATCATTATTATTACTGTTAGTAGTAGCAAGGAGCATCATTATTATTACTGTTAGTATTATTATTTATTATTATTATTATTTTTATTATTATTATTATTAGTAGTATTATTATTACAATTATTATTAATAGTAGTAGGAGCATTATTATTATTACTGTTAGTATTATTATCAATATTTTTATTATTATTATTATTGGTAGCAGCAGTAGTAGTATCATTATCTTATAATCATATATTATTAATAATTATAGTAGTAGCAGTATCATTATTATTACTGTTAGTAGTATTAGTAGTAGCAAGGAGCATTATTATTATTACTGTTAGTATTATTATTATTATTAATAGAAGTAGTAGTAGTAGTAGCAGTAGTAGTAGTATCATTATTTTATAATCTTATTATTGATAATATTAGTAGTAGTATCATTATTATTACTGTTAGTAGTATTAGTAGTAGTAATAGTAGTATTACTAGTAGTAGTAGTATTGTTATAAATAATATTACTGTTCGCATTAGTAATACTATTTTTTATTATTAGTAGTATCATTAGCTTATAATCCTATATTATTATTACTTTTATTATTATTATTATTATTATTATTATTATTATTAGAAGTAGTAGTAGTAGTATCATTATCTTTATTATTAGTGTTAGTATTGTTATTATTATTAGTAGTTTTAGTATCAATATTATTATTACTGTTAGTATTGTTATTATATTAGTAGTAGTATTATTCTATATCATTATTTTTTATACTTTTATTATACTGTATAGCTCTGACATATAATGCAGTGCTGTACAGAAAACACTGAGCCAGTCACATCAGTATCTGTACCAGAGGAGCTTACACTCTAATGTCCCGTCCCGTCCTGTCCCATCCCCACAGTCACATACCATTATTATACTCTACTCTTATATAGCTCTGACATCTACCGAAGTGCTGTACAGAGAACCCTGAGCCAGTCACATCAGTCTCTGTACCAGAGGAGCTTACACTTTAATGTCCCTCCACAGTCACATCAGTCTCTATACCAGAGGAGCTTACACTCTAATGTCCCCCCACAGTCACACACTATTATTATACATTTATATAGCTCTGACATATACCGCAGTGCTGTACAGAGAACCCTGAGCCAGTCACATCAGTCTCTGTACCAGAGGAGCTTACACTCTAATGTCCCCCCACAGTCACATCAGTCTCTATACCAGAGGAGCTTACACTCTAATGTCCCCCCACAGTCACATCAGTCTCTGTCCCAGAGGAGCTTACACTCTAATGTCCCTCCACAGTCACATCAGTCTCTATACCAGAGGAGCTTACACTCTAATGTCCCCCCACAGTCACACACTATTATTATTATACATTTATATAGCTCTGACATATACCGCCGTGGTGTACAGAGATCACTGAGCCAGTCACATCAGTCTCTGTACCAGAGGAGCTTACATTCTAATTTCCCCCCACAGTCACATCAGTCTCTGTACCAGAGGAGCTTACACTCTAATGTCCCCCCACATCCACATCAGTCTCTGTCCCAGAGGAGCTTACACTCTAATGTCCCCCCACAGTCACACACTATTATTATACATTTATATAGCTCTGACATATACCGCCGTGCTGTACAGAGATCACTGAGCCAGTCACATCAGTCTCTGTACCAGAGGAGCTTACACTCTAATGTCCCCCCACAGTCACATCAGTCTCTGTACCAGAGGAGCTTACACTCTAATGCCCCCTCACTGTCACATCACACATAACACCAGAGCCCCAGTACATCTGCACAGTATCTGCCTGTCCATGTGATCAGTACATGTGGGATGGCCGGGCTCTTAGTAACTGGCACAGACACCGGGAAGGTCCTTGGAGATGAACGCACTGACCTCCAGCTGGTGATCACTGTCAGTGAATGGCCATCACCTGACAAGCCCTGTAACTGGTTTATAGTAAAACAAAACGTACCCTCCTCCTAATAAGATCCATGAGAAAAGATGGGGCCAAACCACTTGGTACCATTCTAGGAATTAAAACAATGAAAGGCTTAGTTTGCCCAGAATCTATATTCTAGTTGTCGGCGGAGCCTGGAGTGCAGGGTAAGACCCTGATACCTTACTGTACATGCCTTGGATAAACCAACTACAAAATCGTCCTACTATATGTCCCAGCATTGATTTTACTGCCAACATTTGGGTATTCCAGATCTTCCTGTTACCTTGTCCAATATAGAAAACTAATACAAATCCAACAGGGATGGTGGGGACCCCTCACAATGGGCGCAGCGGGTGTGCAGACCAGGGAACTCAGCACAGGGATGGAGAGAACCCCTCATAATGGGCACAGCAGGTGTGCAGACCAGGGAACTCAGCACAGGCATGGAGAGAACCCCTCATAATGGGCACAGCAGGTGTGCAGACCGGGTAACTCAGCACAGGGATGGTGGGAACCCCTCATAATGGGCACAGCAGGTGTGCAGACCCGGGAACTCAGCACAGGGATGGAGAGAACCCCTCATAATGGGCACAGCAGGGGTACAGACCCGGGAACTCAGCACAGGGATGGAGAGAACCCCTCATAATGGGCACAGCAGGTGTGCAGACCGGGTAACCCAGCACAGGGATGGTGGGAACCCCTCATAATGGGCACAGCAGGGGTACAGACCCGGGAACTCAGCACAGGGATGGAGAGAACCCCTCATAATGGGCACAGCAGGTGTGCAGACCGGGTAACCCAGCACAGGGATGGTGGGAACCCCTCATAATGGGCACAGCAGGTGTACAGACCTGGGAGCTCAGCACAGGGATGGTGGGAACCCCTCATAATGGGCACAGGAGGGGTACAGACCCGGGAACTCAGCACAGGGATGGAGAGAACCCCTCATAATGGGCACAGCAGGTGTGCAGACCGGGTAACCCAGCACAGGGATGGTGGCAACCCTTCATAATGGGCACAGCAGGTGTACAGACCTGGGGACTCAGGGAAATCCTAAAATAATCTCTTTGCTGGGTCACTGTGTGTTCTGAATCTAGCCCTTACAAAGAATGAGGTTGATTCTCTGGTGAGCTCCTCCTGTTACTTTCTTTTATTAGAGAGCAGTCAGCGTTCCCTCGTTCATTGCGTATTATTCGCACACAACCTCCCATCATTTCTTTTTCCCAGTCACATTGATGGGATCCAGAGTTTTCATTTACATATCTCCATTAGCCCAAGGGCTTGCACTCCACATCAGGAAGGGATTAAATGCCGACCGTGACAACTGGATGCGGAATATGGTGAGCGTTTGCATCTCATTAGCACGTAGAGTGCTGAGCATGTTTCTCGTATTGGGCGCATAAAGAATTTGACCCAGAGCGGTGTGACTAAGCGTTACCTCTCCCTCTGCGCTCTGATCTTCACCTGACCCCTCCCCCCCCTCCTCCCCACTCATCCCCCCCCCCCTCCTCCCCACTCATCCTCCGGCTTCTTTAGGCCCCTGCACAGTAAATTAGGGCGCCATATGAGATATGTTATCATGGCGGGTTCTCCTTATGTCTGTAGGGGCCATGGCACTCCTCCATCCATCTGTAAGCGCAATGGCCATTTTTTAGCTCAGTGAATGTGTCTTAAAGTGACCCTATCAACAGATATATACACTATATTGTCAAAAGTATTGGGACACCTGCCTTTACACACACATGAACTTTAATGGCATCCTAGTCTTAGTCCATAGGGTTCAATATTGAGTTGGCCCACCCTTTGCAGCTATAACAGCTTCAACTCTTCTGGGAAGGCCGTCCACAAGGTTTAGGAGTGTGTCTATGGGAATGTTTGACCATTCTTCCAGAAGCGCATTTGTGAGGTCAGGCACTGATGTTGGACTAGAAGGCCTGGCTCGCAGTCTCCACTTTAATTCACCCAAAGGTGTTCTATCAGGGTGAGGTCAGGACTCTGTGCATGCCAGTCAACTTCCTCCAACCCAAACTCACTCATCCATGTCTTTATGGACCATGCTTTGTACACTGGTCCAAATGCACACAGTCCTGACCTCAACCTGATAGAACACCTTTGGGATAAATTAGAGCAGAGACTGTGAGCCGGGCCTTCTTTCCAACATCAGTGCCTGACCTCACAAATGTGCTTCTGGAAGAATGGTCAAATATTCCCATAGACACACTCCTAAACCTTGTGGACAGCCTTCCCAGAAGAGTTGAAGCTGTTATAGCTGCAAAGGGTGGGCCAACCCAATATTGAACCCTACGGACTAAGACTGGGGTGCCATTAAAGTTTATGTGTGTGTAAAGGCAGAGATACCCAGTAAGGCTGGCCATACATGTTCAACTTTTTTGTACAATTTTCTGGTAGATCTACCACAAACCACATAATGTGAGGTCAAAGCTAAACAACACATTCACTTGTATCTAATTAGGCAGGCCTTCGTACTACGTACTTGAAGGTAAATTTCAAGAAAATTGGACAGAAAATTGTAAGAAAATTGGAACATGTATGGCCAGCCTTAGTGCCGTTTATCGGCTTTTCCTCTCTCACACTGACAGAGTGTGAAAAGAGGAGAGCCGATCAGCAGGATCTTCTCACAGTGGAGACCTGTAAAGGTTATCAGGGCACTGATCATCAGTTCCCTGATTACAATGCAGCCCCAACAGTGTCCATTAGTGATGCCACTCTGTGCCCTTCAGTGACACCAGTCTGTGACCATAAGTGCCGCCCATTAGGGCCACCCCTCAGTTCCCATTAGTGCCACCCATCAGTGCTGCCCTTCAGTGCCACCCATCAGTTATCATTAGTGCTGCCCATCAGTGCCGTCCATCAGTTCCACCTATTATTGCCCATAAGTGCTGCCTATCAGTGCCCATCAGTGACACTTATCAGTGCCGCCTATCAGTGCTCATCAGTGCCGCCTATCAGTGCTCATCAGTGCCTCATATCAGTGCCATCTATCATTGCTCATAAGTGCCACCTATCAGTGCCCATCAGTGCCACCTATCAGTGCCGCCTATCAGTGCTGCATATCAGTGCCACCTATCAGTGCCAATCAGTGCTGCATATTAGTGTCTCCTCATCAGTGCCCATTAGTACCACCTCATCTGTGCCCATCAGTGCCACCTCTCAGTGCCTATCAGTACCACATCACTGTAGGAGGAACTTTTTTTTTCTAAATTTTTGGTCTGTTCGTTTTTTTAGCAAAAAAAAAAATGCAGCAGTGATTAAATACTGTACCACCAAAAGAAAGCTATATTTGTATGAAAAAAAATGATAAAAAATGAATTTGGGTACAGCGTTGTATGAGCACGCAATTGTCATTCAAAGTGCGACGGCGTTGAAAGCTGAAAATTGGCCTGGGCAATACGGGGGTAAAAGTGCACTGCATTGTAGAAGGTAATAATACTTATTATTGTTCAGCTTTATTACTATTTTTCTATCAATTTAGGCACATTTATTGTGAGAAATTACCTCCTCGGAGCTCCACCAGAACCCCCAAACTTTCTATGCAAATCTCAACTTTCTGGTGGCCGTTATCTGTGTAGGTATAACTAAAGCTCCTCCCACAATAAGAGCAAGATTGTAGATACAGAATTGGGTAAGAAACTGCAGTTATCAACCCATAAAGTTATTTTAAAATAAAATATATATCTTGGCAAAATGAACGAGCACCTGGGAAACGTCTAATATGATTTTGATACAGTTTAACTTTCTCTCCCATTTTTTATTTGGCTGTTGAACATTCGGTCCTTTTTTTTCCCCGCCGTACAGAAGTAGAATTGGCGGAACGCTGATCAGCCGTCACGTAGCTCATTCGATGCCGTCTGCTTATTAGTCTGTTCCAGGTGATAATTGGGTTTGGCAGACGGCAGAAGAAGTTTAATGGTAATCTATGACTTTGATTTTCATTGCGCTGGAAGTTGAAGTGGAAGAAATTAGAATTTTTGGAAGCTATAACAATATGTCCTGATTCTCCAAACTCTTTGTATGCTGGACATATAATTACAATGTTATGCAGGACAGGTGGTCCTCTAGCAGAAGTTTTGTGCATGCAATTTTCGTGGGGGTGGCATTCACTGGCATTGCACAGCTGACTGTTGGCCCCTATGCTAATATTTTCATTTTGTTAATCCAAAAGAAGGCAAGACAAAGAAACTGCACTGGCTCTGGCTAGAGTGGTCCAACCTTCAGGTTCTTATTGCAGTCTTTTTCGTTATCTGGGAGAGTTATTTTCTTCCTGTTCAAGTGACAACCACTGGGGGTTCCACATTGGTTGTCATGTGGCAGGTGACAAGCAAGAGAGTAGTCATGCCCAAGCCAGGGTCATGGCAGGCAGTAAACAATAAATGAGTCATGTTCAGGTAAAGGTCATGGCAGGCATGAGAGTATTAAGGTAAAGGCAGGGGTTGCGTTGGGCGGCAAGCAAGAGAGTAGTGAGGTCCAGGCAGGGATCATAGCAGGCAGCAAACAGGAGATTAGTCAAGTCTAGGTAGAGGTCGTGGCAAGTGGTAGGCATGAGAGTAGTCAGGATGAGTCAGAGTTTGTGGCAAGTGGCAAGCAAGAGAGTAGTCAGGTCCAGTCAGGGATCATGGCAGGCAGCAGACAAGAAAGCAGTCAGGTCCAGGCAGGGGTCATGGCAGGCAGCAAACAGGAGATTAGTCAAGTCTAGGTAGAGGTCATGGCAAGTGGTAGGCATGAGAGTAGTCAGGCTGAGTCAGAGTTTGTGGCAAGTGGCAAGCAAGAGAGTAGTCAGGTCCAGTCAGGGATCATGGCAGGCAGCAGACAAGAAAGCAGTCAGGTCCAGGCAGGGGTCATGGCAGGCAGCAAACAGGAGATTAGTCAAGTCTAGGTAGAGGTCATGGCAAGTGGTAGGCATGAGAGTAGTCAGGCTGAGTCAGAGTTTGTGGCAAGTGGCAAGCAAGAGAGTAGTCAGGTCCAGTCAGGGATCATGGCAGGCAGCAGACAAGAAAGCAGTCAGGTCCAGGCAGGGGTCATGGCAGGCAGCAAACAGGAGATTAGTCAAGTCTAGGTAGAGGTCATGGCAAGTGGTAGGCATGAGAGTAGTCAGGATGAGTCAGAGTTTGTGGCAAGTGGCAAGCAAGAGAGTAGTCAGGTCCAGTCAGGGATCATGGCAGGCAGCAGACAAGAAAGCAGTCAGGTCCAGACAGAGGTTATGGAAGGTAGCAGGCATAAGAACAGTCAGGTTGGGGGAGAGCTTCTGGCAGGCACCTGACAACCACTCTTGCTTGTCACCTGCCACCTGACAACCACTGGGGTTCCACATGGTGTCATTGAGACAGGAAGTAAAACAAACTGAATGTGTTAGGTAATGCTGGATATTCTAGGGAAGGATTCTTTTAGCATTCCTTGTGGAATTCCTGTTGGTCCACCAGCATTAATCAAAGGATCCTCGCCAGGACTTCCAGAGTCCAGAGCTCTCAGTAATGATACTGGGCTTGTCCTCGGACCAGTTGTATATTAAACCTCCAGTCTTTGAGGTAAAGAGCTATAATACGTTATTTGCCTGCCCTTTGACCTGACTACTCTCCTGCCTGCCACAACCTATGCCTTTACCTGAATACTCTCATGCCTCATGCCATGACCTTTACCTGAATACTCTCATGCCTCATGCCATGACCTTTACCTGAATACTCTCATGCCTCATGCCATGGCCTTTACCTGAACATTACTAATCTATTTTTTACTGCCCGTTATGACCCCTGCCTGGACCTGACTACTCTCTTGCTTGCCACCTGCCACGAACTCCGCCTCAATCTAACTACTCTCATGCCTTGCACATGCCATGACCTCTGCCTGGATCTAAACAATCTACTGTTTGCTGCCTGCCATGGGTCTGACTATTCTCTTACTTGCCACGCAAGCTCTGCCTCAACCTTACTATTTTCGTGCCTGCTACCTGCCACGACCTCTGCTTGGACCCTACTACTCTCTTGCTTGCCATCTTCCACTAACGTTGCCTCAGCCTAACTTCTCTCATGCCTTCCACATGGCACAAACTCTGCCTGGACCTAAATAATCTGTTTGCTGCCTACCATGACCCCTGCCTGGACTTGACTACTCTCTTTCTTTCAGCCTGCCAGAAGCTCTCCCTCAACCTGACTGTTCTCATGCCTGCTACCTGCCATAACCTCTGCCTGGACCTGACTGCTTTCTTGTCTGCTGCCTGCCAAGATCCCTGTCTGGACCTGACTACTCTCATGCCTACCACTTGCCATGACCTCTACCTAGACTTGACTAATCTCCTGTTTACTGCCTGCCGTGACCCCTGCCTGGACCTCATTACTCTCTTGCTTGCCGCCCAACACAACCCCTGCCTTTACCTGAATACTCTCATGCCTGCCATGACCTTTACCTGAACATGAGTAATCTATTGTTTACTGCCTGTCATGACCCTGGCCTGGGCATGACTACTCTCTTGCTTGTCACCTGCCACAAACTCTGCCTCAACCTAACTACTCTCATGCCTTTCACATGCCAAAACCTCTGCCTGGACCTAAATAATTTACTGTTTGCTGCCTGCCATGGCTTACTTGCCACGCAAGCTCTGCCTCAACCTTACTATTTTTGTGCCTGCTACCTGCCACGGCCTCTGCTTGGACCCTACTACTCTCTTGCTTGCCATCTTCCACTAACGCTGCCTCAGCCTAACTTCTCTCATGCCTGCCACCTGCCATGACCTTTACCTCAACATGACTGATCTCCTGTTTGCTGCCTGCCATGACATCTGCCTGAACCTGAATACTCTCTTGTCCACAACAGTCTCTGTACCATGAGAACGAATTGCATTTCTTTTTTACCAAATAACTCTATCCAGGGCTTTTTTTTTCTCAGAGAAAAAGTGAAGGGGGGCACTCCCTCCTTCCAAATCACCCCTAGTCTTCAACCCTACCCACCTTTGAGCATCTTCCCTTGGTTCCACTCCCTACCCACCTCCCAGTAGCACTCCCTGTTCACTTCTGTTCATTTAGTAAATCAATCAACCACACATTGTATTTTGCGGACAAATCAGGTTTTTTGATAATATGACCTTATAAAAAGTAATTTATTTTCTATGTAATCCCTAAACAAAAATTCTCATTTGACCAGTTTCTTTTTTTTCAACTGCTTTCCAAATGCGCTATAGCCGAAAGATGGCTACAACGCGGCTCCCCAATCTTGGGAGGATTGGGGTGCACTCTGTGACCAATGTGTCCTTTGGACAAGGCTGATCACAAATCGCGGTAAAGCGATCATCCTCACACAATGTCTTTGTGTTAGAAAAGGAGAGCCCATAACAGGCAAGTCTGACAGGGCTCAGTGAGTACATTGTTTATGTTAACAATCTAATTATCAGGGCAGCCCCATCAGGGCCAAACAGAGCCAATCAGTGCAGCCTCATCAGTGCTGCCTCATCAGTGCCTATCAGTGCTGCCTCATCAGTGCCTATCAGTGCAAGTTATCAGTGCTGCCTATCAGTGCCGCTTCATCAGTGCATATCAGTGTCCATCAGCACAGCCTAATCAGGGCCCATCAGTGCAGCTTCATAAGTGCACACCAGTGTAGCCTCATCGGGGCCCATCAGTGCAGCCTCATCAGGGCCCATCAGTGCAGCCTCATCAGTGCACATCAGTGCAGCCTCATCAGGGCCTATCAGTGCAGCCTCATCAGTGCACATCAGTGCAGCCTTATCGGGGGCCCATAAGTGCAGCCTCATTAGTTCACATAATTGAAGCCTCATAAGTGCACATCAGTGCAGCCTTATCAGGGCCCATCAGTGCAGCCATGCCCATCAGTGCAGCTCCATCAGTGCAGCCTCTTCAGTGCAGCCCATCAGTGCAGCCTCATCAGTGCACATCAGGGCCCATCAGTGCACATCAGTGCAGCCTTATCAGGGCCCATCAATGCAGCCTCATCAGTGCACATCATTGCAGCCTCATCAGTGCACATCAGTGCAGCCTCTTCAGTGCACATCAGTGCAGCCTCGTCAGTGCACATCAATTTTTCTTTTTTTTTTTCCACAGCAGGGGCCACAGTACTTTTTTGTATTTGTATTGCAGCTCATTGTGCCTCGTTATAAGGCACTCACACTGCATTTTAATGGAGCATGTCCTGTTTTTTTATTTTATTGTGATGGATTTTTATTTTATTGTGCTGTATTGAGCAGGGCTGCCCAAATCACGTGGTGTGAATGTGCCCCTAGGAAGGTTTTTACTTGTTAAAGCATAACATGTTTTACAGGTTCTCTTAATAGTCAGATTTAGCTCTGTGCTTCAGTGATATTTTTTGTGACTTTGTCAGGACCTGGATCACTGGAGTACTTGTGGCACTGAGCTTCCCAGAGGGGAAGTTTGTAGTTCCAAAATTCACCAGCAGGTGTTTCCCAGCAGCCAGCAGATCCCAGTAATCAGGCTGCTGGGAGAGTATTTAGTCCCTCTTCAGCCGTTACACCCTGCTGCCAGATACTGCTAGCCATAATCTTGCTCCTGCTCTCTGCCTAGTACCTTTACCCTGAACCCTGCTACCTTGTCTCTACTCCCTCTTGGTTTTGGTTCCCTCTTCCTATGCACCTCTTCCCCTCCTTCCCTGCACCTCTAGTTTTACTTTGCTTCCCTGTGTTCCCCATTGGTATACATTGTTTATAGTTAGTTTGATAGTTAGGATTTTTGGTAATTCAGTGCTGGTGCGATGGAAGACATTGCATATGATTCGCACCGCACTGCTATGCAAATCACATGCAATATCTTTGAGATGCGAATTCGACCATACAGATTGTATGGCTGAATTTGCATCGCATTGGGACCAAACTCGTGCAGGACCCTCTTTTTGGTCCGCACCAGAATCGAATTGCATGGGTGTTCACACCCATGCGATCCGATTCCTGTCCGAATGCACAGTTCGCACTGCGGTATGTAAACTAATCTGGGGGTGTCATTAACGTTGTATTGACACCTCCAGCAGCTCGCATATGGCAGTGTGAACTGCCTGCGAGTTGGGTACGCTGCGGGAACCTGCAGTGGATTTGCAGGGTTCCCGCATGGCACCAATGTGAACCGGCACTGAGTTAGGTATTTTGTCACAGGGTTTTTGCTGTTTGCTGGTGTTTGGATGTCTTTTGTTTTACTATTAATAAATAAATGTTATAATACAAATATATATATATACCGTATATACAGTATATATGTATATTTATATATATGTATATACTATATGCAGTACTGACTCCTGACAGAATTATTTATTTTATTAAACCCCCCCAAATTGTTGAAATTCTTCATTGTTTTCTGCTTTAGGTCCCCTTTAACTGCAGTTGATGTAATTACCTGAATTTTTTCTTTATAATGAGCTGCTACACAACAGTTGAAAGCCGAAATCAAGTCCCTATTCACACTTGAACATTTAGACGCCTGTCTCCCAGTAGACAGGAGATCATATTATCCAGCTCCACATGGTGCTGGCTGCTGGGAGTGCATTTAGTCCCCCTTCTGCTGTTACACCTTGCTCCAGTGTTTTGCTTGCTGAGCTGAAATCCCAGGTGCCTCCCAGCAGCCAGCAGGTCCCAGTAATCAGCTCCAGCTGAAATCAAGTCCCCATTTACACCTGAACATTTAGACGCGTGATCCCCCAAAGCATGTCAATGCTCAAGATGAAGAATCCCATTCTCAAAGGACCCATTCATACCTAAACATTTAGACATGTGTTTCCCAGCAACCAGGAGATCCTAGTTATAAGCTCTACGTGGTGCTGGCTGCTGGGAGGGTATTTAGTCCCCCTTCTGCTGTTACACCTTGCTCCAGTGTTTTGCTTGCTAATCTAAAATCAAGTCCCCATTCATGCCTGGACATTTAAACAGTACCCTTCCAGCAGCCAGCCAGTCCCAGTAATCAGCTGCAGCTGAAATTAAGTCCCCATTAGCATCTGAAGATTTAGACACGTTATCCCCAAAGCGTTCAATGCTCAAGATGAAGAATCTCTTTATTGTCGCGTGAAGCTCAAAAAGGTACACAAGCTTCTTTGGGCAGAATAGCTAATTTTTGCACCCAACAACTTTAATGAGAGTGCCTAAAAACAGTATATTTATTAGGTGCTCCACTTAAAAAGTTTCTGTGGCCAAAATGCACAATTCTGATCCTATACTGTAAAAGTTGCACGTAAAAACGACCATACAAGTATGCAAAAAAAAGCCTTTGAAGCACCTGGCTCACGCTCAAGTGTTGAATGGAGGCCGATTTACCAGAAATAATAATTTCTCCACATTTTCAGCACGTAGTCTGGGCTGCAGGACTCGATAAATGTAGCAGCGAGCCTTGTAAAGAGCATCCATTATACTCCACTCAAAGTATTTATGGGGTTAATGGCTTTGTCATTTTTAAGCCCTTAACGGCAATAATGCCAACCAGTCACCTGAGGCCAGGGTGAGCCCTAACGTATGATGGAAGGATCATATTTTGTGTCCAACAGAGAAAAAAAAAATGTGGCTTATAATTCAAGCCACTCGAAGACAGAAGTGAAAACACCTTGAGGGGATCTTCATCAGGATCTCAATGCAGACTGGCTGCGGAGCGATTCAAAGCCTTGGCCCAAATCCTTTGTCACGCGTTACAGATCTCGCTTGTCAGATAACGTTATGGGGGAAATGAGATACAAAATAAACACGTTGTACCGCCGAAAATGGTTTTGGAGAAAAGACTTTGCGGGCCAAGACTTTCAAGAACAATTACTGAGCGGATGCTGTTCAATTGAATTACGCTGAAACTGTAGACGACTTGTTTTAAACGGTCAGTCCAACCAAAGCTGGGATAAAGCAGCCAGGGAGTTAAATGTGTCGGCCTTTCTGAGGGCAAAACATAAAAATGACCAAAACCAACAGATAAATAGGGACAGATGAACAAAAGTAAATCCATCGGGAGTGGACTGCGCTATGCGCTGCGCCCTTACAAAAATGTTATTTTCTTTGGCTTTATGTGAGCTAATAAAGAGGCCCAATGGATCTCTAATGGCTCGTTTCCACTGAGCTTTCTGGTATGGTTCGGTTCGGTACGGTACGCTATTAATGGCGTTTCCATTATGAATGGTACCCTAATTCCGAACCGTTCCTTACCACTTTTTGGTACCCTTTCGTTGGGGTACCAAGCACATTAGTACCATACCAACAGGGTGGAGCTACACTCTGCAGAACTTTGATTGGTTGACAGAGAATCGTCTATCACAGCTTTCCTGCTACACCACGCCTATCATGAAAGGGTACTATTGGCAGTGGAAACGCAATGTGTACCGTTCCGAACCATACCGTACTGAACCGAACCGTACCGTACCACTCCATTTTATCTATAGACCCTGGACCTTTTTTTTTTTCTTTTTGTGCCCCCCCCCCCCCTTAGTTTTATATTAAATATTTTCCCCATAGAATATTTTTTGACAGCCTCAATATTTAGGTGAAATTTCTCCAATTTTGTTGATATACATTGGAGTTAACTGGCAAGGTGAATACCTGAGGGTTATGGAAGCTTTTTTTCTTTTTTTTTATCTATCTTGGACCTATATTTGTGCTAACAAAAACAAACCATCTCTCGTTAGCTTTAAATTTAGTATTTTCTCCCTTCGAAAGTTTTTTGAAATCCTGGAGATGTTGATTACATTTCTCCAATTTTGTTGATATACTTCAAATGGCAAGGCAACCTGGGGGTTATGGAAGCTATTTTTTTTTTTTTTAATCTATCTTAGATAAAAAAAAAAAAATACAACCCGTATTTGTGCCAAAAAATGGACCTTCATTATCTTTATTATTTTATATTTTCCCCATAGAAAGAAAAAAAAAATACTAATAAAAAAAAGGAAGGAAAGGTAAAGGATAGAAGATATAGGACAGCAAGGCATTGGACAGGAAGGTGTTGGAAGTAAAGGTATAAGAAGTGTAGGTTAAGCATCGGAAGACATAGGATTGGAAGGCAGGGTATATGATGGGAAGGTATAGGACAGGAAGGTATATGATGGGAAGGTATAGGACAGGAGGGTATAGGAAGGGAAGGTATTGGAAGAGAAGGTTTCAGACAGGAAGGTATTGGACAGGAAGGTATAGGAAGGGAATGAATAGGACAGGAAGGTATTGGAAGAGAAGGTTTCGGACAGGAAGGTATTGGAAAGGAAGGTATAGGACAAGAAGGTATAGGACGGGAAGTTATGGGACAGGAAGGTATAGGACGGGAAGGTATAGGATGGGACGGTATAGGATGGGAAGATATAGAACAGAAGGTATAGGAAGGGATGGTATAGGATGGGAAGATATAGGACAGAAGGTATTGGAAGGGAAGGTATAGGATAGGAAGTTATTGGACAGGAAGGTATAGGAAGGGAAGGTATAGGATGGGAAGATAGGGAAGGTATAGGAAGGTAAGGTATAGGATGGGAAGGTATTGGAAGAAAAGGTTTCAGACAGGAAATTATAGGAAGGGAAGGTATAGGACAGGAATGTATAGGAAGGGAAGGTATAGGACAGGAAGGTATAGGAAGGGAAGGTATTAGAAGGCAGGGTATAGGATGGGAAGGTATAGGACAGGAAGATATAGGAAGGGAATAAATAGGACAGGAAGGTATAGGAAGGGAAGGTATTGGAAGAGAAGGTTTCGGACAGGAAATTATAGGAAGGGAAGGTATAGGACAGGAAGGTATAGGAAGGGAAGGTATTAGAAGGCAGGTTATAGGATGGGAAGGTATAGGACAGGAAGATATAGGAAGGGAATGAATAGGACAGGAAGGTATAGAAAGGGAAGGTATTTGAAGAGAAGGTTTCGGACAGGAAGGTATTGGAAAGGAAGGTATAGGACAAGAAGGTGTAGGACGGGAAGTTATGGGGCAGGAAGGTATAGGACGGGAAGGTATAGGAAGGGAAGGTATAGGATGGGAAGATATAGAACAGAAGGTATTGGAAGGGAAGGTATAGGAAAGGAAGTTATTGGACAGGAAGGTATAGGAAGGGAAGGTATAGGATGGGAAGATAGGGAAGGTATAGGAAGGTAAGGTATAGGATGGGAAGGTATTGGAAGAAAAGGTTTCAGACAGGAAATTATAGGAAGGGAAGGTATAGGACAGGAATGTATAGGAAGGGAAGGTATAGGACAGGAAGGTATAGGAAGGGAAGGTATTAGAAGGCAGGGTATAGGATGGGAAGGTATAGGACAGGAAGATATAGGAAGGGAATAAATAGGACAGGAAGGTATAGGAAGGGAAGGTATTGGAAGAGAAGGTTTCGGACAGGAAATTATAGGAAGGGAAGGTATAGGATGGGAAGATATAGAACAGAAGGTATTGGAAGGGAAGGTATAGGAAGGGATGGTATAGGATGGGAAGATATAGGACAGAAGGTATTGGAAGGGAAGGTATAGGATAGGAAGTTATTGGACAGGAAGGTATAGGAAGGGAAGGTATAGGATGGGAAGATAGGGAAGGTATAGGAAGGTAAGGTATAGGATGGGAAGGTATTGGAAGAAAAGGTTTCAGACAGGAAATTATTATAGGAAGGGAAGGTATAGGACAGGAATGTATAGGAAGGGAAGGTATAGGACAGGAAGGTATAGGAAGGGAAGGTATTGGAAGAGAAGGTTTCGGACAGGAAATTATAGGAAGGGAAGGTATAGGACAGGAAGGTATAGGAAGGGAAGGTATTAGAAGGCAGGTTATAGGATGGGAAGGTATAGGACAGGAAGATATAGGAAGGGAATGAATAGGACAGGAAGGTATAGGAAGGGAAGGTATTGGAAGAGAAGGTTTCGGACAGGAAGGTATTGGAAAGGAAGGTATAGGACAAGAAGGTGTAGGACGGGAAGTTATGGGGCAGGAAGGTATAGGACGGGAAGGTATAGGAAGGGAAGGTATAGGATGGGAAGATATAGAACAGAAGGTATTGGAAGGGAAGGTATAGGAAGGGATGGTATAGGATGGGAAGATATAGGACAGAAGGTATTGGAAGGGAAGGTATAGGACGGGAAGGTTTAGGAAGGGAAGGTATAGGACAGGAAGGTTTAGAAAGGGAAGGTATAGGACAGGACGGTATAGGAAGGGAAGGTATAGGATGGGAAGATAGGGAAGGTATAGGAAGGTAAGGTATAGGATGGGAAGGTATTGGAAGAAAAGGTTTCAGACAGGAAATTATAGGAAGGGAAGGTATAGGACAGGAATGTATAGGAAGGGAAGGTATAGGACAGGAAGGTATAGGAAGGGAAGGTATTAGAAGGCAGGGTATAGGATGGGAAGGTATAGGACAGGAAGATATAGGAAGGGAATGAATAGGACAGTAAGGTATAGGAAGGGAAGGTATTGGAAGAGAAGGTTTCGGACAGGAAGGTATTGGAAAGGAAGGTATAGGACAAGAAGGTGTAGGACGGGAAGTTATGGGGCAGGAAGGTATAGGACGGGAAGGTATAGGAAGGGAAGGTATAGGATGGGAAGATATAGAACAGAAGGTATTGGAAGGGAAGGTATAGGAAAGGAAGTTATTGGACAGGAAGGTATAGGAAGGGAAGGTATAGGATGGGAAGATAGGGAAGGTATAGGAAAGTAAGGTATAGGATGGGAAGGTATTGGAAGAAAAGGTTTCAGACAGGAAATTATTATAGGAAGGGAAGGTATAGGACAGGAATGTATAGGAAGGGAAGGTATAGGACAGGAAGGTATAGGAAGGGAAGGTATTGGAAGAGAAGGTTTCGGACAGGAAATTATAGAAAGGGAAGGTATAGGACAGGAAGGTATAGGAAGGGAAGGTATTAGAAGGCAGGTTATAGGATGGGAAGGTATAGGACAGGAAGATATAGGAAGGGAATGAATAGGACAGTAAGGTATAGGAAGGGAAGGTATTGGAAGAGAAGGTTTCGGACAGGAAGGTATTGGAAAGGAAGGTATAGGACAAGAAGGTGTAGGACGGGAAGTTATGGGGCAGGAAGGTATAGGACGGGAAGGTATAGGAAGGGAAGGTATAGGATGGGAAGATATAGAACAGAAGGTATTGGAAGGGAAGGTATAGGAAGGGATGGTATAGGATGGGAAGATATAGGACAGAAGGTATTGGAAGGGAAGGTATAGGACGGGAAGGTTTAGGAAGGGAAGGTATAGGACGGGAAGGTTTAGAAAGGGAAGGTATAGGACAGGACGGTATAGGAAGGGAAAGCATAGAACAAAAAAGGAATAGGATGGGAATGTATAGGAAGTGAATGCTTTAGATAGGAAGCTATAGGAAGGCAAGGTATAGGACAAGAAGGTATAAGATGGAAGGGCATAGGGAAGGCTTCAAACATGAAAGTATAGGAAGGTAAGGTATAGGATAGGAAGGTATAGGAAGGGAAAGCATAGAACAGGAAGGTATAGGATGGGAATGTATAGGAGGGGAAGGTATTCTACTATATACCCTCAAGTTGTAAAATGCTACGTAAACTGTCAGCACTTTATAAATCCTATATAATAAAAATAATTATAGGACAGGAAGGTATAGGACCGGAAGGTATAGGACAAGAAGGTATAGGAAGGGAAGGCATATGACAAGAAGGTATAGGAAGGGACGGTAAAGGATAGGAAGGTATAGGAGGGGAAGTTAGTGTACTGTCTACCCTCAAGTTGTAAAATGCTACGTAAACTGTCGGCACTTTATAAATCCTATATAATAAAAATAATAATAGGACAGGAAGGTATATGAAGGGAAGGCATATGACAGGAAAGTATAGGAAAAAAATGGTATAGAAAGGGAAGGTATAGGAAGTTAAGGCAGATGACAGGTAGGTATAGGAAGAGAAGGTATAGAAAGTGAAGGCTTCAGACAGGAAAGTATAGGAAGAAAAGGTATAGAAATGGAAGGTATAGGACAGGAAGGTATAGGAAAGGGAGGTACAGGAAAGGAAGGTATAGGAAAGGAAGGTATAGGAAAGGAAGGTATAGGACAGGAAGGTATAGGAAAGGAAGGTATAGGAAAGGGAGGTACAGGAAAGGAAGGTATAGGAAAGGAAGGTACAGGAAAGGGAGGTACAGGAAAGGAAGGTACAGGAAAGGAAGGTATAGGAAAGGAAGGTATAGGACAGGAAGGTACAGGAAAAAGAAATAATTCTGAGAACATTTACAGGGGCCCCCTTGACTTTGTGGATCTGGGGTCCTTCCATACCTCCTGTTGCAATTCTTAGCATTTTGCTATCTCCAGACACATTCCCCGGCTGTGGAAAGGAGAGGAGCCCAACGCTCAGCCATTAATCCTCCCTTGTTACATCCATAGGTAATGAGCCTGTGATTACCCACCATGAAATATGTCACAATCCCCCCAGATGATTTCATCCATGGACTAATTGGCGGTTTAAGGTTTTTAGGCACAGCGTCGCCATGTCATCCGCCGCAAATCTCTGTGACAAATGCAGCTGTCAGGGAACCGCGGCCTAACTGAATTAAGCTCAACCAAGAAAATTGACATTAAGGGCCTGATGGTCACATTCTACAAAAGGGACTCCATTCCCAAATTCTCCCAGGGGTGACTGGGGCCAGACCTGGGGCCCCTGAGGAGAAGGCTGGACCAGGCAGTGTTCCATTTATGAGGATTGTCTTGATTTATCCTGTTTAAAAATTTAAAATAAAATTGTTTCCACCAGTTTATGAACGTTTAGAATAGGGGACTAGGACAGAAAAAAAATACAAAAAAAATATACAAATACAGTATATATATATATATATTTACCATTAGGTACTGCTCTTTATTACCATTGTATGGCATGAAAGAGCTCGGGCTTTAACACCTACTCACTGAACATATGCATTCATGGGTGGCAGAGCTTTCTGGGAGTGCGCTCGTCGCACAGTGACTGTGCTGTCAAAGACATCTCTAGGTCCATACAATGATCAGGAGCTATTGGGACCAACTCCCGATCATACGACCAGCCAATCTCTGTCGCAGTTCAGTAACACTTACAGGTCTTGTCCCTCCCCCAGCCTGTGACTGGACAGTGAGAAGAGAAACAGCAGATTGATGAGGACATCTCTCTCTGTCACTCTGCTCTTTCCTTCTGTCGGCATGCTCCTTGAGCTGCTTTCCCCTTCCCCAGTCTGAGCTGTGCTGTACGAGGCTGATACCAGGTTGGATTCAGGTATTTAAAACATGCATTTGCTGATGTATTATTGATCACAGATATGCATTATTGTGGGTATTTTATGTCTGTCTGGAGTTGAGTTTTAAATTTTGTCCCAAAGTGATATTTTTTCATGAAGGAGTTATGGGTGTTTGTGAAAGTTGTGAAATGTTGGTAATGGTACGGATGTAAACGATTGTACTGGGGGTAGTCTCAGCAATGCGGGGACCATCATATAGGGACTGATGAACCTGCAGTGCCATTGTCCTCATAATGGAGTGGAGAGTGATGTATGAGGTATTAAGGCGTCTGTCCAGCAAGGATGGGGGGAGTAGGGGAGGAGTCTCTTCCAGCTGAAAAGAAGAGATCCCAGACTTGGCCTTAGTGAGAATCCCGATCACATGATAAATAACAGAGCTCTGCCTGCAGAGATGGACAGATAACAGGTATTTTCACATTTCTCTTTGAAATGATTACAAGCTAGGTATTGCAAAATGTCTTCAGCTTTTAAATCACGTCTGTCTGCATTAACACCCCCCAACCTCTCACTCTGAACCATCACCCCCCCCCCCCCCCACAGCCATCACCCCCAACCATCACATCTTCAACCATCCCATCCCAAACCATCACACCCTCATTCATCACACCCCCCACCATCACATCCTCAACCATCTCATACCCAACATCAGATCTTCAACCTTCACTTCTCCAACCATCACACCCCTCAGCCATCACACCCCTCAGCCAACACATCCGCAACCATCACACCCCTCAGCCAACACATCCGCAACCATCACACCCCTCAGCCATCACACCCCTCAGCCATCACACCCCTCAGCCAACACATCCGCAACCATCACACCCCCAGCCATCACACCCCTCAGCCATCACATCCGCAACCATCACACCCCTCAGCCATCACATCCGCAACCATCACACCCCTCAGCCATCACACCCCTCAGCCAACACATCCGCAACCATCACACCCCCAGCCATCACACCCCTCAGCCATCACATCCGCAACCATCACACCCCTCAGCCATCACATCCGCAACCATCACACCCCTCAGCCATCACACCCCTCAGCCAACACATCCGCAACCATCACACCCCCAGCCATCACACCCCTCAGCCATCACATCCGCAACCATCACACCCCTCAGCCATCACATCCGCAACCATCACACCCCTCAGCCATCACATCCGCAACCATCACACCCCTCAGCCATCACACCCCTCAGCCAACACATCCGCAACCATCACACCCCTCAGCCATCACATCCGCAACCATCACACCCCCAGCCATCACATCCGCAACCATCACACCCCCAGCCATCACACCCCTCAGCCATCACATCCGCAACCATCACACCCCTCAGCCATCACATCCGCAACCATCACACCCCCAGCCATCACACCCCTCAGCCAACACATCCGCAACCATCACACCCCCAGCCATCACACCCCTCAGCCATCACATCCGCAACCATCACACCCCTCAGCCATCACACCCCTCAGCCATCACATCCGCAAAAATCACACCCCCTACCATCACACCCCCTACAATCACACCCCAAGCCATCATATCCCCAACCATCACACCCCCAGCCAACATATCCCCAACCATCACACCCCCAACCATCATATCCCCAACCATCACACCCCCAACCATCATATCCCCAACCATCACACCCCCAACCATCATATCCCCAACCATCACACCCCCAACCATCACACCCCCAACCATCACACCCCCAACCATCATATCCCCAACCATCACACCCCCAACCATCATATCCCCAACCATCACACCCCCAGCCAACATATCCTCAACTATTACTCCCCCAAACCATCACACCCCCAACCATCACATCTACAACCATTACACCCCCCGCCATCATATCCCCAACTATCACATTCCCAACCATCACATCCAGAACCATCACATTCTCAGCCGTCATATCCCCAATCATCACATTCTTAAGTATCACATCTCCAACCATCAAATCCCCCAACCATCACATCTTTAACCGCCACATCCCCATCTCTCACTTCCAGCAGCTTAGTTTCTTTTCCTCTGAACCTTAAAGCTAAATTTTCATTTGCTGTTTTTTTACCTTTCTCCCTCCCTCCTCATGAACCCTTTCTAATTTAATTGCATACCTGTCCTGTTATTAGACCCAGTGATGTGGGTCGCTGGGTCTCTGCACTTCTCTATGCAATGCAGGTAGATCATGGCTGGTGGAAAGGGCCGTCAGGGAGCTTACACAACTTTCTGATAACATCCCAGCCCCCTGCCCCAGAACTCTTCTGAAGAGTCCTCGGTCCTGATGCAAGCAGTGAGTGGGCTGACTCTTGGGAAGAGTTATGCAAATATCAAAATGCCTTCATGGGTCAGTCTGGAGGAGCGGGCGTTCTGGGTGGAGGTCAGTCTGGCAGAGCGGGCGTTCTGGGTGGAGGTCAGTCTGGAGGAGCGGGCGTTCTGGGTGGAGGTCAGTCTGGAGGAGCGGGCGTTCTGGGTGGAGGTCAGTCTGGAGGAACGGGCGTTCTGGGTGGAGGTCAGTCTGGCAGAGCGGGCGTTCTGGGTGGAGGTCAATCTGGAGGAGCGGGCGTTCTGGGTGGAGGTCAGTCTGGAGGAGCGGGCGTTCTGGGTGGAGGTCAGTCTGGAGGAACGGGCGTTCTGGGTGGAGGTCAGTCTGGAGGAGCGGGCGTTCTGGGTGGAGGTCAGTCTGGAGGAGCGGGCGTTCTGGGTGGAGGTCAGTCTGGCAGAGCGGGCGTTCTGGGTGGAGGTCAGTCTGGAGGAGCGGGCGTTCTGGGTGGAGGTCAGTCTGGAGGAGCGGGCGTTCTGGGTGGAGGTCAGTCTGGAGGAACGGGCGTTCTGGGTGGAGGTCAGTCTGGAGGAGCGGTCAATCTGGGTGGAGGTCAGTCTGGAGGAGCGGGCGTTCTGGGTGGAGGTCAGTCTGGAGGAACGGGCGTTCTGGGTGGAGGTCAGTCTGGAGGAGCGGGCGTTCTGGGTGGAGGTCAGTCTGGAGGAGCGGGCGTTCTGGGTGGAGGTCAGTCTGGAGGAACGGGCGTTCTGGGTGGAGGTCAGTCTGGAAGAACGGGCATTCCTGGTGGAGATCAGTCTGGAGGAGCGGGCGTTCTTGGTGGAGGTCAGTCTGGTGGAGCGGGCGTTCTGGGTGGAGGTCAGTCTGGAGGAGCGGGCGTTCTGGGTGGAGGTCAGTCTGGAGGAACGGGCGTTCTGGGTGGAGGTCATTCTGGAAGAACGGGCATTCCTGGTGGAGATCAGTCTGGAGGAGCAGGGCGTTCTTGGTGGAGGTCAGTCTGGTGGAGCGGGCGTTCTGGGTGGAGGTCAGTCTGGAGGAGCGGGCATTCTGGGTGGAGGTCAGTCTGGAGGAGCAGGCGTTCTGGGTGGAGGTCAGTCTGGAGGAACGGGCGTTCTGGGTGGAGGTCAGTCTGGAGGAGCGGGCATTCTGGGTGGAGGTCAGTCTGGAGGAGCAGGCGTTCTGGGTGGAGGTCAGTCTGGAGGAACGGGCGTTCTGGGTGGAGGTCAGTCTGGAGGAGCGGTCAATCTGGGTGGAGGTCAGTCTGGAGGAGCGGGCGTTCTGGGTGGAGGTCAGTCTGGAGGAGCGGGCGTTCTGGGTGGAGATCAGTCTGGAAGAACGGGCATTCCTGGTGGAGATCAGTCTGGAAGAACGGGCATTCCTGGTGGAGATCAGTCTGGAGGAGCAGGGCGTTCTGGGTGGAGGTCAGTCTGGAGGAGTGGACGTTCTGGGTGGAGGTCAGTGTGGAGGAGCGGGCGTTCTGGGTGGAGGTCAGTCTGGAGGAGCGGGCGTTCTGAGTGGAGGTCAGTCTGGAGGAGCAGGCGTTCTGGGTGGAGGTCAGTCTGGAGGAGCGGGCGTTCTGGGTGGAGGTCAGTCTGGAGGAGCGGGCGTTCTGGGTGGAGGTCAGTCTGGAAGAGCAGGGCGTTCTGGGTGGAGGTCAGTCTGAAGGTGTGGGCCAGGGACAGTCAGGCTGGGGAGGAATGGGAAGTCCTCCACCCAGGAAATATGACTGGCTTGTTGCATCTTCTAATGCACATTGTGAGATGCTCACAGTGTGCGGTGCAATCAGAGTACGTCCTTTCAGTAGAGGAGAGGAGCCGGTACAACTGCTTTTTTGGATTGCTCTATGATTTGCGTTCATATTTCTTCCCTATTTAATCTTCCTGCCCAGTCTATGGGGCTTCCTCATCATATCTTCTCTTCACTGTCCCCCCCCCCCTCATTCAGGTCCCTCCACTCACCCTGTGTTGGATCCGGTCAGGGGGGTCCCGGCACTCGCTCTCCATAGCCCCCTTAATCCCTGGGATTACCGGCATAATGGCATTCTGGATTTACTGCAATCCCGTATCCATTACAGCGCGGTCTCTGCGGGGAAAGTGATGCAAGCGTGAGACATGTTAACGGCATCCTGAGTGCGTCACAGCGAGTTCGCATTATTCGGGGATTTGTGTTTTATACGGAAGGTGTGGAATGATCTCCCGGGGGTCGGGGGTCCGTCTTGTTAATGGCACCACTTATGGACTTTATTGGGGGGGGGCTTTGTGGATGGAGTTATCCCCCGTATCTCAATCACTATAATGTGTGTAGGAATGGAGGAATACGCTGCTAGAGATGTGTGCTGTGTTATCCCAGCTATAGGGTGATACTCTGCGGCCCATTTCTAAAAAAAAAATGCGCTTTGTGAATGTTTTGTTTCGTTTCGATTTATTTTTTACATAAATGGGTTTAAATAATTTAATTTGTTTTCAGAAATTAAATTCTTTTATTCAAATTTGTATCGATTCGAATTCCGTACAAAATCAAATTTATTCTATTCAAAATTCGAATTTTGGAAGATTGATATGTTATTGCTATTCCGTTCTATTCTATTGTTCCTTCTATTCTTTTATTTTCTATTCTATTCTTTTCTACTCAAATTAGAATTTATCCTATTCTTTTATTTTCTGTTCTGTTCTTTTCTATTATATTCTATTCTACTACTAAATTAGAATTTATTCTGTTTGAAATTAGAATTTCAGACCATAGTTATATTGTTATATTCTTTCTGATCTATTCTATTCTTTTTTTCTAATCTATTATATTATTTTCTATTCTATTCAAATTCTATATTTAATCTAATTGGAATTAAAATTTCTGAAGATGGTTGTATTATTTTTATTTTATTCTATTCTACTGTTTTTCTCTATTTTATTCTATTCCTTTCTATTTTATTTTATTCTTTTATTTTCTATTCTATTCTAATCTATTCTTTTCGAATTAGAATTTCAAATTTTGGGAAATGGATATATTTTTTTCTATTCTATTGCTTTTTAATGCTATTCTGTTTTTTTTTTTTTTTATTCACTATTCTATTCTATTCAAATTTGAATGTATTCTATTCAAAATTAGAATTTTAGAAGGTTATATTCTTTCAATTTCATTCTATTCTATTGGTTTTTTTTTTGTTTTGTTTTTTTTTTTCTATTTTACTCTATTCTTTTCTATTATATTGTTTTTTTTTCTATTTTAATCTATTCTTTTCTATTATAGTCATTGTTTCTATTCTATTCAAATTTATTATATATGAAATTAAAATTTCAGAATATGGTTATTTTTTTCTATTTTGTTCTATTCAATTCTTTTTTTTTCTATTCTGTTTGAATAGAATGTGAAGGGAGACCTCTGATGTGAAGGGGGCTCTGATGTGATGGGGTACTTCTGATGTGAAAGGGGTGGGCTCTGATGTGATAGGGAGACCTCTGATGTGATGGGGGACCAATGATGTGAAGGGGGGCTCTGATGTGATGAAAGACCTCTGATGTGAAGGGGGACCTCTGATGTGATGGGGGGCTCTGGTGTGATGAAAGACCTCTGATGTGATGGGGGCTCTGATGTGATGGAAGACCTCTGATGTGATGGGGGCTCTGATGTGATGGAAGACCTCTGATGTAAAGGGGGGTTCTGATGTGATGAGTGACCTCTGATGTGATGGGGGGCTCTGATGTGATGGGGGGTTCTGATGTGAAGGGAGACCTCTGATGTGAAGGGGGGCTCTGATGTGCTGGGGGACCTCTGATGTGAAGGGGACTTTGATATAAAGGGGACCTCTGATGTGATGGGGGTCTCTGATGTGATGGGGATACCTCTGATGTGATGGGGGGCAAATGATGTGATTGGAGGCTCTGATGTGATGAAAGACCTCTGATGTGAAGGGGGCTCTGATGTGATGGGGGATCTCTGATGTGATGGGGGACCTCTGATGTGAAGGGGACTTTGATATAAAGGGGACCTCTGATGTGATTGGGGGCTCTGATGTGGTGGAAGACCTCTGATGTGATGGGGGACCTCTGATGTGAAGGGGGCTTTGATATAAAGGGGACCTCTGATGTGATTGGGGGCTCTGATGTGAAGGGGGTCGTGTGCATTGCCCCAGGCTCAGGTTTCTTATAGATCAGTAAGTAACACTTTACATTGTACATTGTAGACTGGGATGCCTCCAGATTCTGCCTAGTTTTAAAGGGTGCCGCCCCTGAAAAAAGGTTGAGAAATACTGACTTGGATCACATAATGTGGTTTCATTTTTTATTCATGGCAAGGTAAGACCACTTTTTTTTTTGTCCCTTCAAAATAATGTGACTTGGTATTGCCCTGTTAATTCAGGCCAAAAATATTAATGACAGGTCCACTTCATCTACGCTAGATGTTGCAGATGGTGGCGTTGCTGAATCTCAGGGTTAATTCTGCTCATTTTGGACCATCTTGGGATTGTGACAGCGTGACTCGTTTTGGCTCTGCGTCTGACAGGCCCATGAATCACGTCTGATCAGGCAAGGTCACTAAATTGTCATGAGATATTTCCTCCCTGCCAAAGCTCTGGGCCGCGTCCCTCCCTGTCACAGCTCGTCGGCGGACCCAGCTGGACCCGGTGGCGGTGGTGGCTCCTGATGAGCTGGCGGATACTGCAAAGATTACTCCGCACAAACTGCAAAACAGTTTTTTTTTGCGCACTGATTGCTTAATGGGCTCCGGGGGATTTAGTGGGAATTAAACCCCATTAGCAGCGGGCCAACAATGCCATCGCACTGCAATATGGTGCCCGCGCCGGTGCCAACTTGTAACAGGATCAGGCTGTGAGGCTGCCGTTTATTTTTTTTTTTCTTCGTTGCGCTCAGAAAGCGTGCCCGGCGGATGGTGTATTTCACAGTTTTGTGGAGGGAAGAACACCTGTTCCTTTCCTTTTTCCTTCCCTCCGCCAGTGACGGCTTAATTAACAGTTTAATGTGAATTATTGGCGTGTTTTTCAAACACCTAACTTCCATTAAAAGGAAAAGACTTCAGCTTTTTTTCAAACGCAACTGCGTCCCAAAGCCTACATGGTAGCTCACACCTGTTCCTAAACTGGAGCCAAGGACCTCCCGTCCCTCTTCCCTCCTCAACAGTCCCTCTTTAAGGTCTGATGGATCGATCCATGGAAATACAGTGCCTTGCGAAAGTATTTCGGCCCCCTTTAACTTTTCGACCTTTTGCCACATTTCAAACATAAAGATATAAAACTGTAATTTTTTGTGAAGAATCAACAACAAGTGGGACACAATCATGAAGTGGAAGGAAATTTATTGGATATTTCAAACTTTTTTAACAAATAAAAAACTGAAAAATTGGGCATGCAAAATTATTCAGCCCCCTTAAGTTAATACTTTGTAGCGAGAGAGTGGTGTGGTGAGTCCTGCGCTGTCTAGGGAGAACGATTAAAAGGGTTGGTGTAGGTCCCAGATGCTGCTATTACCAGAACTGATAACCATACAGTGTCAAAATCATAAACAGGTGGGGGGTACTGCGCTTCTGGGTTGATAGTGTATGAACTGTGCTTTAGTGTAAGGCTACATTCACGTTTTTTACCGCGATTTTACCGCGATTTTTGCGGTGTTTTTTACCGCGATTTTACAGCGATTTTTACCGCGATTTTTGTGCAGGCGTTTTTAGATTGAATAGAGATCAATGGAAAACGCCTGTAATCTGCCCAAAAAGAAGCTCATGTACTTTTTTGAGTGTTGGGCGTTTTGTATACAGCGTCAAAACGCTCAGATGTGAACAGGGGCCATTGAAATGAATAGGATTTGTCTTGTTGGGCGTTTTGAGAGCTGATCCTAGAGCAGAAAAACGCCCCAAAAACGCCCCAAAACGCCTAGATGTGAACGGAGCCTAAATGCCTGTCACAATAAAAGAAGGGAACTATGACATGTGTGGGTGATTTAAATAAATAAAATAAATCCGTACTCAAAATACAAATACCACAGTGCTAAAATATTGACACGGCACTCTAAAAATATATAAATAAATAAAAATATATAATAAAAGAATTATAGAGAACCACTTAAATTGCTGATAATGCTATAGTGACAGATAAAGTGCTCAGGTGCATATAAATAAATATAATAGACAAAATTAAAGTGTCCTCTGTGCTCCACAAAAATACAACAGTCTGGGTGAAAAATAGTCCAAATGGTTAGGGTAAGTGTTCAAGTGGGGGGAATTATCCACAGGTGCTGCTCCTTCACCTAACACCGTGCTTAGGGTGGTGGGGTGCTTCTCCTCAACCGCTCTAAGTGTTTTAGCAGCTCACCTTAAGGTCTAAAGATAAAGGCCTTATAATTAATCCAGGGGACTCCTCTCCAATCCTGTACCGTGCTCCACTAGGGCCAGATATCTGGGCTGCTGCGGGTGGGTTGGCTCCCTCTCCCTCTCCAGGCTCCCAGCGGTCTCAGTGGATCTCAAAACAAAGGCTCGAAATAGTGCAAGTATGTCATGGAAAACGGGGTGCTTTATTTAAATAAGATTAAAAACACTCACATTTGTTGAATACAACAAGCGCATAAAGTAGCATCGGAGTGGGATCGCAGTCCTCACTTCCGCAATGTGCGTCACTTCCGGTCCGAGCGTCCCTACGCGTTACGCCACTTCCGCGTCACGTGGCTTCTTCAGGGGTCTGGCCCTAGTGGAGCACGGTACAGGATTGGAGAGGAGCCCCCCTGGATTAACTATAAGGCTCCATGCACACGGGACGTTATTAAAAGTCCCTTTGAATGCTGGAATTTTTAGGACGTTTGAAACGTCCGTTTGGTCGCGTTTGTACCCGCGTTTAGCGGGCGTTTAGCGGTGTTTAGGGGCGTTTGCGTTTAGAAGCGTTCCTAGAGGTCAAAAAAATTATTCCCCTTTAAAATGGAAAAACGCGAACGCTAAACGCGGGTCATCGCGTTCGGACGCGTTTAGACGCGTTCAGACGCGTTTGTGCGTTTGAAACGCCGGGAAACACACGTTCGAACGCAAATAATTGCGTTCTAAAAAAAGTCCCTGAACGCAACTGCCTGCAAATGACTGTAAACGACCTGGTGTACATGGACAGATAAGATAAAATGTAGAAGGGTTCAGGGGCTTCTGAAAAAAACGCCCAACTGCTCCTAAACGACCATTTCCAGCGTCCCGTGTACATGGAGCCTTAGGCCTTTATCCTTAGACCTTAAGGTGAGCTGCTAGAACACTTAGAGGGGTTGAGGAGAAGCACCCCACCACCCTAAGCACGGTGTTAGGTGAAGGGGCAGCACCTGTGGATAATTCCCCCCACTTGAACACTTACCCTAACCATTTGGACTATTTTTCACCCAGACTGTTGTATTTTTGTGGAGCACAGAGGACACTTTAACTTTGTCTATTATATTTATTTATATGCACCTGAGCACTTTATCTGTCACTATAACATTATCAGCACTTTAAGTGGTTCTCTATAATTCTTTTATTATATATTTTTATTTATTTATATATTTTTAGAGTGCCGTGTCAATATTTTAGCACTGTGGTATTTGTATTTTGAGTACGGATTTATTTTATTTATTTAAATCACCCACACATGTCATAGTTCCCTTCTTTTATTGTGACAGGCATTTACACTAAAGCACAGTTCATACACTATCAACCCAGAAGCGCAGTACCCCCCACCTGTTTATAATACTTTGTAGCGCCACCTTTTGCTGCGATTACAGCTGTAAGTCGCTTGGGGTATGTCTCTATCAGTTTTGCACATCGAGAGACTGAAATTTTTGCCCATTACTCCTTGCAAAACAGCTCGAGCTCAGTGAGGTTGGATGGAGAGCGTTTGTGAACAGCAGTTTTCAGTTCTTTCCACAGATTCTCGATTGGATTCAGGTCTGGACTTTGACTTGGCCATTCTAACACCTGGATATGTTTATTTGTGAACTATTCCATTGTAGATTTTGCTTTATGTTTTGGATCATTGTCTTGTTGGAAGACAAATCTCCGTTCCAGTCTCAGGTCTTTTGCAGACTCCATCAGGTTTTCTTCCAGAATGGTCCTGTATTTGGCTCCATCCATCTTCCCAACAATTTTAACCATCTTCCCTGTCCCTATTGAAGAAAAGCAGGCCCAAACCATGATGCTGCCACCACCATGTTTGACAGTGGGGATGGTGTGTTCAGGGTGATGAGCTGTGTTGCTTTTACGCCAAACATAACGTTTTGCATTGTTGCCAAAAAGTTTGATTTTGGTTTTATCTGACCAGAGCACCTTCTTCCACATGTTTGGTGTCTCCCAGGTGGCTTGTGGCAAACTTTAAATGACACTTTTTATGGATATCTTTAAGAAATGGCTTTCTTCTTGCCACTCTTCCATAAAGGCCAGATTTGTGCAGTATACGACTGATTGTTGTCCTATGGACAGAGTCTCCCACCTCAGCTGTAGATCTCTGCAGTTCATCTAGAGTGATCATGGGCCTCTTGGCTGCATCTCTGATCAGTCTTCTCCTTGTATGAGCTGAAAGTTTAGAGGGACGGCCAGGTCTTCGTAGATTTGCAGTGGTCTGATACTCCTTCCATTTCAATATTATCGCTTGCACAGTGCTCCTTGGGATGTTTAAAGCTTGGGAAATCTTTTTATATCCAAATCCGGCTTTAAACTTCTCCACAACAGTATCTCGGACCTGCCTGGTGTGTTCCTTGTTCTTCATGATGCTCTCTGCGCTTTAAACGGACCTCTGAGACTATCACAGTGCAGGTGCATTTATACGGAGACTTGATTACACACAGGTGGATTCTATTTATCATCATTAGTCATTTAGGTCAACATTGGATCATTCAGAGATCCTCACTGAACTTCTGGAGAGAGTTTGCTGCACTGAAAGTAAAGGGGCTTAATAATTTTGCACGCCCAATTTTTCAGTTTTTTATTTGTTAACAAAATTTGAAATATCCAATAAATTTATTTACATTTCATGATTGTGTCCCACTTGTTGTTGATTCTTCACAAAAAATTACAGTTTTATATCTTTATGTTTGAAGCCTGAAATGTGGCAAAAGGTCGAAAAGTTCAAGGGGGCCGAATACTTTTGCAAGGCACTGTAAGTTCAATGGAAAATTATCGTCTTTTAACTGAGTTATTCAATATACTCCGGAACGGGTTCAGCTTTATGAGGTTAATGACTGCTGCATGTATGGTGCTACCTCTTCCAGGCCCAGCCTAATAACCTCCTTTTTCATACAAAGTGTCCAGAGGTGACTACGCTGGCCAGCCTGGAAGATAATTTCATATGTATCTTTATGTTGGCTCAGAGCTTTACTTTAATTTAATTTAATTCCTCTTCTTAGTTCTTGTTTCCTGAGTCCTGCTCAGTCATCTATCTCCCTTCCATGGACAGAGCCAAGTTTCTTCCGCCTGCCTGCACTTCTCAAGCCCAGTTCTGCTGGGGTCAGCAGCAATGTGGCCAAAAAGATGATGTAGAAGGATAAAAAATTGAATTTTTCACCCTGAGAGCTGCTCTTGCTTTGTTTTTTTGTTTTTTAGGAGTATTCCTGCATCTAGCAGAGGCTGCCATCTCTCATACAAGAAAGACGCAGGAATACTCCATGTCTTGGACCTATACTCCTATTACACGTTGCTGACCTCTAGCCACGAGAAATACGTATCTATGGCAGGTATTCCATACCGATCTATATGCCCACTAAGGACCATTTAGGACTAACTGTGGATCATTGTGGCACCCACGGTCTTGCCGTCTACCAGCCATCTTTCTACACTACTTTCTTTCCCATTGAACTATGTTTATGTGAGACTTGGCATTCCTTTTTCGGTCAACACCGTTTTAATTGACAGCCCAATTATCTCTATAGAAGGACTTCCTTTGGTACAATTAGTGTATTGAACTCTGGTTGACCCCTGAAGAAGGGAATTACACCTGAAACGCGTAGGGTCCGGTCCGGTTCTCTCCGCCAATGGTTCCTAGGAGTCTTCTGTACGGAAACTGGTCTGTTGTTACATGCAATTTTAATTCTTTGCATATCCAGCTGTCTGCTGGATATGTCTGCTGGATATATATAAATTGTCAATGTAAATGTTGCTGGTTTTTTCATGTAATAAAATTTAATTTTTTTATATACTTTTTTGTCCAATTTTTCAGTGTTTTAGTGGCATGTAAAGTCCCAAACCATTGGGGGTACCCTTTTTGTATCTATTTACCGGGATGATGGCCACTCACACTGGATACTAAGTGATAGGATTTAACTATCTTTTTAGATGAGTGAGAAAGGTTTGTGAAGCCAGGACATTTTCCAAGCTTGCATCTGAATGAGTGAGGGTGGCTGGTGAAGCCAGGCAATGTCCGACAGGCTGGTATCTGGATAAGCAAAGATGGGTGGTGAAGCTAAAAGATGTCCCTTGACTGGTATCAGAATGAGCAAGGATGAGTGAAGAAGCCTGGAGAGGCCTCTCAGGCTGGTATCAGGATAAGCAAAGATGGGTGAAGAAGCCAGGAGATGTCTTGCTGGCTGACATGATGATAAGCAATGATGGGTTTTGAAGCCATGAGATTTCCCAAGCTTGCATCTGGATAAGTGAAGAAGCTAGGGGATGTCCCTCAGGCTTATATCAGAATAAGTGTGGATGGGTAGTGAAGCCAGGAGATGACCATGAGTCTGGTATCAGGATAAGCAATGACGAGTGGTGAAGCCAAGAGATGTCCATCAACTGGTATCAGAATGAGTGAGAAGAAGCCAGGAAATGTATCTCAGGCTGGTGTCAGGATAAGCAAGGATAAGTGTCAAAACCAGAAGATGTGTTGTGGACTGACATCATTATGAGCAAGGATATGTTGTTAAGCCAAGAGATTTCCCAAGCTTGCATCTGGATGAGTGAGGATGGTTGGTGAAGCCAGGCTATGTCCGACAGGCTGGTATCTGGATAAGCAAAGATGGGTGAAGCTAAAAGATGTTCCTCGACTGGTATCAGAATGAGCAAGGATGAGTGAAGAAGCCTGGAGAGGTCTCTCAAGCTGGTATCAGGATAAGCAAGGATAAGTGTCAAAACCAGGAGATGTGTTGTGGGCTGACATCATTATCAGCAAGGATATGTTGTTAAGCCAAGAAATTTCCCAAGCTTGCATCTGGAGTGAGGATGGTTGGTGAATCTAGGAGATTTCCCTCAGGCTGGTATCAGAATGAGTGAGGATGGGTGGTGAATCTAGGAGATGTATCTCAGGCTGGTATCAGAATGAGTGAGGATGGGTGGTGAATCTAGGAGATGTATCTCAGGCTGGTATCAGAATGAGTGAGGATGGGTGGTGAATCTAGGAGATTTCCCTCAGGCTGGTATCAGAATGAGTGAGGATGGGTGGTGAATCTAGGAGATGTATCTCAGGCTGGTATCAGAATGAGTGAGGATGGGTGGTGAAGCTAGGAGATGTCCCTCAGGCTGGTATCAGAATGAGTGAGGATGGGTGGTGAATCTAGGAGATGTCCCTCAGGCTGGTATCAGAATGAGTGAGGATGGGTGGTGAATCTAGGAGATGTCCCTCGGGCTGGTATCAGAATGAGTGAGGATGGGTGGTGAAGCTAGGAGATGTCCCTCAGGCTGGTATCAGAATGAGTGAGGATGGGTGGTGAATCTAGGAGATGTCCCTCAGGCTGGTATCAGAATGAGTGAGGATGGGTGGTGAATCTAGGAGATGTCCCTCAGGCTGGTATCAGAATAAGTGAGGATGGGTGGTAAATCTAGGAGATGTACCTCAGGCTGGTATCAGAATGAGTGAGGATTGGCAGTGAATCTAGGAGATGTCCCTAAGGCTGGTATCGGAATGAGTGAGGATGGGTGGTGAATCTAGGAGATGTCCCTCAGGCTGGTATCAGAATGAGTGAGGAAGGGTGGTGCTGCAAGGAGATGCCCATCAGTCTGGTATCAGGATATGCAAGGATGGGTGGTGAAGCCAAGAGATGTCCCTCAACTGGTATCAGAATGAGCGAGGATGAGAGAAGAAGCCAGGAGAGGTCTTTCAGGTTGGTATCAGTATAAGCAAGGATAAGTGTCGAAGCCAGTAGATGTGTTGAGGACTGACATCATAATAAGCAAGGATGGGCCGTAAAGCTATGAGATATCCCTCTGGCTCATATAAGAATGAGTGTGAATTCTTAAAAAAGCCAGGAGATGTCTTTCAGGCTGGCATCAGAATGAGTGAGGATGGGTGGGGCAGCCAGACGATGTCTCTTAAGCCTAGTACACACGATCAGAAAATCGTAAGAAATATACCGCTTTCGAAGTGATTGTTCGATAATCTGATCGCTGGTACACAGCTTTCGAGAGCCAATCAGGACAGTTTATACCAGATCATACAGTTTTCGTTTAATTAATACAGTTTTCATCTACAAATACAATACATCACTTCCGAAGTTGTATTCTGTTATACGAGAATTTTCTTCATTTTTAATATGGAGACCAGCGTTATTTGTCTGATATTCTCATCGTGTGTGCGAGGCTTAATATTGGGATACAAAAAAGGGGGTGGTGAAACCAGGAGATTTCTCAAGTTGGCAACAGGAAGTTAGAAGATGGGTGGTGAACCCAGGAGATGTCCATCTGGCTGGTATCAGGATAATTAACCACTTGCCGACTGCCTAACGCCGATCTACGTTGGCAGTCAGCCCCTCACAGGCAAAGTGACGTAGGGCTACGTCACTAGCTTGTGAGGGTCTAGGGAGCGAGCGCGCGCCCCCGGAGGCGCGCTCCCGCTCCCGCGTGGTCACGGACCCCCCCGCGCGTGTGACCAGCGGACCCGATGTCCGCCGGTCACTCGGCGATCGGCGGGGGAGAGGGAGAATGTCAGGCAGCTTGTGTAAACAAGCCACCTGTCATTCTCCTCGCTGTAAAGACACTGATCAAACGGATCTAGTATGTAGATCCGTTGATCAGTGTCCTTACAGCTCAAGCCACAGCCAATCACAGTAGAAAGCACGCCCCTAGGGATACACACAGCCCCTCCCTCCCAAATAAAGTTAACCCCTTCACAACCAGTGTATTTTTACAGTAACAGTGCATATGTATAGCACTGATTACTGTAGAAATGTCACTGGTAACCCCAAAAGTGTCACAAATGTCAGTCAAGGGTCCGATCTGTCCGCCCCAATGTCGCAGTACCGCAAAAAAAATCGCAGATCGCCGCCATTACGCGTTAAAAAAAAAAACAACAAAAATGACAAAAATCTTTCCCTTTGTTAGTAAACGCGATAACTTTTGCGCAAACCAATCAAAATACGCTTTTTGCGATTTTTTTTACCAAACATATGTAGCATAAAACAAATTGGCCGAAAATTTAAAAAAATTTTGATTTTTACTTTTTTTTTTGGGGGAATTTCATATAAAAAAATGTGAAAAATATTGTTATTTTTGCAAAATTGACGCTCTTTTTTTGTTTATAGCGCATGATCAAAAAATCGCACAGGTGATCAAATACCACCAAAAGAAAGCTCTGTTTGTGGGAAAAAAAGGACGTCAAATTCGTTTAGGTACAGCATCGCACGACCGCGCAATTGTCCGTTAAAGTCACGCAGTGCCGAATCGCAAAATACCCCTTGGTCAGGAAGGGGGTAAAATCTTCCGGGGCTTAAGTGGTTAAAAGAGAAGTTTGGGTTTCTTTTTTTTTTAATTTATACTTACCTAGATGGATGCAGCATCGGTCCAATGCTGCATCTGTCCCCCCGGCGCCTCTGCACTGAGAACCGAGCAATCAAACTCCGCCAATCGCCCGGTTCTGACAGCTCCGAGCATAGAGCTGCTGACTGTCAGTCAGCAGCTCTCTGCTCTGCCCCCTCCTCGCTCATTGGAGCGCTGGGCTGTGGAGGAGTGGGGAGCGGTCGGCTCAGGCTCTCAGCAGCTCACTGAGAGGCTGAGCCGGGTGTCGGTCCAGGCATCTGGTGGATCCCGACTTCCATTGTGATGACGCGGTGCCTGGACTAACTTCTGTGATGCCAGCAGAGAGTGGACTTCAGCCCAGTCTCTGCTGAAAATGGGTCACAGGAGTGCAGAACGAACTGCACTCCTGTGATCCAGAGGAGATGTACAGCCAAACAAGCTTTGGTTGTATATCTCCTTTAAGGATGAGTGTCAAACTGACATTGTGATGAGCAAGGAGAGACTGTGAAGTAGGAAGATTTCTCAAGCTGGTATCAGGAGGAGTGAGGATGGGTGGCATGAGTGAAGAAGGCAGGAGATATATCTCGATCTGGCATGAGGATAACTGAGGATGGGTGGTAAAGCCAGGAGATGTATTATAGGTTGGGATCAGAATAAGTGAAGATAGGCGATGAGGAAAGGAGATGTTTAACAGACTAACATTGGGAGGAGTGAGGATGGGTAGTTAAGGCAGGAGATATCTTACAGGCTGGCATTAGGAGAAGTGAGGATGGGTGGTAAAAACATAACATGGCTGGAATCAGGAGTGAGTATTGGTGGTGAGGACAGAAGATTTCTCTCAGGATGACATTGGGATGAAGCATATGGGTGGTAAAGCCAGGGAATTTCTCGAGCTGCCACCTGGATAAGTGAGGATGGGTGGGGAGGTTCGGAGATGTCTCCTAGACTGGCATCTGTGTGAGAGCTGGTTGGTGAAGCTGGGAGATGTCTCCTAGACTGGCATCTGAGTGAGAATGGGTGGTGAAGTCAGGAGATGTCTCTAAGCCTGGCACCTGGATAAGTGAGGATGGGTGGGGAGGTTCGGAGATGTCTCCTAGACTGGCATCTGTGTGAGAGCTGGTTGGTGAAGCCGGGAGATGTCTCCTAGACTGGCATCTGAGTGAGAATGGGTGGTGAAGTCAGGAGATGTCTCTAAGCCTGGCATCTGGGTAAGTGAGAATGGGTGGGGAGCTTCGGAAATGTCTTCTAGTCTGACATCTGTGTGAGAGTTGGTTGGTGAAGCCAGGAGATGTCTCCTAGACTGGCATCTGAGTGAGAATGGGTGGTGAAGTCAGGAGATGTCTCTAAGCCTGGCATCTGGATAAGTGAGGATGGGTGGGGAGGTTCGGAGATGTCTTCTAGACTGGCATCTGTGTGAGAGTTGGTTGGTGAAGCCAGGAGATGTCTCCTAGACTGGCATCTGAGTGAGAATGGGTGGTGAAGTCAGGAGATGTCTCTAAGCCTGGCACCTGGATAAGTGAGGATGGGTGGGGAGGTTCGGAGATGTCTTCTAGGCTGGCATCTGTGTGAGAGCTGGTTGGTGAAGCCAGGAGATGTGTCCTAGACTGGCATCTGAGTGGGAATGGGTGTTGAAGTCGGGAGATGTCTCTAAGCCTGGCATCTGGGTAAGAAAGGAGGGCTTGTTGAGATATGAAGTGGTAGAAAGGTGTTTGGAAATGTTGAACCAAACTTTCCCAGCACTTTATTCTACCAGCCAGTAAAAAAAAAAACTTTAATATCATTACAATTAGCAATGAATTAAATAGGATTAGCTTATCTTGAGCTAGATCCACTCCTTTTAAAAAAAGCTATCAAGAGAAACGTGGAAGCCACTTTCCTTGACCTCAACAGAAGGGTCAAACCGGTGCGGAGTGGGAGGAGTTACTTTTCTGAGCCATGTAAATTTCAGGTTGAGTTTTTGAGCTCTGTGGACAAAAGGCTTTTTGCAGCCAGGCAGATAATCATGTGAAGAGGGGCACAGAGCTCCCCCTGCTGGCTATTAAAATATGATATATATATATATATATATATATATATATATATATATATATATATATATATATATATATATATATATAGATATATTCACTATATGGATGGACTTTTGGCATTATAGTTCATATGAAAAGACGTTTAGCTGTGGCAGTGCCTCTTTGGCCTACGGCAGAGAATGGTTTAAAGCTCAGAATGCTGAATACATTGAAACAATTCCTCTCACACTGAGCCCAACACTTAATAACACCGAAAAAAGTCTGAATTTTGAATCCGCAGAAAAATGCCGCAGCCCGTCTGCATCTATTAGGCTAATATCGGGTGAGAAGAGCCAGGCTGCATTCAGAATGCAGGGATTAACCCCTTCACTCCCAAGACAGGATCCCATATCAGATACTCTCGCTATAGACTATTTGCGCCTAACAAACGCAAGCAGCAGAGCTTTAATGCATAATTGGGCCGACTGGAAACATCACTGCGGCGGCCCCCTACGCCTTCCTTAAGCGAAATATCATTTTCATATTTCAGATGGCACGGTGTGAGTATAATAGAAAATTTAGGATTTTTTTGGGAGAGGATCGGCCCCCTGTTAAGGCTCGCCAGAATGTTTAACCTAATATAGGTTGGGAACAGGACAGGGTAGGGCCAAAGTGGACCTGTCACCAAGTTTCACATATGCTATATTACCAAAAGTATTGGGACACCCACATGATATTTAATGGCACCCCAGTCTTAGTCCATATTGAGTTGGCCCACCCTTTGCAGCTATAACAGCTTCAACTCTTCTGGGAAGGCTGTCCACAAAGTTTAGAAGTGTGTCTATGGGAATGTTTGACCTTTCCTCCAGAAGCGCATTTGTGAGGTCAGGCACTGATGTTGGACGAGAAAGCATGGCTCGCAGCCTCCGCTCTAATTCATCCCAAAGGTGTTCTATTGGGTTGAGGTCAGGACTCTGTGCAGGCCAGTCAAGTTCCTCCACCCCAACCTCGCTCATCCATGTCTTTATGGACTTTGCTTTGTGCACTGGTCTAAATCATTTGGTGGAGGGGGGGATTATGGTGTGGGGTTGTTTTTCAGGGGATGGGCTTGGCCCCTTAGTTCCAGTGAAGGGAACTCTTAAGGCGTCAGCATACCAAGACAGTTTGGTCAAATTCATGCTCCCAACTTTGTGGGAACAGTTTGAGGATGCACTCATCCAGTGCACTCAGCAAGGTCCATAAAGACATGGATGAGTGAGTTTGGGGTGGAGGAACTTGACTGGCCTGCACAGAGTCCTGACCTTAACCCGATAGAATATCTTTTCAACAAATTAGAGCAGAGACTGTGAGCGAGGCCTTCACCCCAAACTCACTCATCCATGTCTTTATGTATATATATATATATGTATGATTTTTTATATATATAAATATATTGTAATGGGTCATAATATTTTCCTGCAGAAAATCAATCAAAAAGGTTGTTGTTTATTTATTTATTTTTAGTTTTTTAAATAAATAAATAAATAACACTTTGTTACTTTCAGCGCACTCACAGCTAGAGCTGGCTCTAATCTACCCACTTTAAAAATCATATTAAATTATCACGTAAGAAGAAAAAAAGAAAAGCAAAAAAAAAAAAAAGCAAAGCGCCCCGTGATTTAATGCCGTCCGAGATATTTTGCGACAAGATATTTAATAATTGCATCTGTAAATATCTGTTTAGGAACACTCTGCTATTCCCTGAGCCCGGTGGAAAAGCCGTAAGACATTTAATAGGTTTGTAAGAAAATAAAAAACTGTGTATTCTGTACCGGGAGGAACAACATCGGCGTCTTTAATATTCAGCGAAGTTTATAAGCGCCGTTCCCCCTCAGCCGCTTCAGCGGAAGGCTTAATCATTGCGCTGACAGCTGGCATTCAAATAAGATGAAGAAATCTTTGCGGCGTGTATTGTTCTCAGCCTACAGGTATAAGACCGTTCCAAAATCCACCGCCACAATCGCAGGGTTTTTTTTTTTTTTTTCCTTTTTGCTTTTCTCTCATTTGATGCCTAAAGGTGAAAGTAAATAATGAAATGTGACGTGCGAGCCGAAGAAGGCTTAAAAATCTATTGAAGTTTAAAGGACAGCTCTGGGTGGATGGACAAAAATTTAAAAAGTGACATAGAATGCGCGGCCTGTCATTAGCAATAACAGCGGATTTTATTTTTCTGAGTCACCCTGTAACTTTGTTTTATTTCCTGCCAGAAAATAAATGTTTTTTTTTTTTAATTACTATTATTTTTTCTTCTATCAGGGTGACCACAATGTTCGTTTTGCAGTAAAATCACACAGCAGTGTTGTCACCAGTGGCGTACCTAGAGCATTTGGCACCCGGGGCGGATCCTATATCTGGCACATGCCCCCCCCCCCCAAACTTTAAAATGTAAAAACACCCACAGAAATTTGTAATGTTTTCAAGAATATTTATTGCACAAATTTCACAGCCCCCCATCACAGTGCCCCTTGCCGTCTGCCCCCTCCCCCATCTCTCTAATCGCAGTTCCTCCTTTTGCACTCTCTGCCTCCCCTGCACAGTCCTACCTTCAGCATAAATAGATAGAGACTGCAGACATGATACAGGAGATGGTCAGAGACTGCAGACATGATACAGGAGATGCTCAGAGACTACAGACATGATACAGGAGATGGTCAGAGACTGCAGACATGATACAGTAGATGGTCAGAGACTGAGGACATGATACAAGAGATGGTCAGAGACTGAGGACATGATGCAGGAGATGGTCAGAGACTGAGGACATTATATAGGAGATGGTCAGAGACTGAGGACATGATACAAGAGATGGCCAGAGACTGCAGACATGATACAGGAGATGCTCAGTCAGAGACTGCAGACATGATACAGTATATGGTCAGAGACTGAGGACATGATACAGTATATGGTCAGAGACTGAGGACATGATACAGGAGATGGTCAGAGACTGAGGACATGATACAGGAGATGGTCAGAGACTGAGGACATGATACAGGAGATGGTCAGAGACTGAGGACATTATACAGGAGATGGTCAGAGACTGAGGACATGATACAGGAGATGGTCAGAGACTGAGGACATGATACAGGAGATGCTCAGAGACTGCAGACATTATACAGGAGTTGGTCAGAGACTGAGGACATGATACAGGAGTTGGTCAGAGACTGAGGACATGATACAGGAGATGGTCAGAGACTGAGGACATTATACAGGAGATGGTCAGAGACTGAGGACATGATACAGGAGATGGTCAGAGACTGAGGACATGATACAGGAGTTGGTCAGAGACTGAGGACATGATACAGGAGATGGTCAGAGACTGAGGACATTATACAGGAGTTGGTCAGAGACTGCAGACATGATACAGTAGTTGGTCAGAGACTGAGGACATGATACAGGAGTTGGTCAGAGACTGCAGACATGATACAGTAGTTGGTCAGAGACTGCAGACATGATACAGGAGTTGGTCAGAGACTGCAGACATGATACAGTAGTTGGTCAGAGACTGAGGACATGATAGAAGATAGAAGAGCACTAGGGGGGCCAGAGAGCACAGGCGAAGCAGAGAGCACTGGAGGAGCTGAAGGGCACAGTGGGGGGGGGGCTGGAGAGAATAAAGAGGGGGTTTGGAAAGCATTGCAGGGTTGGTCGGAAGGCGCAGGGGGTGGAGAGCACGGGGGGGGGGGGGGACAGGGAGCACTTGAGGGGTGGGCAGGGAAAACCAGGCAGGTGGAGAGCACTGGGGGGGGGGGGGGGGACAGGTAGCACTGAGGGGTGGGCAGAGAAAACCAGGGGGGTGGAGAGCACTGAAGGGGACAGGGAGCTAGGGAAAGATGAATTCCTCATATGCAGCTGCCCCATCCCCCTCCTATCGAGCGCACACACTTCGGAACTCACCTTCTTCCTGCCGAGGCTGAGGCTCCGCCCCTTCTTCCCACCGAGGCCCCGCCCCCTTCTCCCGCCGCGGCTCCGCCCCTTATTCCCGCCGCCGTTCCGCCCACCCCCCCCCCCCCCGCAGCGCTGACTGAAGGAGCTGCCTTCACAGCGATACGGAACACGCCGGGCAGGGCACAACACCGGCTGACACCCCCCAGTGCGTGGCACCCGGTTGTCACCCCACGTCTTAGAGGTTTAGAGGTAGTCACAGCACAAGCTCTCCAGCAGAATGTATCAGTTTATATGGATGAGGCCCTTAACACTGACAGAGGTGATTCAAATGTTTAACATTTATTCATTCATGCGAAACCTTCTCAGAAGAAAAAAAAAAAAAAACCTGTTTGCTGTAACTGATTATAAAGTGTGAGTTGGGTTTGGCTTCAAATTGTTAGTGGTTCCAAATCTGCTAATACATTTAACACTCCCCTCCCCCCAGACTGACAAGGCTGAGGTGTGATGTGCCTCCTGTGCTCACTCCTCCAGAGTGGGGGGTGCTCTAATACAAGAGATTGGGCCAGGCCACTTGGTGAAAACAGAGGGGAAAAAAGGCCTAAAAAAAGGAAAACGAATGCAGCCACCACTTCCAATGATTGCTAAGCTTCAATATACTGTAATACATTTTTTGTTTTGGGTTTAATACCACTTTAACCCCTTGCGCTGAGTGAATGCACATGTGCATACCTGTGCTTATCTCCAACACAGAGACCGAGCTGTCACCAACAGCTTCAACCAGCTCCTGATCACTGTGATAGCCTGTGATTAGCTATAGTGATCAATACATAGAATAGAAGAACCCTGTGCTGCATTCTTTCTCCTCTGAATGGAATAAAAAAAGATACGTTGTATACATACAGGATCTATTATATAATACATTGTATACATACAGGATCTATTATATATTACATTGTATACATACAGGATCTATTATATAATACATTGTATACATACAGGATCTATTATATAATACATTGTATACATACAGGATCTATTATATAATACATTGTATACATACAGGATATATTATATAATACATTGTATACATACAGGATCCATTATATATTACATTGTATACATACAGGATCTATTATATAATACATTGTATACATACAGGATCCATTATATATTACATTGTATACATACAGGATCTATTATATAATACATTGTATACATACAGGATCTATTATATAATACATTGTATACATACAGGATATATTATATAATACATTGTATACATACAGGATCCATTATATATTACATTGTATACATACAGGATCTATTATATAATACATTGTATACATACAGGATCCATTATATATTACATTGTATACATACAGGATCTATTATATAATACATTGTATACATACAGGATCCATTATATATTACATTGTATACATACAGGATCTATTATATAATACATTGTATACATACAGGATCCATTATATATTACATTGTATACATACAGGATCCATTATATAATACATTGTATACATACAGGATCCATTATATAATACATTGTATACATACAGGATCTATTATATAATACATTGTATACATACAGGATCCATTATATAATACATTGTATACATACAGGATCCATTATATAATACATTGTATACATACAGGATCCATTATATAATACATTGTATACATACAGGATCTATTATATAATACATTGTATACATACAGGATCTGTTATATAATACATTGTATACATACAGGGTACATTATATAATACATTGTATACATACAGAATATATTATATACTACATTGTATACATACAGGATATATTATATGATACATTGTATACATACAGGATCCGTTATATAATACATTGTATACATACAGGATCCGTTATATATTACATTGTATACATACAGGATCCATTATATATTACATTGTATACATACAGGATACATTATATAATACATTGTATACATACAGGATCTATTATATAATACATTGTATACATACAGGATCCGTTATATAACACATTGTATACATACAGGATCCATTATATAATACATTGTATACATACAGGATCCATTATATATTACATTGTATACATACAGGATCCGTTATATAACACATTGTATACATACAGGATCTGTTATATATTACATTTTATACATACAGGATCCATTATATAATACATTGTATACATACAGGATCCATTATATATTACATTGTATACATACAGGATCTATTATATAATACATTGTATACATACCGGATCTATTATATAATACATTGTATACATACAGGATCCGTTATATAATACATTGTATACATACAGGATCCATTATATAACACATTGTATACATACAGGATCTGTTATATATTACATTTTATACATACAGGATCCATTATATATTACATTGTATACATACAGGATCTATTATATAATACATTGTATACATACAGGATCTATTATATAATACATTGTATACATACAGGATCTATTATATAATACATTGTATACATACAGGATACATTATATATTACATTGTATACATACAGGATCCATTATATAATACATTGTATACATACAGGATCCATTATATAATACATTGTATACATACAGGATCCGTTATATAACACATTGTATACATACAGGATCTGTTATATATTACATTGTATACATACAGGATCTATTATATAATACATTGTATACATACAGGATCTATTATATAATACATTGTATACATACAGGATCCATTATATATTACATTGTATACATACAGGATCTATTATATAATACATTGTATACATACAGAATCTATTATATAATACATTGTATACATACAGGATACATTATATATTACATTGTATACATACAGGATCCGTTATATATTACATTGTATACATACAGGATCTGTTATATAATACATTGTATACATACAGGATACATTATATAAAACATTGTATACATACAGGATCTATTATATAATACATTGTATACATACAGGATCTATTATATAATACATTGTATACATACAGGATCTATTATATAATACATTGTATACATACAGGATACATTATATAAAACATTGTATACATACAGGATATATTATATAATACATTGTATACATACAGGATACATTATATAAAACATTGTATACATACAGGATACATTATATAATACATTGTATACATACAGGATACATTATATAAAACATTGTATACATACAGGATCTATTATATAATACATTGTATACATACAGGATATATTATATATTACATTGTATACATACAGGATACATTATATAAAACATTGTATACATACAGGATACATTATATATTACATTGTATACATACAGGATACATTATATATTACATTGTATACATACAGGATCTATTATATAATACATTGTATACATACAGGATACATTATATATTACATTGTATACATACAGGATACATTATATAATACATTGTATACATACAGGATCCATTATATAATACATTGTATACATACAGGATCCATTATATAATACATTGTATACATACAGGATCCATTATATATTACATTGTATACATACAGTATCTATTATATAATACATTGTATACATACAGGATACATTATATAATACATTGTATACATACAGGATCCATTATATAATACATTGTATACATACAGGATCCATTAAATCATACATTGTATACATACAGGATCTATTATATAATACATTGTATCCATACAGGATACATTATATAATACATTGTATACATACAGGATACATTATATAATACATTGTATACATACAGGATACATTATATAATACATTGTATACATACAGGATCTATTATATAATACATTGTATACATACAGGATCCATTATATAATACATTGTATACATACAGGATCCATTATATATTACATTGTATACATACAGGATCTATTATATAATACATTGTATACATACAGGATCCGTTATATAACACATTGTATACATACAGGATCCATTATATAATACATTGTATACATACAGGATCCATTATATATTACATTGTATACATACATGATCCATTATATATTACATTGTATACATACAGGATCCATTATATATTACATTGTATACATACAGGATCCGTTATATAACACATTGTATACATACAGGATCTGTTATATATTACATTTTATACATACAGGATCCATTATATAATACATTGTATACATACAGGATCCATTATATATTACATTGTATACATACAGGATCTATTATATAATACATTGTATACATACCGGATCTATTATATAATACATTGTATACATACAGGATCCGTTATATAATACATTGTATACATACAGGATCCATTATATAACACATTGTATACATACAGGATCTGTTATATATTACATTTTATACATACAGGATCCATTATATATTACATTGTATACATACAGGATCTATTATATAATACATTGTATACATACAGGATCTATTATATAATACATTGTATACATACAGGATCTATTATATAATACATTGTATACATACAGGATACATTATATATTACATTGTATACATACAGGATCCATTATATAATACATTGTATACATACAGGATCCATTATATAATACATTGTATACATACAGGATCCGTTATATAACACATTGTATACATACAGGATCTGTTATATATTACATTGTATACATACAGGATCTATTATATAATACATTGTATACATACAGGATCTATTATATAATACATTGTATACATACAGGATCTATTATATAATACATTGTATACATACAGGATCTATTATATAATACATTGTATACATACAGAATCTATTATATAATACATTGTATACATACAGGATACATTATATATTACATTGTATACATACAGGATCCGTTATATATTACATTGTATACATACAGGATCTGTTATATAATACATTGTATACATACAGGATACATTATATAATACATTGTATACATACAGGATCTATTATATAATACATTGTATACATACAGGATCTATTATATAATACATTGTATACATACAGGATACATTATATATTACATTGTATACATACAGGATACATTATATAAAACATTGTATACATACAGGATATATTATATAATACATTGTATACATACAGGATATATTATATATTACATTGTATACATACAGGATACATTATATAAAACATTGTATACATACAGGATACATTATATATTACATTGTATACATACAGGATACATTATATATTACATTGTATACATACAGGATCTATTATATAATACATTGTATACATACAGGATACATTATATATTACATTGTATACATACAGGATACATTATATAATACATTGTATACATACAGGATCCATTATATAATACATTGTATACATACAGGATCCATTATATAATACATTGTATACATACAGGATCCATTATATATTACATTGTATACATACAGTATCTATTATATAATACATTGTATACATACAGGATACATTATATAATACATTGTATACATACAGGATACATTATATAATACATTGTATACATACAGGATCCATTATATAATACATTGTATACATACAGGATCCATTAAATCATACATTGTATACATACAGGATCTATTATATAATACATTGTATCCATACAGGATACATTATATAATACATTGTATACATACAGGATACATTATATAATACATTGTATACATACAGGATACATTATATAATACATTGTATACATACAGGATCTATTATATAATACATTGTATACATACAGGATCCATTATATAATACATTGTATACATACAGGATCCATTATATATTACATTGTATACATACAGGATCCATTATATAATACATTGTATACATACAGGATCTATTATATATTACATTGTATACATACAGGATCTGTTATATATTGCATTGTATACATACAGGATCTATTATATAATACATTGTATACATACAGGATCCATTATATAATACATTGTATACATACAGGATCTATTATATAATACATTGTATACATACAGGATACATTATATAATACATTGTATACATACAGGATATATTATATATTACATTGTATACATACAGGATCCATTATATAATACATTGTATACATACAGGATACATTATATAATACATTGTATACATACAGGATCTATTATATAATACATTGTATACATACAGGATACATTATATATTACATTGTATACATACAGGATCTATTATATAATACATTGTATACATACAGGATACATTATATATTACATTGTATACATACAGGATACAGTATATAATACATTGTATACATACAGGATCCATTATATAATACATTGTATACATACAGGATACATTATATATTACATTGTATACATACAGGATCTGTTATATATTGCATTGTATACATACAGGATCTATTATATAATACATTGTATACATACAGGATCCATTATATAATACATTGTATACATACAGGATACATTATATAATACATTGTATACATACAGGATATATTATATATTACATTGTATACATACAGGATACATTATATAATACATTGTATACATACAGGATACATTATATAATACATTGTATACATACAGGATACATTATATAATACATTGTATACATACAGGATACATTATATAATACATTGTATACATACAGGATCCATTATATAATACATTGTATACATACAGGATACATTATATATTACATTGTATACATACAGGATACAGTATATAATACATTGTATACATACAGGATTCATTATATAATACATTGTATACATACAGGATACATTATATATTACATTGTATACATACAGGATCTATTATATAATACATTGTATCCATACAGGATACATTATATAATACATTGTATACATACAGAATCTATTATATAATACATTGTATACATACAGGATCCATTATATATTACATTGTATACATACAGGATCTATTATATAATACATTGTATACATACAGGATCTATTATATAATACATTGTATCCATACAGGATACATTATATAATACATTGTATACATACAGGATCCATTATATATTACATTGTATACATACAGGATCCATTATATATTACATTGTATACATACAGGATCCATTATATAACACATTGTATAGATAAAGGATACATTATATATTACATTGTGAACTAGGTGTGAATTCACATGGCCACGCACGCGCATTAGACCTCCCCATAGGAAAGCATTATTCAATGCTTTCCTATGGGGATTTCGGCGATGCTGGAGGTCCTCATCCTGCTTCCGGGTGCAGGATGCCGGCGCCCCCTCCTGAGTTGCGCCCTAGGCGGCTGCCTAGGTCGCCTTACAGGTAGCGCCGGCCCTGCGTCCGTTTATCTATTAAAAGAAAATTAATTGCGGCTTTTTGCATATTTTTGGAAATAAAACAAAACCGACAAACAGTTTGTGGATTCCCTCTCGTCCTCTGGGGAGGGGGGGGGGGGGCGCTCCTGGTGTCTCAGGTGGTGCGTCGCACTGCTGGAATGCTTGCGCCTGACCGGTAATGGATGTCAGAGGGGTCACGTCAAACAAGCGTAAAGACATTCCATTCTCTCATCGCTCTGTGATGTCAGACAGCGCGCTTTTTTTGTTCTTTTCTTTATCCGTGTTGCGTCGCTGGGCTCAGGGGCACACTTGAGTCGGAGTGACAGGAACATGACGGCTGACAGCTCTGACATGCGGGGGGGGGGACTCTGGAATGCGGAGCGCGAGCCCGGCCGTGTCAGGGACCTGTAGTAGCAGCTAAGAATAGGCCCCCCCTCCCTGCGGTCACATATTTTCTGCGGCTAGGCTTTTTACCTAACGGCTTGTCAACGGAGCACCGTTTCGCCAGTCAGAAGTCAGCGGTACAAATTCATGGTGGTAATGAGAATAATAGTCTGAAAAGTGACAGCAGAGTGAAGAAAAAAGGAAGGACGCGGCTTTAGAACAGACGGCGCAGTGGCTGGGCAGGTTACACGCTTTTCTTGCAGCACCGGAGTACTTGGTTTAGTTCCCACTAGCAGTCTTTGTACACTGCTCAAAAAAATGAAAGGAACACTTTTTAATCATAGTGTAGCATCAAGTCAAATAAACTCCTTGGATATGGATCTGGTCAGTTAAGTAGCAGAGGCAGGGCTGGTGCTAGACTATTTTGCACCCTAGGCAAGACCAGCTACTTGCAACCCCACCCCCCCAAAAAAAAAAAAAAATTACACATTGCCCCCCTTCCTGTCATAATGCCCCCCTTTTAACCCCACTCTCCCCTTCCTGTACACACTGCCCCCCCCCCCTTCCTGCACACACCGCCCCCTTTAACCCTACACCCCCTTCATATACACACTGCCCCCCTTTAACCCTGCACACCTCTTCATATACAAAGTGCCCCCCTCTCCAGAGGTGATATCCACTGGAGATGAGGAGGTGACAGGAGAGGAATGTGGCACCGGCCATGGCTGCGCCCTAGGTGGCAGGGCGCCCTAGGCCTGCCGCCTAGTTTGCCTAGTGGTAGCACCGGCCCTTAGCAGAGGGGGTTGTTAATCAGTTTTAGCTGCTTTGGTGTTAATGAAATAAACAACAGGTGCACTAGATAGGCAACAATGAGACAACCTCCAAAACAGGAATGGTTTTACAGGTGGGGGCCACTGACATTTTTCCCTACTCTTCTTTTCTGAATGTTTTTTTTTATTAGTTTTGCATTTGGCTGGGGTCAGTGTCACTACTGGTAGTATGAGGCGATACCTGGACCCTATAGAGGTTGCACAGGCAGTCCAACTCCTCCAGGATGGCTCATCAATACGTGCCATTGCTAGAAGGTTTGCTGTGTGTCCCAGCACAGTCTCAGGAGCATGGAGGAGATTCCAGAAGACAGGCAGTTACTCTAAGAGAGCTGGACAGGGCCGTAGAAGGTCCTGCAGTGACATGATGGTTATACAGTAAGTGGGGCCCCGGGCTCCTGCCTAGTTTGCCTTGTGGATGATTTGGCTCTGGTGCCGTTACCTGTGTATGTTGTCAGGCTGCCAGGCAGTCATTAGATGATACAGCTGGTGCAGCCACACTGCATGGTGCTGCGGAGAGGAGCGCAGGTGTGATGGGGCGACCTTCTCCCGCAGGCACCCACTCCGTGCTTTATTGAATGTACCGTACATGGCTGAACAATGACCGGAGCACTCAGCCATCTGCCACCATCCCATAATAACATCCAGAGAGAAGCACAGACAAACAGAGGATGGAGAATGTTTTCCGAGATACACCACAGCTGTACCGGCATCAGGCAGAACATTCCATTCCTCTATATGGATAGATAGATTAGATAGATAGATAGATAGATAGATAGATAGATAGATAGATAGATAGATAGATAGATAGATAGATAGATAGATAGATAGATAGATAGATAGATAGATAGATAGATAGATAGATAGATAGATAGATAGATAGATAGATAGATAGATATGAGATAGATAGATAGATAGATATGAGATAGATAGATAGATAGATAGATAGATAGATAGATAGATAGATAGATAGATAGATAGATAGATAGATAGATAGATAGATATGAGATAGATAGATAGATGGATAGATAGATAGATAGATAGATAGATAGATAGATAGATAGATAGATAGATAGATAGATAGATAGATAGATAGATAGATAGATAGATAGATAGATAGATAGATAGATAGATAGATAGATAGATAGATAGATAGATAGATAGATAGATAGATATGAGATAGATAGATAGATATTAGATAGATAGATATTAGATAGATAGATATGGGATAGATAGATAGATAACCAGTCATAATACTCCAGGAGATGAGAATGAAATGCCTCTCATAGAAAATTATAACTATAATTCCGGCAGTGCTCAGGGTGTACAGGAGCAGATATGATTTTCTGTTGTTTTTTTTGTGTATATCCTCCATTGCACTGATCTGCACAGTATAGAGAGTGTGCAGCGTGAGAAGAGAGACTTGTGAGGTGGTGGGCGATCTGGGGTAGGATTGGCGGAGTGGTGGATGTTTTGTGGTAGGATTGGCGCAGTAGTTGGTGATCTGGGGTAGCATTGGCAGAGTGGTGGGTGATCTGTGATAGGACTGGCAGAGCAGTGGGTGATCTGTGGTAGGACTGGCAGAGTGGTGGCTGATCGGTGGTAGGATTGGCCGTGTGGTGGGTGATCTGGGGTAGGACTGGCAGGGTGGTGGGTGATCTGTGGTAGGATTGGCGCAGTGGTGGGTGATCTGTGGTAGGATTGGCGCAGTGGTGGGTGATCTGTGGTAGGATTGGCAGAGTGGTGGGTGATCTGGGGTAGAATTGGCGCAGTAATGGGTGTTCTGTGGTGGGATTGGCGGAGTGGTGGGTGATCTGTGGCAGGATTGGCGCTGTAGTGGGTGATCTGTGGCAGGATTGGCGCTGTAGTGGGTGATCTGTGGTAGGATTGGCACAGTGGTGGATGATCTGTAGTAGCATTGGTGCAGTAGTGGGTGATCTGTGGTAGGATTGGCGCAGTAGTGGGTGACCTGTGGTAGGATTGGCAGGGCCGGTGCTTCCACTAGGCAAACTAGGGCGCATTGCCACCTAGGGGCGCAGTCACGAGTCGGCACTCTCCTTTATTAATGATCCCTGTGAGCTGAGGGAGGGGCAGCAGTGGGGGAGGAAGAAGGGACAGAGGAAGATGCTAGGTGTGACATGGGGGATAGGGGTCACCGGGTGTAACAGGGATTTGGGGTCACCAGGTGTGCCATGAGGAATTGGGGTTCCTGGATGTGCCATGGGGGATTGAGGTCCCCAGGTGTGACATGGAGGAACATCAGGATCACCAGGTGTGACATGGAAAAACATCAGGGTCTCTCCGGGTATGACATGGAGGAACATCAGGGGCCCCTGGTGTGACATATAGGAATTGGGGGTCACTGGGTATGACAGCATGACATGGAAGAACACGGGGTTCCCTGGGTGTGACATGGAGGAACATCGGGGTCAGTGGGTATGACAGCAAGACATGAAGGAATATTTGGGTCCCAAATGTGACATGGAAAAACATCAGGGTCCCTGGGTGTGACATAGAACGACATCAGGGTCCCCAGGTGTGACATGGAGGAATATAGGGGTCACTGGGTACGACAGCATAACATGGAGGAACCATCAGATCAGGGTCACTGGGTATGACATAGAGAAGTTTTTAACTCCTACCCTTTTTATTTATTTTTTTTTGGGGGGGCGCAAGTAGCTGGTCTTGCCTAGGGCGTAAAATAGTCTAGCACCGGCCCTGAGGATTGGCGCAGTAGTGGGTGTTCTGTGGTGGGATTGGCGGAGTGGAGAATGATCTGTGGTAGGATTGGGGCTGTAGTGGGTGATCTTTGGTAGGATTGGGGCTGTAGTGGGTTATCTGTGGTAGGATTGGCAGAGTGGTGAGTGATCTGGGGTAGGATTAGCGTAGTAGTGGGAGATCTGTGGTAAGAATGGCACAGTGTTGGGTAGGATTGGGGCTGTAGTGGGTGATCTGTGGTAGGATTGGCACAGTAGTGGGTGACCTGTGGTAGGATTGGCGCAGTAGTGGGTGTTCTTTGGTGGGATTGGCGGAGTAGTGGGTGATCTGTGGTAGGATTGGTGCAATAGTGGGTGATCAGTGGTAGGATTGGCGTAGTAGTGGAAGATCTGTGGTAGGATTGGCGCAGTAGTGGGTGATCTGTGGTAGGATTGGCGTAGTAGTGGAAGATCTGTGGTAGGATTGGCGCAGTAGTGGGTGATCTGTGGTAGGATTGGCGCAGTAGTGGGTGATCTGTGGTAGGATTGGCAGAGTGGTGGGTGATCTGGGGTAGGATTGGCGTAGTAGTGGAAGATCTGTGGTAGGATTGGCACAGTAGTGGGTGATCTGTGGTAGGATTGGCACAGTAGTGGGTGATCTGCGGTAGGATTGGCGCAGTAGTGTGTGATCTGTGGTAGGATTGGCGGAGTGGTGGGTGATCTGGGGTAGGATTGGCGTAGTAGTGGAAGATCTGTGGTAGGATTGGCGCAGTAGTGTGTGATCTGTGGTAGGATTGGCGCAGTGGTGGGTGACCTGTGGTAGGATTGGCACAGTAGTGGGTGATCTGCGGTAGGATTGGCGCAGTAGTGTGTGATCTGTGGTAGGATTGGCGCAGTAGTGTGTGATCTGGGGTAGGATTGGCGTAGTAGTGGAAGATCTGTGGTAGGATTGGCAGAGCGGTGGGTGATCTGTGGTAGGATTGGCGCAGTGGTGGGTGACCTGTGGTAGGATTGGCAGAGCGGTGGGTGATCTATGGTAGGATTGGTGCTATAGTGGGTGATCTGTGGTAGGATTGGTGGAGTGGTGCCCGCAGTGGGAGGACAGCCTCATATTCTGATCCCTCTCCTCCGGAGATTGATTTCCCCCACGGAGAGAACATTGCCAGTCAGCCCACACAGCCTGCGGGTGAACGGAGTGTATACAGGAGTTCCAGGGAGGTCTGCGGGAGAGAATCGTAACTTAGAGTGATCTGTTATAAATCAGATTTAGTGGATTTTTTATGTTTTATTGGAATTCTGTTCGGAGCAATCAATAAGAAATGTAGAATCCAAATAACAAAGGTCATAAACCGCTCCAGACAAACAAAACCTTCATAAAGAACGCAAATAAAACCGCATAAATAATACACAACACACATTTAATAAATTCCTCGCATAACTCTCACATATACTGCAGTGCTGTACAAAGATATTCAGCCAGTCACATCAGTCTCTGTACCAGAGGAGCTTACACTCTAATGTCCCCCCACAGTCACATCAGTCTCTGTACCAGAGGAGCTTACACTGTAATATCCCCCCACAGTCACACACTATTATTACTATACATTTATATAGCTCTGACATATACTGCAGTGCTGTACAGAGAACACTGAGCCAGTCACATCAGTCTCTGTACCAGAGGAGCTTACACTCTAATGTCCCCCACAGTCACATCAGTCTCTGTACCAGAGGAGCTTACACTCTAATGTCCCCCCACAGTCACATCAGTCTCTGTACCAGAGGAGCTTACACTCTAATGTCCCCCCACAGTCACATCAGTCTCTGCCCCAGAGGAGCTTACACTCTAATGTCCCCGCACAGTCACATCAGTCTCTGTACCAGAGGAGCTTACACTCTAATGTCCCCCCACAGTCACATCAGTCTCTGCCCCAGAGGAGCTTACACTCTAATGTCCCCGCACAGTCACATCAGTCTCTGTACCAGAGGAGCTTATACTCTAATGTCCCCCCACAGTCACACACTATTATTATTATACATTTATATAGCTCTGACATATACCGCAGTGCTGTACAGAGAACACTGAGCCAGTCACATCAGTCTCTGTACCAGAGGAGCTTACACTCTAATGTCCCCCCACAGTCACACACCATTATTTTGAATGGGCTGAAATCGCACCGCATTGCACCAGAAGTAGTCCATGCACTACTTTTGGGAACTCACTACAACTGCATTGCATAGTGCTTCTGTACCATGTGATCCAGCGTGGGCATGCGCATTTGCGACCTGCGTTCGGGTTGCCATTAACTTAATATTGACATCCGCTGCAAATCGCAACTGCAGTGCATTTCGAACGCGATGCAGGAAACACACATTGGTGTAAAGCAACACTGCTTTAGCCATACTGCTTTAGCTTGGGTTCATACTAACGCAATGTGTCACATCGCATGTGATTCGCACAAGAATCACACTGCATTCCTGCGCAACTTACATGTGATTCTTTGTGATGCGATTTGGGTCCATCATTTTGAATGGCTCGAATCGCACCCGCATCCACATGATGCGGTGCAGGCACCTTTGTTTTTTTTTTGCCACACTGGAATCTGATTGCATGGGTGTTCATACCTATTCGATCTGATTCTCGCGAACGCACTGCATTCTGCGACCTGTTTTTGGGGTGTTGTTAAGGCCCTTTTCACAATTTTGCAACTTTAAAGTCGCTCGATTTTACAGCGATTTTTCCGCAACCTTGTTGCCGCAATTTTGACGTGATTTTGTTGCGAGTTTGACTGGGCTTGGATGTCTTTGGACCTCAAAACGCATCAAAATCGTACCAAAGTAGTGAAGGCACTACTTTGAAGTCGGTGGGACTTCAAGTCGCACAGATATGAATGGTACTCATTGGAAACAATGGAGAACAGCTTGTCATGCGATTTTGCAGTCCCAAATCGCATGACAAGTCGCACAAGTGTGAAAGGGACCTAACTCTTAATTGACACCCGCAGAAGATCGCATGAACACAGTACGATTGCTGTACTGTGCGATGAGGGAAACACAGCGATTCCTCTGCTTTTCCCCACATAGCATTAATAGAACCGGTTCTGAGCCTTGGTTCACTTTTGAAATCACGCTAGTGCAATTTCAAAGCTGCAGATCAGCGTGGTTTGCACCTCCGATTTCATTGCGGCTTGCAACTTACTTTAACAGAAGTCTATGCAAGTCCGAATAAATTCAGAAAAAAGAAGTGCAGGAGTAATTTTTCAAAGTTACGGCAATTTGAACGGTTCCGTTACTGACAATGGGCTGCGACTTGTCATACAATTTGGAACTGTCAAATCGCATGACAAATCGCACCAGTGTGAATAAAAAAGGTGAAAAAAATACGGCAAATGAAGCGTAATAACATGCGCAAAAAAAAAATGCACATGCGTAGTGTCTGACATTGCATTACATTAGAAAGAATGGGGGCTAGTGAGATTTTTTGCCACGTTTGGTGTGTGATGTGGGCAGCCCATTGAAATAAAGCGTGACGACATGGGAAAAAAATGCACATGCGCAGTGCCTGACAGTGCGCTACATTAGCATGAATGAGGCTAATGAGCTTCTCTACATCATTTGGTGTGCAGAGTGGGAAGCCTATTGAAATGAAGCGTGACAAGAAAAGCACATGCGCAATGCGCAACATTTCAGACATGGTACAGGAGATGGCACAGGAGATGGTACAGTAGATGGTACAGGAGATGGCACAGGAGATGGCACAAGAGATGGCACAGGATATGGTACAGGAGATGGCACAGGAGATGGCACAGGAGATGGTACAGGAGATGGCACAGGAGATGGCACAGGAGATGGTTTAGGCATGGTACAGGAGATCGCATAGGAGATGGTACAGGAGATGGCACAGGAGATGGTACAGGAGATGGTTTAGGCATGGTACAGGAGATGGCACAAGAGATGGCACAGGAGGTGGCACAGGATATGGCACAGGAGATGGCACAGGAGATGGCACAAGAGATGGCACAAGAGATGGCACAAGAGATGGCACAGGAGATGGTACAGGAGATGGTACAGGGGATGGCACAGGAGATGGCACAGGAGATGGTTTAGGCATGGTACAGGAGATGGTGCAGGAGATAATACAGAAGATGGCACAGGAGATGGTAAAGGCATGGTACAGTAGATGGTATAGGCATGGCACAGGAGATGGTACAGACATGATGCAGGAGATGGTACAGGAGATGGTACAGGAGATTTCACAGGAGATGGTACAGGCATGGCACAGGAGATGGCACAGGAGATGGTACAGGAGAGGCACAGGAGATGGTACAGACACAATGCAGGAGATGGTACAGGAGATGGTACAGGAGATGGCACAGGAGATGGTACAGGAGATGGTTTAGGCATGGTACAGGAGATCGCATAGGAGATGGTACAGGAGATGGCACAGGAGATGGTTTAGGCATGGTACAGGAGATGGTACAGGAGATCGCATAGGAGATGGTACAGGAGATGGCACAGGAGATGGTACAGGAGATGGTTTAGGCATGGCACAGGAGATGGCACAGGAGATGGCACAAGAGATGGCACAAGAGATGGCACAGGAGATGGTTTAGGCATGGTACAGGAGATGGCACAGGAGATGGCACAGGAGATGGTACAGGAGATGGCACAGGAGATGGCATAGGAGATGGCATAGGAGATGGTACAGGAGATGGTATAGGAGATGGTTTAGGCATGGTACAGGAGATGGTACAGGAGATGGCACAAGAGATGGCACAGGAGATGGCACAGGATATGGCACAGGAGATGGCACAGGAGATGGCACAGGAGATGGCACAAGAGATGGCACAGGAGATGGTACAGGGGATGGCACAGGAGATGGCACAGGAGATGGTTTAGGTATGGTACAGGAGATGGTGCAGGAGATAATACAGAAGATGGCACAGGAGATGGTACAGACATGATGCAGGAGATGGTACAGGAGATGGCACAGGAGATTTCACAGGAGATGGTACAGGCATGGCACAGGAGATGGCACAGGAGATGGTACAGGAGAGGCACAGGAGATGGTACAGAAATGATGCAGGAGATGGTACAGGAGATGGTACAGGAGATGGCACAGGAGATGGTTTAGGCATGGTACAGGAGATCGCATAGGAGATGGTACAGGAGATGGCACAGGAGATGGTTTAGGCATGGTACAGGAGATGGTACAGGAGATCGCATAGGAGATGGTACAGGAGATGGCACAGGAGATGGTACAGGAGATGGTTTAGGCATGGTACAGGAGATGGCACAGGAGATGGCACAGGAGATGGCAGAAGAGATGGCACAGGAGATGGTTTAGGCATGGTACAGGAAATGGCACAGGAGATGGTACAGGAGATGGCACAGGAGATGGCATAGGAGATGGTTTAGGCATGGCACAGGAGATGGTACAGTAGATGGTACAGGAGATGGCACAAGAGATGGCACAGGATATGGTACAGGAGATGGCACAGGAGATGGCACAGGAGATTGTACAGGGGATGGCACAGGAGATGGCACAGGAGATGGTTTAGGCATGGTACAGGAGATGGCACAGGAGATGGTACAGGAGATAATACAGAATATGGCACAGGAGATGGTAAAGGCATGGTACAGTAGATGGTATAGGCATGGCACAGGAGATGGTACAGACATGATGCAGGAGATGGTACAGGAGATGGCACAGGAGATGGTACAGGAGATGGCACAGGAGATGGTACAGGCATGGCACAGGAAATGGCACAGAAGATGGTACAGGAGAGGCACAGGAGATGGTACAGACATGATGCAGGAGATGGTACAGGAGATGGTACAGGAGATGGTACAGGAGATGGAACAGGAGATGGCACAGGAAATGGTACAGGCATGGCACAGGAGATGGCACAGGAGATGGTACAGGCATGGCACAGATGGTACTGGCATGGTGCAGGAGATGGTACAGGAGATGCAGTGCTGCGGGCATTGTACAGGTGAATCTCCTGCAGTGCAAATGCATTACAACTGCACCAAAACCGGAACAAGTTTTTGTCGCTGTTACAAATAAATATCACAAAAACAAGCTAATCCACTGCGATTCCAAATCGCTAGATGTGAATGAGGCCTTCAGAAACACACAGGGGAATTTCTGCGATTCTGCCCGCAATCTCAAATTGCGCTACAATCGCATGTTCGGGTGCCATTCATTTTTATTGGTAACTAAAACGCTGTGCGGTTTTGCTGTCCCTTTTAATAAATCTCAGCAAACCACATCGCACGAAGCTTGCCTCCCTAAAAGGAGCTTCCTTTGGATGACAAGCTTCACACAATTCCGTTTGCCGTGATTGCCGCACAAAAAATTGCATCACGATTGCGCGACAATCGCAGTAAAACTGCACCGCGTTTTGGTGCTGTTAAAAATGAACGGTTCTAAAACAAGCGATTCCACCACGATCACAAATCATTAGATGTGAACGAGGCCTTAGGAAACGCATAGGTGATTTGCTGCGATTCTGCCTGCAGTTTGGGTGTCATTCATTTTCATCGGCAACTAATTGCCGTGGATATGTGACTGCAATTGCAATTGCGACTCACTTTTTAGTGCGGCAATTTTGAGAAGCGTGTCGCTGAAAAAGGAGCAAAGGCTTCTTTTGGGCGACAAGCTTCACGCAATGCGGTTTGCTGTGATCGCCAAAGGAAAAATTGCATTGCAATTAGGAAACGCATAGGCGATTCAATGCCGTTCTGCCCTCAATCTCAAATCACGCTAAAATCGCATGTTCGGGTGTAATTCATTTTCATCAGCAACTAATTGCCACTGAAATGCGACTGCAATTGCGACTCACTTTATAGTGCGGCAATCACAGCAAACCGCACCTTGCGAAGCTTGACAAGCTTCACGCAATGCGGTTTGCTGTGATTGCCACAGGAATAATTGCGTTGCAATTGCGGGACAATCGCAGCAAAAATGCACTGTGCTTTGGTGCCGTTCAAAATTAACCGCCGCGAAAAATTGTGTTGCAATTGCGCGACAATCGCAGCAAAAATGCACTGTGCTTTGGTGCCGTTCAAAATTAACCGCTGCGAAAAATTGCCTTGCAATTGCGCAACAATCACAGCAAAACCGCACTGCGCTTTGGTGCCATTCAAAATTAACCGCCGTGAAAAATTGTGTCGCAATTGCGCGACAATCGCAGCAAAAATGCACTGTGCTTTAGTGCCGTTCAAAATTAACCGCCGCGAAAAATTGTGTTGCAATTGCGCGACAATCGCAGCAAAACTGCACTGCATTTTGGTGCCGTTCAAAATTAACCGCTGCGAAAAATTGCGTTGCAATTGCGCAACAATCACAGCAAAACCGCACTGCGCTTTGGTGCCGTTCAAAATTAACCGCCGCAAAAAATTGTGTAGCAATTGCGTGAGAGTCGCTGCAAGATTACACCGCGTTTTGGCGCCGTTAACAATGAATTTCAGTGTTTTTGTGAACGCATGCGGAAGCGCGCGTTTGTGCACTCCTGCATGAAACGAGCTTGCGGTGCAATTCTTTGGTAATGGCACCCAAAAAACGTGGCACGTGCATGCGCATTTTTGCAAACGCCAAAAAGTGTGTTAAATGCGCCAAAACGTGCGGTTAAAAAAAAAAAAAAAACGCATGAAGCTCAATATCCAAAAAGGTACGTGAGCTACTTTGGCGCGCTTGTCGTACGCAGGGTGAAATAAATGTGCGTTCATGCCTTTCTGTCTATACATTGGGGTAGGGGGGTGTAAATCACCAGCCCAGTCAATATCTGATCCTATAGAAGAGGTGGCCCATGTGTGCGTTTTGGCTGGCGTTGCGCCTCCCATGTGATTATTCAGTCGCTCACGTCTCTCATGGAAGGAATGCAAAGGGAGAGGGAGACGTCAGTGTCCAGCCCAGATCATTAATCCTCCAGCTCCGCTCTGGGTTCTCGGCTCCCTCTCCCTGTCGCTCGTCCAGCAGCGAAGTGCACGATGAGTCACAAGTAACGGGTCCTCATGACTAGGTGACCGCATAATGCGACCGTAGTCCAGCTGCTTCTCCCCACCCCCGGCACCGACCTAACCTCTCTTCTCTCTCTTCTCAACAGATGGCAAACCCGGTGACATCAGCCTGCTGTGTGGTGCTAGCCGCGGCCGTCATGGTGTACGCACAACGACACGCCGAGGGTAAGTCCAGCCGTACTTTCTATATATCGGTCGCATGTGCATGCGCAGGGGGGGGGGGGCAGGGCAGGGGGGTTCTGCCCAAAAGGGAAAACGAGGTCACGTCCGAGGAGGATCAATCAGGGATTGTTAACCCTTCGCACGCCGGGGCCGGTGTTATCCTATGCGCAAAAGAATATATATATATATATATATATATATATATACTGTATACCTTAGGACAGGGATCCTCAAACTACGGTCCTCCAGCTGTTGCGGAACTACATGTCTCATGAGGCATTGGGAAGCTCTGACAGTCACAGACATGACTAGGCATGATGGGAATTGTAGTTCCTGAACAACTGGAGGGTCATAGTTTGGAGACCTCTGCCTTAGATTGTAAGCTCCTTGGGGGCAGGGACTGATGTGAATATACAATGTATAGGTAAAGCGCACTGCATAAATTGACTGCGCTATATAAGTACCTGAAATAAATTATATATACATACATATATATATATATATATATATATATATATATATATATATATATATATATATATACAGGGCTTTTTTTTCTAGCTGGAACATGGTGGAACTCAGTTCCACCACCTCTGGCTCAGGCCCCCGCTGAGTACAGGATGGGGGATGCAGAGGTAAGCAGCTGTGGAAGAAGGCTGAGCTCTTCACTCTATGTGTAGCGCACTCCCAAACTCTGCACATGGAGCACCCCTGAACTCTGCACATGGAGCACCCCTGAACTCTGCACATGGAGCACCCCTGAACTCTGCACATGGAGCACCCCTGAACTCTGCACTCTGTGTGTAGCGTATTCCTGAACTCTGCACATGGAGCACCCCTGAACTCTGCACTCTGTGTGTAGCGTACTCCTGAACTCTACACATGGAGCACCCCTGAACTCTGCATTTTGTGTGTAGCACACTTCTGAACTCTGCATTCTGTGTGTAGCACACTCCTGAACTCTGCACATGGAGCACCCCTGAACTCTGCATTCTGTGTGTAGCACACTCCTGAACTCTGCACATGGAGCACCCCTCTGAACTCTGTATTCCGTGTGTAGTGCACTCCTGAACTCTGCACATGGAGCACCCCTAAACTCTACACATGGAGAACCCCTGAACTCTGCATTCTGTGTGTAGCGTACTCCTTAACTCTGCACATGGAGCACCCCTGAACTCTGCACTCTGTGTGTAGGGCACTCCTAAACTCTGCACATGGAGCACCCCTGAACTCTGCACTCTGTGTGTAGCGTACTCCTGAACTCTGCACATGGAGCACCCCTGAACTCTGCACATGGAGCACCCCTGAACTCTGCATTTTGTGTGTAGCGCACTCACGAACTCTGCACATGGAGCACCCCTGAACTCTGCACTCTGTATGTAGCACACTCCCGAACTCTGCGCATGGAGTAACCCATAACTCTGCATTCTGTGTGTAGCGCACTCCTAAACTCAACACATTGAGCACCCCTGAACTCTGCACTCTATATGTAGCGCCCTCCCGAACTCTGCACATGGAGCCCCCTGGACTCTGCATTTTGTGTGTAGCGCACTCCCGAACTCTGCACATGGAGCCCCCCTGGACTCTGCATTTTGTGTGTAGCGCACTCCCGAACTCTGCACTTGGAGCACCCCTGAACTCTGCACTCTGTGTGTAGCGCACTCCCAAACTCTGCACATGGAGCACCCCTGAACTCTGCACTCTGTGTTTAGCACACTCCCGAACTCTGCACATGGAGCACCCCTGAACTCTGCACTCTGTGTGTAGCGCACTCCTAAACTCTACACATGGAGCACCCCTGAACTCTGCATTTTGTGTGTAGCGCACTCCTGAACTCTGCATTCTGTGTGTAGCGCACTCCTGAACTCTGCACATGGAGCACCCCTGAACTCTGCATTCTGTGTGTAGCGCACTCCTGAACTCTGCACCCTATATGTAGCACACTCCTGAACTCTGCACATGGAGCACCCCTGAACTCTGCATTCTGTGTGTAGCACACTCCTGAACTCTGCACATGGAGCACCCCTGAACTCTGCATTCTGTGTGTAGCGCACTCCTGAACTCTGCACATGGAGCACCCCTCTGAACTCTGTATTCCGTGTGTAGTGCACTCCTGAACTCTGCACATGGAGCACCCCTAAACTCTACACATGGAGAACCCCTGAACTCTGCATTCTGTGTGTAGCGTACTCCTTAACTCTGCACATGGAGCACCCCTGAACTCTGCATTCTGTGTGTAGCGCACTCCTGAACTCTGCACATGGAGCACCCCTCTGAACTCTGTATTCCGTGTGTAGTGCACTCCTGAACTCTGCACATGGAGCACCCCTAAACTCTACACATGGAGAACCCCTGAACTCTGCATTCTGTGTGTAGCGCACTCCTGAACTCTGCACATGGAGCACCCCTCTGAACTCTGTATTCCGTGTGTAGTGCACTCCTGAACTCTGCACATGGAGCACCCCTAAACTCTACACATGGAGAACCCCTGAACTCTGCATTCTGTGTGTAGCGTACTCCTTAACTCTGCACATGGAGCACCCCTGAACTCTGCACTCTGTGTGTAGGGCACTCCTAAACTCTGCACATGGAGCACCCCTGAACTCTGCACTCTGTGTGTAGCGCACTCCTGAACTCTGCACATGGAGCACCCCTGAACCCTGCATTCTGTGTGTACAGTAGCGCACTCCCGAACTCTGCACTCTGTGTGTAACCCCACAACATCTGCACTCTGTACATAATGCACCCCTGGTATTAAATGCCCCTTTAAGATCCTCCCACTGTTATTGAATTTTGACCATACCCACTATTTGATGCAGTTTGGAAGGTGTATGTGTTGGGGGGAGGAGGTTTTGGGGGGGGGGGGGTTGTGGTTGAGTTCCCATACCTATTTTATATATATAAAAAAAGCCCTGTATTTATATATATATACACAGTATATATATATATGTGTGTGTGTGCGCGTGACGTTCCAGGTTGCATCATAAATCATTTGTTTCCATATAAGCAGCGCCAATGTTAGACAGAAATAAGTGTAATGGAAGCGCTGGCAGAGGAAGGAGACTTTGTCATCGGCCAGACGCACCGATTGTTTAGCCAACAAAGCTGGAGCGGCCAAAAACAAAAATCGCCAATCTAGGACGTGGGCGAGCGATGTCAGCTGCTTACTTGTTATAGATGTAAACACACGCATGTCTTTAGCCATATAAAGAATAAAGAGTGTTCTAATAAATATACACTATATTGTCAAAAGTATTGAGATGCCTGCCTTTACACACACATGAACTTTAATGGCATCCCAGTCTTAGTCCGTAGGGTTCAATATTGAGTTGGCCCACCCTTTGCAGCTATAACAGCTTCAACTCTTCTGGGAAGGCTGTCCACAAGGTTTAGGAGTGTGTCTATGGGAATGTTTGACCATTCTTCCAGAAGAGCATTTGTGAGGTCAGGTACTGATGTTGGACGAGAATGCCTGGCGCTATAATTCATCCCAAAGGTGTTCTATCGGGTTGAGGTCAGGACTCTGTGCAGGCCAGTCAAGTTCCTCCACCCCAAACTCGCTCATCCATGTCTTTATGGACCTTGCTTTGTGCACTGGTGCGCAGTCATGTTGGAACAGGAAGGGGCCATCCCCAAACTGTTCCCACAAAGTTGGGAGCATGAAATTGTCCAAAATGTCTTGGTATGCTGACGTCTTAAGAGTTCCCTTAACTGGAACTAAGGGGCCAAGCCCAACCCCCAACCCCACACCATAATCCTCCCTCCACCAAAGACATGTATGAGCGAGTTATAATAATAATAATAATAATAATAATAATAATAATACATTATAATATCAATATTAATAGTAATAAATAATAACAGTAATAAATAATAATAATAATCTCAACAACAAAAATATTAATAGTATAATGTATCGCTATTAATAATAATTGTTTTAATAATAACAATAATAGTAATAAAAATAATAAATAATCATCATCATAATAAATAACAAAAAGTACATAGTTAGTGAGGCTGAAAAAAGACACCAATCCATCCAGTTCAACCTATGATGAGTGTGTATGTGTTTGCTGTTTTAAATAATATTAATAGAATTAAATTTCATTAATAACTAATAATAACAATTATTATTATTATTATTATTATTATTATTATTATTATTATTAATAATAATAATAATAATAATAATAATAATAATACTACAATTAATAATACCAATATTAATAATAACCATTATAGTAATAAATAATTATAATAATGCGTTATATTAATAATATTAATAATAATAATACTAAAAACCAAATAATAACGATAACACCAGTACTACATACTTATAATAAAATAATAATAATAACCATTATAGTAATAAATAATGATAATAATGCATTATAATAATAACAACAATATTATTAATAACACAAATAATAACAATAATATTATTAATAATAATAATAATAATAATAATAACAACAACAATAATAGTACTAAAAATAATAAATAATCATCATCAACATCATAATAAATAACAAAAATTACATAGTTACATAGTTAGTGAGGCTAAAAAAAGACACCAGTCCATACAGTTCAAGCTATGATGAGTGTGTGTGTACATTAATAACTAAGAATAACAATAAGAATAATTAAAAATAATAAAAATAATAATCATAATAATAATAATAATAACCATTATAGTAATAAATATTGATAATAATGCATCAAAATAATAATAATGATAATAATAATAATACTAAAAACCAAATAATAATGATACCACCAGTAATACATACTTATTATAAAATAATAATAATAATAATAATTATAATTATAGTAATAAATAATGATAATAATGATAATAATGCATTATAATAATAAAAACATTATCATTAATAATAATAATAATAATAATAATAATAATAATAATAATAATAATAATAATAATAATAATAAATAACACATTGCAGGGACCAATGGCACACAGTGATCTGTAAATGAGCTTGTCATAGTGATAAAAGGGGACAACACTGGGCGCATGCTGTACTTTATTCATGAAATGAATGTGGTCCTCACCTTCCCCCTGAGATAAGGGAATGTTCCTTATTCACAAATAGATTTGACATATTCGGGTTTGGTAAGTGAACTCCTGTGAGTGTTCTGATAATGATAAATCTCAGTAAATGATGAATAAAAGAAAGGAAATCCAGTGAATGAAAGAAACCGGCCATTTAGATAATGCTGGTCGTCTTCCAGCCAGGAAATGAGGCGGGGCTCTATCTGACTTGCTGCAGCTTCTAATGCACATTGTGAGAAGCTCGCAGTGTGCAGTGAAATCAGAAGAAGAATGTTTTAGTCCAGGTGAGTGGAAGGGACATTTTCCGGCACAGGAGAGGAGTGTGATGGTGTAAGTCAGGGGTGGGGAACCTATGGCCGGGGGGCCGTATGCGGCCCTCAAAGTCATTTGGTCTGGCCCCCCGTGCAGCTGAGTCTGTGTCTCTCAGCTGATCTGCCAGAACGGAGCCGATGCTTCCTGTATAGTTCTGGCTCCGTTCTGACAGTGAGTCACAGGCGGAGTGATATCAAATGCACTCCGCCTGTGACCAATACAGGAAACATTGCCTCTTCCTCCAGCGTGGCTTCGCTGCTAGCCAGCATTTTCCGCCAGCAGCACACACAGCAGTACCAGCCAGAGCCAGCAGTACCAGCCAGAGCTAGAAGTACCAGCCATAGCCAGAAGTACCATCCAGAGCCAGCAGTACTCACAGCAGTACCAGCCAGACCCAGCAGTACCAGCCTGAACCAGCAGTACCAGCCAGAGCCAGCAGTACCAGCCAGAACCAACAGTTCGAGCCAGAGCCAGGAGTACCAGCAGTACCAGCCAGAGCCAGCAGTACCAGCCAGAGCTAACAGTATCAGCCAGAACCAGCAGTACTCACAGCAGTACCAGCCAGAACCGGCAGTACCAGCCAGAGCCAGCAGTACCAGGTAGAACCAGCAGTACTCACAGCAGAACCCGCAGTACCAGCCAGGGCCAGCAGTACCAGTCAGAACCAGCAGTACCAGCCAGAGCCAGCAGTACCAGCCAGAGCCAGCAGTACTCACAGCAGTACCACCCAGAACCAGCAGTACTCACTGCAGTACCAGCCAGGACCAGCAGTACCATCCAGAGCCAGCAGTACTCACAGCAGTACCAGCCAGAACCAGCAGTACCAGCCATAGCCAGCAGTACCAGTCAGAGCCAGCAGTACCAGCCAGAGCCAGCAGTACCCACAGCAGTACCAGTCAGAACCAGCAGTACCCACCGCGGTACCAGTCAGAGCCAGCAGTACTCACAACAGTACCAGCCAGAACCAACAGTACCAGCCAGAGCCAGCAGTACTCACAGCAGTATCAGCCAGAGCCAGCAGTACCCACAGCAGAACCCACAGTACCCACAGCAGTACCAGCCAGAGCCAGCAGCAACCACAGCAGAACCAGCAGTACCAGCCAGAGTCAGCAGTACCCACAACAGTACCAGCCAGCAGTACCTACAGCACAGTACCAGCCAGCAGTACCCATTTCCCGGCACAGGAGAGGAGTGTGATGGTGTAAGTGGAAGGGACATTTCTCGGCACAGGAGAGGAGTGTGATGGTGTGAGTGGAAGGGACATTTCCCAGCACAGGAGAGCAGTGTGATGGTGTGAGTGGAAGGGACATTTCCCGGCACAGGAGAGAAGTGTATTGGTGTGAGTGGAAGGGACATTTCCCGGCACAGGAGAGGAGTGTGATGGTGTGAGTCGAAGGGACATTTCCCGGCACAGGAGAGGAGTGTGATGATGTGAGTGGAAGGGACATTTCCCGGCACAGGAGAGGAGTGTGATGGTGTGAGTGGAAGGGACATTTCCCAGCACAGGAGAGGAGTGTGATGGTGTGAGTGGAAGGGACATTTCCCGGCACAGGAGAGAAGTGTATTGGTGTGAGTGGAAGGGACATTTCCCGGCACAGGAGAGGAGTGTGATGGTGTGAGTCGAAGGGACATTTCCCGGCACAGGAGAGGAGTGTGATGGTGTGAGTGGAAGGGACATTTCCCGGCACAGGAGAGGAGTGTATTGGTGTGAGTGGAAGGGACATTTCCCGGCACAGGAGAGGAGTGTGATGGTGTGAGTGGAAGGGACATTTCCCGGCACTGGAGAGGAGTGTGATGGTGTGAGTAGAAGGGACATTTCCCGGCACAGGAGAGGAGTGTGATGGTGTGAGTAGAAGGGACATTTCCCGGCACAGGAGAGGAGTGTGATGGTGTGAGTGGAAGGGACATTTCCCGGCACTGGAGAGGAGTGTGATGGTGTGAGTAGAAGGGACATTTCCCGGCACAGGAGAGGAGTGTGATGGTGTGAGTGGAAGGGACATTTCCCGGCACAGGAGAGGAGTGTGATGGTGTGAGTGGAAGGGACATTTCCCAGCACTGGAGAGGAGTGTGATGGTGTGAGTAGAAGGGACATTTCCCGGCACAGGAGAGGAGTGTGATGGTGTGAGTGGAAGGGACATTTCCCGGCACAGGAGAGGAGTGTATTGGTGTGAGTGGAAGGGACATTTCCCCGCACAGGAGAGGAGTGTGATGGCGTGAGTGGAAGGGACATTTCCCCGCACAGGAGAGGAGTGTGATGGTGTGAGTGGAAGGGACATTTCCCGGCACAGGAGAGGAGTGTGATGGTGTGAGTGGAAGGGACATTTCCCGGCACAGGAGAGGAGTGTGATGGTGTGAGTGAAAGGGACACTTCCCAGCACAGGAGAGGAGTATATTGGTGTGAGTGGAAGGGACATTTCCCCGCACAGGAGAGGAGTGTGATGGTGTGAGTGGAAGGGACATTTCCCCGCACAGGAGAGGAGTGTGATGGTGTGAGTGGAAGGGACATTTCCCGGGGTGACCTAGGACTACCCTTGCAGATCACAGAGAATAGGAAACTGTTTTGTCAGTTGTTCCGTATATAGAAGCAGCTTCACGCTCTGATGGTTCCCGGTGCCGCGGATTGTACGGGAGGAACGCCGCGGACTGCCAGTTGGTTGGCAGCAGTTTATTACGCTTCACTGGACTGATAGTAATAATCATTTTTATTATTGCATCTGGAATGTTCTGAGTGATCTGACACATGTCAATTTTCCCTGAGACACCCGGATCTGTGATAGAAGCTTAGATTGTGTGACTCCAGGAGAGGAGCGTGCTGCTTAAGGCCCCTTTTGCGACCTAACAGTCACATGATTTAACCCCAATTTTTTGCAGCGATTTTACCGCAATTTTGCAGCGATTTTGACTAGACTTGACCCATTGCCTATGTCTATGGACCTCAAAATGCATCAAAGTCAGACAAAAGTAGTGCAGGGACTTCTTTGAAGTCGTTGTGACTTGAAGTCGCACAGATTCGAACGATACTCATTGGAAAACATGGAGTACGACTTGTCATGCCACTTTGCAGTCCCAAATCACAGGAAAAGTCACAGGACAAGTCACACAAGTGTGAAAGGGGCCTCAAATGTGCAGATCTCACCACTGAGGGACTGAGTGCTCCCAGAAAACAGGAGAATTGGACAGCGCTGGTTCCACTGGGTGGGTGAGAATCTAAAATGTGCCAATCTCACCACTATTAAGGTATAGGTGTAAAAAAAAAAGGGGGGGGGGTGGTAAGGGTGAAAAAACACTTTACTATAATTCCTGTTAATCCTACCTTCAAGGGCCTTGTTCAGGCACTTCTTGTTATGGGGTGACAACTGTCTCACAATTTTGCTCTTGCGTTGTCACCCAGCCCCTAATGGAGATTGCAAGTGGTCGCAGGAATACACATTACACCAGTGCCGCGACAAGTTCATCCTGCACCAAAGTCTAGGATGCCAAACTGCACCCCCCCCCCCTGCAATAAACCATTGCACCCAGGGCAACTGTCCCTCCTGCCCACCCCTTATCCCAGCCCTGCATTACACAGGCTTGGTCCAGTGCTGTCACTATCAGGAAAATGCTTGCACAGTGAGGGGGAAAAAGTATTTGATCCATTACTAATCTTGTACGTTTGCCCACTGACAAAGAAATTATCAGTCTATAATTTTCAATGGTCGGTTTATTTTACCAGTGAGAGACAGAATAACAACAAAAATATCCAGAAAAATGCATTTCAAAAAAGTTATAAATTGAGTTGGATTTTAATGAGTGAAATAAGTATTTGATCCCCTATCAATCAGCAAGATTTCTGGCTCCCAGGTGTCTTCCATACAGGTAACAAGCTGAGATTAGGAGGACTCTCTTAAAGGGAGTGCTCCTAATCTCAGCTTGTTACCTGTATAAAGGACACCGGTCCACAGAAGCAATCAATCAATCAGATTCCAATCTCTCCACCATGGCCAAGACCAAAGAGCTGTCCAAGGATGTCAGGGAGAAGATTGTAGACCTACACAAGGCTGGAATGGGCTACAAGACCATCGCTAAGCATCTTGGTGAGAGGGTGACAACAGTTGGTGCGATTATTCGCAAATGGAAGAAATACAAAATAACTGTCACTCTCCCTCGGTCTGGGGCTCCATGGAAGATCTCACCTCGTGGAGTTTCAATGATCATGAGAACGGTGAGAAATCAGCCCAGAACTACACGGGAGAATCCTGTCAATGATCTCAAGCCAGCTGGGACCATAGTCACCAAGAAAACAATTGGTAACACACTACGCCGTGAAGGAGTGAAATCCTGCAGCGTCCACAAGGTCCCTCTGCTCAGGAAAGCATATGTACAGGTCGTCTGAAGTTTACTAATGAACATCTGAATGATTCAGAGGAGAACTGGGTGAAAGTGTTGTGGTCAGATGAGACCAAAATCAAGCTCTTTGGCATCAACTCAACTCGCCGTGTTTGAAGGAGGAGGAATGCTGCCTACGACCCCCCCAAGAACACCATTCCCACCATCAAACATGGAGGTGGAAACATGATTTGGGGGTGTTTTTCTGCTAGGGGACAGGACAACCTCAACAACCTCACCACATCAAAGGGACAATGGACGGGACCCTGTACCATCAAATCTTGGGTGAGAACCTCCTTCCCTTAGCCAGGGCATTGAAAATGGATTGTGGATGGGTATTCCAGCATGACAATGACCAAAAACACACGGCCAAGGCAACAAAGGAGTGGCTCAAGAAGAAGCACATTAAGGTCCTCGAGTGGCCTAGCCAGGCTCCAGACCTTAATCCCATAGAAAATATGTGGAGGGAGCTGAAGGTTCGAGTTACCAAATGTCAGCCTCAAAACCTAATAACTTGGAGAGAGGAGTGGGACAAAATCCCTCCTGAGATGTGTGCAAACCTGGAGGCCAACTACAAGAAACGTCTGACCTCTGTGATTGCCAACAAGGGTTTCTCCACCAACTACTAAGTCATGCTTTGTGAAGGGTTCAAATACTTATTTCACTCATTACAATCCAAATCAATTTATAACTTTTTTGAAATGCGTTTTTCTGGACATTTGTGTTGTTATTCTGTCTCTCGCTGGTAAAATAAACCTTCCATTAAAATTATAGACTCATCATGTCTTTGTCAGTGGGCAAACGTTCAAAATCAGCGGGGGGATCAAATACCCTTTTCCCTCACTGTAGACAGGAAGTGGCCAAAAGAGGCTGCAGAAGATCAGCAGCATTGAGATTGAAAGTGCTTCAGCTTCTCTTCACCAGGAATCCTTTAGGCATGTCTGTGGCAGAAGTGGTGCAACCTTTTTACTGGGCATCAGAGTTGCCCAGGGAGCAATTGCCCCCCTGCCCCCTGGCCCAGTCCTCCCCTGCCTGTGTTCCTCCTATGTAGGATCACAGGTCTCTATTGATTCCCTACCCCTCACAGTTAGAAACAACCCCCTAGGCATACACTTAACCCTTTGCTCACCACTGGGTTAACCCCTTCCCTGCCAGTGTCATTATTACAGTTACAGTGCATATTTTTAGCACCGATTACTGTAGTAATATCACTGGTACCCCCAAAAGTGTCAGTTAGGGGTCCAATCTGTCTTTTAACCACATTAGGACCGCCCACCGCACATTTACTGCGGTAGGCTGCCTCTCCTGCGTGAATTGACGTAGCCCTACGTCGGCCACACGCGTGGTGCTGGGGGGTCGAGCACGCGCCGGCGCGCCACTAGGAAGCGGGGAAGCCAATGCACGGGGCCGGCGGCCGCAATTGCCGCCGGGCTCCCACCGATCGCTCCCCGGTGAGAGAGAAGGACGGTCAGCTGTTGTAAACACAGCAGACCGTTCTTTTCTCTGAAATGATCAGAGAGAGCCTGTGATCCTTCTATATAGGAACACAGTTTTCTGCGGTCATTTCAAAAGCCCTTCCCCCCATACAGTTAGAAAACACGCCCTAGGCTCACACTTAACCCTTTGATCATCCCTTGGTTAACCCCTTCCCTGCCAGTGTCATTATTACAGTAACAGTGCATATTTTTAGCACTGATTACTGTAGTAATGTCACTGGTCCCCCCAAAAGTGTCAAAAATGTCAGTTAGGGGTCCAATCCGTCTGCCGCAATGTCGCAGTCCTGCTAAAAATCGCAGATCGCTGCCATTACTGGTAAAGAATAAATAAATAAATAAAAATGACATAAATCTTTCCCCTAGTTTGTAGACACGTTAACTTTTTGTGCAAACCAATCAAAATACTCTTATTGGGTTTTTTTTTTTACCAAAAATATGGAGCAGAAAACAAATTGGCCTAAAATGATGAAAAAAATTAGATTTTTACAATTTTTATTATTGGGAATGTTATATAGCAGAATGTGAAATATATTGTATTTTTTTTCCAGAATTGTCGCTCTTTTTTTGTTTATAGCTGAAAAAATAAAAATCACACAGGTAATCAAATACCACCAAAAGAAAGCTCTATTTGTGGGGGAAAAAAACTGCAATGTCGCAGTCCTGCTAAAAATCGCTGATCGCCGCCATTACTAGTAAAAAAATAAATAAATAAATAAATAAAAATGACATAAATATTTCCCCTAGTTTGTAGACGGGATAACTTTTTTGCGCAAACCAATCAAAATACACTTATTGGGATTTTTTTTTACCAAAAATATGTAGCAGAAAACAAATTGGCCTAAAATGATGAAAAAATTCGATTTTTTCATTTTTTTTTTTTTTATTGGGAATGTTGTATAGCAGAATATGAAAAATACTGTTATGTTTTTTTTTTTTTCAGAATTTTCTCTGTTTTTTGTTTATAGTGCAAAAAATAAAAATCGCACAGGTGATCAAATACCACCAAAAGAAGGCTCTATTGTCTCTTGTGGGAAAAAAATGACATATTTTTTTTTTGGGTACAGCGTCGCTCAACTGCGCAATTGTCAGTTAAAGTAACGCAGTGCCGAATTGGAAAAAAATGACCTGGTCATTAAGGGGGTAAAACCTTCCAGTCCAGAAGTGATTAATCGGCACTGCTGATCTGGGGAACGTGTTGCTGCCATTAGTGCATGCCTATTATATCATTTCTATGCTCTGGATAATTTGGTGCCGCACCTTGTGCTGATATTCAGATGGCCAGAGCCGGCCGGTGATCCGATGATACTTCATCAGATCGATAGATGGAGAAGGAAACGTTCCAGACTGGAGGGCCGGGAGGACCCGCACACACATGTCCTCTCTCTCCCTGTACTGCCTGTCTGCCTGTAATCTGATTGTCCTCCTGCCTGTAAATCACAGGCCGACCTGCAGATCCCTTCTAAGTGCTCCCTGTGGGCTCTTTGTGTGGACGGTTATGGGAGAATTAGATTGGTGTCGACAATGACCCTGCGTTTGACTGGCTGGCACCAGGAGAACGTCCGCACCAGACAGTAGTGCGTGTTGACTGAGGAGGGGTGGGAGTCACTTCTAGAGCCGTGACAACATGGCCCCTGTGTTGTTATTGCACAGGTATTGTTAAAGACGTGTCTCTGGTTTCTCATAAATAAATTCCTGGCATACAATATACACAGGGCCGGTGCTACCACCAGGCTAACTAGGCAGCCGCCTAGGGTGCACTGCCACCTAGGGCACAGCCATGGCCAGCGCCACATTCCTCTCCTGTCACCTCCTCATCCCCAGTGGATGTCACCTCTAGAGAGGGGGGCAGTGTGTACAGGAAGGGGCATCTAAGGTTAAGGGGGGCAGTGGGTATATAACGGGGGTGTATTATTAAACAGGGGGGCAGTGTGTATAGGACGGGGGGTGTACAGTTAAAGTGGAACAGCTTGTATATGAAGGGGTGTGTAGGGTTAAAGGGGGGCAGTGTGTATTGGAAGGGGTGCGTAGGGTTAAAGGGGGGGAGTGTGTGCAGAAAGGGGGGAAGTGTGTACAGGAAGGGGGTGTAGCGTTAAAGGGGGTGTAGCATTAAAGAGGGGCAGTAGGGTTAAAGGGGGGAGTGAGTGGAGGAAGGGGGGGAACTGTGTACAGGAAAGGGGTGTAGCATTAAAGGGGGCAGTGTGTAAAGGAAGGGGGGCAGTGTGTGCAGGAGGGGGGGGGGAGTGTGTGCAGGAAGGGGGGGCAGTGTGTACAGGAAGGGGGGTGTAGGGTTAAAGCGGGGCAGTGTGTACAGGAAAGGGGTGTAGCATTAAAGGGGGGGAGTGTGTACAGGAAAGGGCTGTAGCATTAAAGGGGGCAGTGTGTACAGGAAGGGGGTGTAGTGTTAAAGGGGGGCAGTGTGTGCAGGAAGGGGGGGAGTGTGTACAGGAAAGGGGTGTAGCATTAAAGGGGGCAGTGTGTACATGAATGGGGTGGGGCAGTGTGTGCAGGAAAGGGGGTGTAGCGTTAAAGGGGGGCAGTGTGTACAGGAAGGGGGGCAGTGTGTACAGAAAAGGGGGGCAGTGTGTACAGGAAGGGGGGTGTAGGGTTAAAGCAGGGCAGTGTGTACAGGAAGGGGGTGTAGTGTTAAAGGGGGGCAGTGTGTGCAGGAAGGGGGGAGTGTGTACAGGAAAGGGGTGTAGCATTAAAGGGGGCAGTGTGTACAGGAATGGGGGGGGCAGTGTGTGCAGAAAAGGGGGTGTAGCGTTAAAGGGGGGTAGTGTGTACAGGAAGGGGGGCAGTGTGTACAGAAAAGGGGGGCAGTGTGTACAGGAAGGGGGGTGTAGGGTTAAAGCGGGGCAGTGTGTACAGGAAGGGGGTGTAGTGTTAAAGGGGGGCAGTGTGTGCAGGAAGGGGGGGGAGTGTGTACAGGAAAGAGGTGTAGCATTAAAGGGGGCAGTGTGTACAGGAAGGGGGGCAGTGTGTGCAGGAAGGGGGGGGTGTTTTGTGCAGGAAGGGGGGGGGCAGTGTGTACAGGAAGGGGGTGTAGGGTTAAAGCGGGGCAGTGTGTACAGGAAAGGGGTGTAGCATTAAAGGGGGGGAGTGTGTACAGGAAAGGGCTGTAGCATTAAAGGGGGCAGTGTGTACAGGAAGGGGGTGTAGTGTTAAAGGGGGGCAGTGTGTGCAGGAAGGGGGGGAGTGTGTACAGGAAAGGGGTGTAGCATTAAAGGGGGCAGTGTGTACAGGAATGGGGGGGGCAGTGTGTGCAGGAAGGGGGGGCAGTGTGTGCAGGAAGGGGGGGCAGTGTGTACAGGAAGGGGGGTGTAGGGTTAAAGGGGGGCAGTGTGTACAGGAAGGGGGGTGTAGGGTTAAAGGGGGCAGTGTGTACAGGAAGGGGGTGTGGGATTTAAGGGGGCCGTGTATACAGGCAGGAGAGTGTAGGGTTAAAAGGGGGGAGGGGCATTATGTGCAGTAAAGGGGGCAATGTGGACAGTTTTATTTCTTTATTTTTTTGGTGGGGGGCAAGTAGCTGGTCTTGCCTAGGGCGATAAATAGTCTAGCACCGGCCCTGAATATACAGCAACAATCATTTTTCAGATAAGCTCCACCTTCTGTGGTTAAAAGGCTGAGCTTCAGTCCAGGCTGATGTCATCAGCCTTCTGCAGGCAGGAGTAGGCATTTCCACAGTCTCCTTTCCTTTATTCAGACTGCAAAGTTGTAAAACTGTAGCAGTTTACAAGGTCAGAGGCTGATCTGTGTCAGACCAAAACTGCACAAGCACCAGGATTTACATGACTGTGCCATCTCCGAGTCAGAATCTCAGTCTGGGAAGCAGATGGTGAACCTGGATGATGCCTCAACAAAGATAGCTTTCTTGTTTCAGGGGGAGAGGCAGGTGAAGGGGGGGCTGTGATCTCTGAGAGAGGTAATAAGTACCTGGAGGTATAATACTGCACCTAACAATTCATTTGATGCTAGGTCCACTTTCAGATCTGATGATAAACATAAATTTGCCATACTTTATATTGCCTTTGTGGTTTTTCCCATGATATGACAAGTCTTAGTTCACGCCAATCAAATGCGGATCCGTTTCCTGAGGGAGTAAAGGCACCCGGGACTCCCCTTCAATCAGAGACACAGTATAGTATATGAAGGGAGCAAAGTAAAATATTTCAGAATTGTTTTGTTTTTTGGAATGAGGTTATTAGACTTGTATTTTGTAGAAGCCATCAATGTCACATTCTATGACATTGAAAGAAGCCATCTAAGTCATGTTTTATGACCTTGAAGGAGACCTTCTATATCACATTCTTTAAGTTGGAAAGAGGCCATCTAAGTCATGTTCTATGATGTTGAAAGAGGCCATCTAAGTCATGTACTATGACCTTGAAAGAGGCCATCCAAGTCATGTACTATGACCTTGAAAGAGGCCATCTGTCATGTTCTATGATGTTGAAAGAGGCCATCTATGTCACGTACTATGACCTTGAAAGAGGCCATCTAAGTCATGTACTATGACCTTGAAAGAGGCCATCTAGGTCATGTTCTGTGATGTTGAAAAAGGCCATCTACATCACATTCTATGAAGCTGAAAGAGGCCATCTATGTCACGTTGAAATAAGCCAGATTAGTCATGTTCTATGACGCTAAAAGAGGCCATGTACATCACATTCTATGACCCTAAAAGAGGCCATCTAAGTAATGTTCTGTGATGTTGAAAAAGGCCATCTACATGATATTCTATGAGGCTAACAGAGGCTATCTACATCATATTCTATGACCTTGAAAAAGGCCATCTACATGATATTCTTTGAGGCTAAAAGAGGCCATCTATGTCACATTCAATGACGATGAAAGAGGCCATCTACATCACATTCTATGACATTGAAAGAGGCCATCTATGTCATGTTTTATGACGTTGAAAAAGATCATCTAAATCACATTCTATGACGTTGAAAGAGGCCATCTACATCACATTCTATGACGTTGAAAGAAGCCATCTACATCACATTCTATGACGTTGAAAGAGGCCATCTACATCACATTCTATGACGTTGAAAGAAGCCATCTACATCACATTCTATGACGTTGAAAGAAGCCATCTACATCACATTCTATAACGTTGAAAGAAGCCATCTACATCACATTCTATGACGTTGAAAGAGGCCATCTACATCTCATTCTATGACGTTGAAAGAGGCCATCTACATCTCATTCTATGACGTTGAAAGAGGCCATCTACATCTCATTCTATAACGTTGAAAGAGGCCATCTACATCACATTCTATAATGTTGAAAGAGGCCATCTACATCACATTCTATGATGTTGAAAGAGGCCATCTACATCACATTCTATGACATTGAAAGAGGCCATCTATGTCATGTTCTTTGACGTTGAAAAAGATCATCTACATTACATTCTATGATGTTGAAAGAGGCCATCTACACCACATTTTATGACGTTGAAAGAGGCCATCTACATCACGTTCTATGATGTTGAAAGAGGCCATCTACATCACATTCTATGAAGTTACAGAATGTTACATAGAATATGACAGAATGTGATGTTGAAGGAGACCTTCTATGTCATATTCTGTAATGTTAAAAGAAGCCATCTATGTTACATTTTATGATGGTGAAGGAGACCTTCTCTGTCACGTTCTGTAATGTTGAAAAAGGCTATCTACGTTACATTATATGTTGTTGAAAGATACCAGCTATGTAACATTCTATGATGCTAAAACAGGCCATCTATATCACGTTCTGTGATGTTGAAGGAGGACATCTACATAACAATCTGTAAGGATGAGAGTGGCCATCTACGTCATGTTCATTGATGTTAAAGAGGCCAATAATATGTTCTGTGATGTTGAAAAAGGCCATCCATATCAAATTCTATTACTTTGAAAGAAGCCATCTACGTTGCATTCAATGATGTTGGGGGAAGCCATCTTTGTCACATTCTATGATGTTGAAAAAGGCCATCTATGTCATATTCTGTAATGCTGAAAGAGGCCATCTACGTCATGCTTTATGAAGCTGAAAGAGGCCATCTACATCACAATCTATCACGCTGAAACAGGCCATCTACGTCATTTTTTTGTGATGGTTAAATAGGCCATCTACATTACATTCTATGACTTTGAAAGAAGCCATCCATATCTCATTCAAAGATGTTGGAAGAGGTCATCTACATCACATTCTATAACGTTGAAAGAGGTCATCTACATCACATTCTCTGATGTTGGAAGAGACCATCTACATCCCATTCTATAATGTTAAAAAGGCCATCTACATCACATTCTAAGATGTTGGAAAAGACCATCTACAACCCATTCTATAATGTTAAGAGGCCATCTGCATCACATTCTATGATGTTGAAGAGGCCATCTACACCACATTCCATGATGTTGAAGAGGCCATCTACATCACATTCTATGATGTTGGAAGAGGCAATCTACATCACATTTTATGGTGTTGGAAAGAGGCCATCAACATCACATTCTATGATGTTGGAAGAGGCCATCTACACCACATTCTATGATGTTGGAAGAGGCCATCTACATCAAGTACTATGATGTTGAAAGAGGCCATCTACGTCATGTTCTGTGATGTCGAAAAAGGCCATCTATGCCATGTTCTTTGAATTTGAAAGAGGCCATCTACGTGATGTTCTATGATGTTGAGGGGCCATGTATTTTACATTCTTTGATGTTGCAAGAAGCCATCTTCGTCACATTCTGTGATGTTTTTCAGAGGCCATCTATGTCACATTCTATGATGTTTTTCAGAGTCCCTCTATGTCACATTCTATGATGTTTTTCAGAGGCCATCTATGTCACATTCTATGATGTTTTTCAGAGTCCCTCTATGTCACATTTTATGATGTTTTTCAGAGGCCATCTATGTCACATTCTATGATGTTTTTCAGAGTCCCTCTATATCCCATTCTATGATGTTAAGAAGCCATCTATGTCACATTCTATGATGTTAAGAGGACATATACATAAAACTAAAACAACCCTTCAGACTACTGAAAGGAACACAGAGGAGTTTGTATGCACTATCTATACCTAATAAAGTAGCCTGAGCAACTGCGAAGCGTCGAAGGTGTTTTATGCTTGCACAGTAAAGGTCCGTTTCATATATTGAATTCTTCACTTCCCACAACGCACATTGATAGGAACACCTTGTCAATTTTGTTTTCTAATTTTTACCAAAGTTCTCTATAACTTAGAGAGATAACTTAGGGCAGGCTTAGTAAAACAATTTCTAGTTTGGAAAGAGCTTGGGAAGGCTTAGTATGGAGAGTGATCAGGGCAGGATTAGTAAAAGGCCTCTTAGTTTGGAGATAACTTGGGGCAGGCTTAGTATAACAGGTCTTGGTTGGAGAGAGTTTGGGGCAGATTTGTAAAACTCATCTTTGTTTGAAGAGAGCTCTTGCCAGTCTTAGCAAAACTTGTCTTAGTTTGGAGAATAATCAGGGCAGGATTAGTAAAACGCCTCTTAGTTTGGAGATAACTTGGGGCAGGCTTAGTAAAGTGGGTTCTAGTTTGGAGAGAGTTTGGGCAGGTTTAGTAATACATGTCTTAGTTGGAGAGAGTTTGGGGCAGACTTAGTAAAACTCACAAAACTCATCTTTGGAGAGAGCTCAGGGTAAGATTAGGAAATCAAGTCATAGTTTGGAGAGAGTTGTGAACAGGCATAGTAAAACAGGTCTTAGTTGAAGAATAGTGAAACTGGTCTTAGCTTGGTGAGAGCTCGGGACAGGCTTAGTAAAACTCAACTTCGTTTGGAGATAGCTTAGGGCAGGCTTAGTAAAACAAGTTCTAGTTTGGAAAGAGCTTGGGAAGGCTTAGTATGGAGAGTGATCAGGGCAGGATTAGTAAAAGGCCTCTTAGTTTGGAGATAACTTGGGGCAGGCTTAGTAAAGTGGGTTTTAGTTTGAAGAGATCTTGGGGTAGGCTTAGTGAAATAGGTCTTAGTTGGAGAGAGTTTGGGGCAGGCTTAGTATAACAGGTCTTAGTTGGAGAGAGTTTGGGGTACACCTCGTAAAACTCATCTTAGTTTGAAGAGAGCTCTTGTTCGTCTTAGCAAAACTTGTCTTAGTTTGGAGAATGATCAGGGCAGGATTAGTAAAAGGCCTCTTAGTTTGGAGATAACTTGGGGCAGGCTTAGTAAAGTGGGTTCTAGTTTGGAGAGAGTTTGGGCAGGTTTAGTAATACATGTCTTAGTTGGAGAGAGTTTGGGGCAGACTTAGTAAAACTCACAAAACTCATCTTTGGAGAGAGCTCAGGGTAAGATTAGGAAATCAAGTCATAGTTTGGAGAGAGTTGTGAACAGGCATAGTAAAACAGGTCTTAGTTGAAGAATAGTGAAACTGGTCTTAGCTTGGTGAGAGCTCGGGACAGGCTTAGTAAAACTCAACTTCATTTGGAGATAGCTTAGGGCAGGCTTAGTAAAACAAGTTCTAGTTTGGAAAGAGCTTGGGAAGGCTTAGTATGGAGAGTGATCAGGGCAGGATTAGTAAATGGCCTCTTAGTTTGGAGATAACTTGGGGCAGGCTTAGTAAAGTGGGTTTTAGTTTGAAGAGATCTTGGGGTAGGCTTAGTGAAATAGGTCTTAGTTGGAGAGAGTTTGGGGCAGGCTTAGTATAACAGGTCTTAGTTGGAGAGAGTTTGGGGTACACCTCGTAAAACTCATCTTAGTTTGAAGAGAGCTCTTGTTCGTCTTAGCAAAACTTGTCTTAGTTTGGAGAATGATCAGGGCAGGATTAGTAAAAGGCCTCTTAGTTTGGAGATAACTTGGGGCAGGCTTAGTAAAGTGGGTTCTAGTTTGGAGAGAGTTTGGGCAGGTTTAGTAATACATGTCTTAGTTGGAGAGAGTTTGGGGCAGACTTAGTAAAACTCATCTTAGTTTGGATAAAGCTCAGGGCAGGATTAGTAAATCAAGTCTTAGTTTGGAGAGAGTTTTGAACAGGCATAGTAAACAGGTCTTAGTTGAAGAGTAGTGAAACTGGTCTTAGCTTGGTGAGAGCTCGGGACAGGCTTATTAAAACTCAACTTCGTTTGGAGATAACTTAGGGCAGGCTTAGTAAAACAAGTTCTAGTTTGGAAAGAGCTTGGGAAGGCTTAGTATGGAGAGTGATCAGGGCAGGATTAATAAAAGGCCTCTTAGTTTGGAGATAACTTGGGGCAGGCTTAGTAAAGTGGGTTCTAGTTTGAAGAGATCTTGGGGTAGGCTTAGAGAAATAGGTCTTAGTTGGAGAGAGTTTGGGGCAGGCTTAGTAAAACAGGTCTTAGTTGGAGAGAGTTTGGGGCAGATTTTGTAAAACTCATCTTTGTTTGAAGAGAGCTCTTGTCAGTCTTGGCAAAACTTGTCTTAGTTTGGAGAATGATCAGGGCAGGATTAGTAAAACGCCTCTTAGTTTGGAGATAACTTGGGGCAGGCTTAGTAAAGTGGGTTCTAGTTTGGAGAGAGTTTGGGCGGGTTTAGTAATACATGTCTTAGTTGGAGAGAGTTTGGGGCAGACTTAGTAAAACTCATCTTAGTTTGGCAAAAGCTCAGGGCAGGATTAGTAAATCAAGTCTTAGTTTGGAGAGAGTCATGAACAGGCATAGTAAAACAGGTCTTAGTTGAAGGGTAGTGAAACTGGTCTTAGCTTGGTGAGAGCTCGGGACAGGCTTAGTAAAACTCAACTTCGTTTGGAGATAACTTAGGGCAGGCTTAGTAAAAAGGTTCTAGTTTGGAAACAGCTTGGGCAGGCTTAGTAAAACAGGTGCTAGTTTGGAAAGAGCTTGGGCAGGCTTAGTTAAACAGGTCTTAGTTGGAGAGAGCTTGGGGCAGACTTAGAAAAACTCATCTTAGTTTGGAGATATAATTTGGAGAAGCTCAGTAAAACATGTTCTAGTCTGGAGAGAGTTTAGAGCAGGCTTAGTAAAACAGGTCTTAGTTTGAAGAGAGCTCAGAGCAAGGTTAATAAAACTGCACTGAGGGGCAGTCTCGGTAACATTGTTCTTATATTTTATGAAGCTCAGGGTTAGACTCTTAGAATCAGGTCTTATGCCTCGTACACACGCAACGATTATCGGCTGACCGATCATCCGACTTTTGTCCAGAGTTGTGTTTTGTTGGTTGGAATGTGCCTAGACTGCACACGAATTTTCTCGGCCAACAAAAATCTACTTCAGAAGTGATGTCATGTGCTGGTTTACTTTCCGTGTGTTTTTTCTTCTCTGAGCATGCCCAGTCTTACTCATCAGATTTTTGTCTGCCGAAATCTGTACTGACTGACGGAAAATCGGCCGTTGTGTTGACGGCCAACAAAAATTTTATAGCATGCACACCAGATTTTTTTCGGCCGAAAAGTCGGAGTCGGTTGTCGGAAGCATCATACTAACAAGCCGAAAAACGGCCGATCGGACGCTGGCCGAAAATTCCCGGCCAAAAATCGATGCGTGTGTACGGGGCATAAGTCTGGAAAGAGCGCCGGGTGGGCTTGATGAAGGCAGATTCTAAAATTTGGTTTCTTTGCTGCCAGTCTGTCAGAAGGAACAAAGATGAGGGAATTTCAAGCAGCTGTCAGAAGTCGCAGCCTCTGGGGATCAGCCAGCTCCAACTATTTCAATAAAGGAAGCAAAATCCATAATTGGAGCAACAAGCTGTTTATTTTACTTCCGCAGAATTCCTGCCAAAGAGGAGAAGTGCAAATACACTCCGAGTAAATTAAAGCCAGCTTCAATGCATGGGGTGAACGTATTCTATATGTGTGGGAGATCAGACTATAGACCCCAACACTTCTCTATAGACTTTCATATCCCTTGTAGGTGATCATGTCTACTTTGTAAATACTGCTTGGGAGGGCTGAGTGGAGAAACTATTTATCTATAAACTCTTTAGACAATATCATTTCCTGCTAAAAATTAAAATGCAAGATATTTTAGATAGCAACTCTCGCACATGTTGTCCTCGAGTTTTGCCTCTCAGTAGATCATCCTCCTCCTGTTGGGGGGAGCCGTAGTTGGTACACAGCCCCCAAGATCAAAGTGTTATTCTGGAGAAGGCAGACTGGTTTTCCCTTCTACTGTTTGATTAATGAGAGCCTTTAATGCATTCTCCTTTTATCACTACGCATATTTTAAGTGTGTATTGGAAACAGAAAATCAAAAGATCATGTAGCTTGAAAGTTTGGTTGTACAAGATTTTTGGATAACATCTGCACCAAAACTGTTCAAACAGAAAAGCAAATACAAACAAACAAGACATTGTTACATCCCTGATACCACCAGCACTGAGCAAAGATTAAAAAGCAAATTCAGGAAAGCAATGCTATTAGAACTGCTAATGCTTCCTGGAAAAAAAAATGATAGCACTGTTTAAAACACAACGTCAGCATAGTTTCTTTTAAGGCTTCTCACATCCTCAGTATTGTCCTCTATTTCACCGTGGCCCCATTTCTGCCTTCTCTCTTATCCTTAGTATTATCTTTCCTTCCACTGTGGCCAGTGCTGTATTTTGGCCTAGGCCAACAAGGCCCAGGCCTGGGGGCGGCACTTTGCAGGGGGGCAGCAAACAAGCCGCCCCCCCCGCCACCTGAGACTCTATTGGCCACTGGTTGCTAGAGCCGCCTCTCTCATTCCCCCCTCTCTCTCACCCCCTCTCTCTCACCCCCCTCTCTCTCACCGCTCCTCTCTCTCACCCCCCCCTCTCTCTCTCTCTCTCACCCCTCCTCTCTCTCTCACCCCCCTCTCTCTCACCCCCTCTCTCCCATCCCCCCTCTCGCTCTCTCTCTCATCCCCCTCTCTCTGTCTCTCTCTCTCTCTCATCCCCCCTTTCTCGCTCTCTCATCCCCTCTCTCTCTCTCTCTCTCTCTCAACCCCCCTCTCTTTCTCTCATTCCCCCCTCTCTCTCACCCCCTCTCTCTCACCGCCCCTCTCTCTCTCACCCCCCTCTCTCTCTCCATCCCCCCTCTCTCTCACCGCTCCTCTCTCTCACCCCCCCCCTCTCTCTCACCCCTCCTCTCTCTCTCACCCCCCTCTCTCTCACCCCCCCCTCTCTCACCCCCACCTCTCTCTCACCTCTCCTCTCTCTCATTTCCCCCTCTCGCTCTCTCTCTCTCTCATCCCCCTCTCTCTGTCTCTCTCTCTCTCATCCCCCTCTCTCTCTCTCTCTCTCATCCCCCCTTTCTCGCTCTCTCATCCCCCTCTCTCTCTCTCTCTCTCATCCCCCCTTTCTCGCTCTCTCATCCCCTCTCTCTCTCAACCCCCCCCCCTCTCTCTCTCTCCCTCACCCACCTCCTCTCTCGTGAGATCTCAGGGGTTCATGCTGGGACTTGTAGTCCTTCAATTTTGGAGGGAGCCACATCCATTAAAAAAGGAGTGGGGCAAAGTTACATAGGTGGGGGAGGGGTAGGGCGCCCAATTGTAGTCTTACCTATGGCAGCACAAAACCAAAATACACCACTGCCTGTGGCTCCATCAATCTCTTCCTTTTCATACCTTGTTTTCTCCTCTCCATCATTGTGTTCTCTTCTATCACCTCCATCTCATCCTCAATATTATCTTATCATGTGGCTTCATCTCTCTCCCATCCCTCTCATCCGCAGTATTGTCCTCTCCTCTACTTTGGTTCTTCTCTCTCTTCTTTTTCATTCTCTCTCTTGTCCTCTCTTTTTCTGTGGCCCGTTCTCTGTCTTCTCTCTCATGCTCAAAAAACTTTCTCTCCTCTACTGTGGTTCTTTCTCCCTCCTTTCTCTTATCCTCGGTGTTGTTGCTTTTCCACTGTGGTTTCTTCTTTTTCTTCTATATCATCCTAAAGCCCCGCACACACAAGTCGAAATTCGGCCGGGAATTTTCGTCCGACGACCGATCTGCCGATTTTCGGCTTGTTAGTATGGTGCTTCCGACAACCGACTCCGACTTTTCGGCCAAAAAAATCCTGGTGTGCAGGCTATAAAATTTTTGTCGACCGTCAAAACACGTCCGATTTTCATCTCATTAGTACAGATTTTGATGGGGAAAAATCTTATGAGCAAGTAGAATTCTGTCGTACGGGAAAATTTGTGTGCAGTCTAGAGCACATTCCATCCAACAGACACCACTCTGGACAAAAGACTGACGACCGGTCGGCGGAAATTTGTTGCGTGTGTACGAGGCTTTTTTTCCTCTCCTCCACTGTGGCTCTTTTTTCTTCTCCCACTTATCCCTCTAATTCTTAGTAATTTTGTCTCTTTCATTATGGTTCCATATTTTTTCTCCATTTCATCCTTACTGGACTATTTGTCCTCTCTTTTGCTTTGGGTATTTCTGTCTCCTCCTCTTATCCTCAATATTCTCCCATCACTCTCATTCTCAGTATTGTCCTCTCCTCCACTGCTTCCCTTATCTCTCCCATCACTCTCATTCTAAGTATTGTCCTCTCCTCCACTGCTTCCCTTATCTCTCCCATTACTCTCATGCTCAGTATTGTGCTCTCCTCCACTGCTTCCCTTATCTCTCCCATCACTCTCATTCTCAGTATTGCCCTCTCCTCCATTGCTTCCCTTATCTCTTCCATCACTCTCATTCTCAGTATTGTCCTCTCCTCCACTGCTTCCCTTATCTCTCCCATCACTCTCATTCTCAGTATTGTCCTCTCCTCCACTGCTTCCCTTATCTCTCCCATCACTCTCATTCTCAGTATTGTGCTCTCCTCCACTGCTTCCCTTATCTCTCCCATCACTCTCATTTTCAGTATTATCCTCCCCTCCACTGCTTCCCTTATCTATCCAATCACTCTCATTCTCAGTATTGTCCTCTCCTCCACTGCTTCCCTTATCTCTCCCATCACTCTCATTCTCAGTATTGTCCTCTCCTCCACTGCTTCCCTTATCTCTCCCATCACTCTCATTCTCAGTATTGTCCTCTCTTCCACTGCTTCCCTTATCTATCCAATCACTCTCATTCTCAGTATTGTCCTCTCCTCCACTGCTTCCCTTATCTCTCCCATCACTCTCATTCTCAGTATTGTCCTCTCCTCCACTGCTTCCCTTATCTCTCCCATCACTCTCATTCTCAGTATTGTCCTCTCCTCCACTGCTTCCCTTATCTCTCCCATCACTCTCATTCTCAGTATTGTCCTCTCCTCCACTGCTTCCCTTATCTCTCCCATCACTCTCAGTATTGTGTTCTCCTCCACTGCTTCCCTTATCTCTCCCATCACTCTCATTCTCAGTATTGTCCTCTCCTCCACTGCTTCCCTTATCTCTCCCATCACTCTCATTCTCAGTATTGTCCTCTCCTCCACTGCTTCCCTTATCTCTCCCATCACTCTCATTCTCAGTATTATCCTCCCCTCCACTGCTTCCCTTATCTCTCCCATCACTCTCATTCTCAGTATTGTCCTCTCCTCCACTGCTTCCCTTATCTCTCCCATCACTCTCATTCTCAGTATTGTCCTCTCCTCCACTGCTTCCCTTATCTCTCCCATCACTCTCATTCTCAGTATTGCCCTCTCCTCCACTGCTTCCCTTATCTCTTCCATCACTCTCATTCTCAGTATTGTCCTCTCCTCCACTGCTTCCCTTATCTCTCCCATCACTCTCATTCTAAGTATTGTCCTCTCCTCCACTGCTTCCCTTATCTCTCCCATTACTCTCATGCTCAGTATTGTGCTCTCCTCCACTGCTTCCCTTATCTCTCCCATCACTCTCATTCTCAGTATTGCCCTCTCCTCCATTGCTTCCCTTATCTCTTCCATCACTCTCATTCTCAGTATTGTCCTCTCCTCCACTGCTTCCCTTATCTCTCCCATCACTCTCATTCTCAGTATTGTCCTCTCCTCCACTGCTTCCCTTATCTCTCCCATCACTCTCATTCTCAGTATTGTGCTCTCCTCCACTGCTTCCCTTATCTCTCCCATCACTCTCATTTTCAGTATTATCCTCCCCTCCACTGCTTCCCTTATCTCTCCCATCACTCTCATTCTCAGTATTGTCCTCTCCTCCACTGCTTCCCTTATCTCTCCCATCACTCTCATTCTCAGTATTGTGTTCTCCTCCACTGCTTCCCTTATCTCTCCCATCACTCTCATTCTCAGTATTATCCTCTCCTCCACTGCTTCCCTTATCTCTCCCATCACTCTCATTCTCAGTATTGTGCTCTCCTCCACTGCTTCCCTTATCTCTCCCATCACTCTCATTCTAAGTATTGTCCTCTCCTCCACTGCTTCCCTTATCTCTCCCATCACTCTCATTCTCAGTATTGTGCTCTCCTCCACTGCTTCCCTTATCTCTCCCATCACTCTCATTCTCAGTATTGCCCTCTCCTCCATTGCTTCCCTTATCTCTTCCATCACTCTCATTCTCAGTATTGTCCTCTCCTCCACTGCTTCCCTTATCTCTCCCATCACTCTCATTCTCAGTATTGTCCTCTCCTCCACTGCTTCCCTTATCTCTCTCATCACTCTCATTCTCAGTATCGTGCTCTCCTCCACTGCTTCCCTTATCTCTCCCATCACTCTCATTTTCAGTATTATCCTCCCCTCCACTGCTTCCCTTATCTCTCCCATCACTCTCATTCTCAGTATTGTCCTCTCCTCCACTGCTTCCCTTATCTCTCCCATCACTCTCATTCTCAGTATTACCCTCTCCTCCATTGCTTCCCTTATCTCTTACATCACTCTCATTCTCAGTATTGTCCTCTCCTCCACTTCTTCCCTTATCTCTCCCATCACTCTCATTCTCAGTATTGTCCTCTCCTCCACTGCTTCCCTTATCTCTCCCATCACTCTCATTTTCAGTATTATCCTCCCCTCCACTGCTTCCCTTATCTCTCCCATCACTCTCATTCTCAGTTTTGTCTTCTCCTCCACTGCTTCCCCTATCTCTCCCATCACTCTCATTCTCAGTATTGTTCTCTCCTGCACTGCTTCTCTTTTCTCTCTGATTCCTCTCATTGTCAGCATTTTTCTCTTCTCCACTGCGTCCCTTTTCTTTCCCATCCCTCTAATCATCAGTATTGTCCTTTCCTCTACTGTGGTCTCTTTCTTTCCCATGCCTCTCATCCTCATAATCGTCCTCTCCTCCACTGTGGTTTCTTCTGTCTTCTCTTTCATGTTCAGAATTGTCCTCTCCTTCACTGTGGTTCTTTCTCTCTCATTTTTCTTATCCTCAGTGTTATCCTCTTTTTCATTGTGACTCCTTCTCTGTCTTCCCTTTCACCCCCAGAATTGTCCTCTACTCCACTGTGGTTCTCATCCTCAGTGTTGTCCTATTCTCCACTGCTCCTTCTCTTCCTTAATTCTTATCATCAATATGGTTATCTCCTTCACTGTGATCCTTTCTCTCACCTCCTTATCATCATTAGTATTGTCCTCTTCTCCACTTTGGTCTCTTTTGTCTCTTCCCTCTTATCCCTCTCATCCTTATTATTGTCCTGTCTTTTTCTTTTCATCCTTAAGATGACCCCCCCCCCCTTTCCCATGCTGTGGCTATATCAGTCCCCTTAATCTCATCCTCAGTATTGCAGTATTGTCCTCCCCTCCGCTGTGAATCCTTCTCTTACCTCTCTGTTAGCATCAGTATTGTCTTCTCCCCCACTGTGGCACCTTCTTGATCCCCTTCCTCTCATCATCAGTTTTGTCTTCTCTTCCCTTTGTCTCACCCTCAGTATTGTCCTCTCCATTATTGTGGCCTCTTCCCTCTCCTCCCACTCATTCTCACTATTATCCTCAACTGTTGCTCCATCTCTCTTCTTCCTCTCGTGCACTATGTTGCCTCCTCCTCTACTGTGGTTCCTTCTCAATCTTTTCTCTCTCATATTCAATATTGTCTTCTCCTTCACTGTGGCCTCTTCCCTTTTCTTCGTCTCATCCTTTGTACTGTCTTCTCCATTGTGGTGGCCACTTCTTGCTCCTCCCTCTCATCCTCAATATTATCTTATCTTCTATTGTTACTCCATCTCTCTTCTTCCTCCCATGCTCAATATTGTCATCTCCTCCACTATGGCTTCTTCTCTGTCGTCTCTCTTATGCTCAGAATTGTCCTCTCCTTCACTGTGGTTCTTTTTCTCTCCTTTCTCTCATCCTCAATGTTGGCCCCCCTCCACTGTGGCTCATTCTCTGTCTTATCTCTTATGCCCAGTAGCGTCCATTCCTTTACCTCCCTATCATCTTTGGTATTGTCCTCTCTTCCGGTGGGACCTCTTCTTTCTCCTCCCTCTTACCCCCCTCATCCTTAGTATTGTTCTGTCTTCCACAGTGGCTCCATATTTCTTTTCTTTTTCATCCTTAGTATAATCTTCTCCTCCACTGTGGCTCTATCTCTCTCCTCCTCGATGTTGTCCTTCTCCTCCACTGTGGTGACTTCTTGATCCTCTCTCTCGCTTATCTTCAATATTGTCCACTCCTCAACTGTGGCTCCTTCTCTTTCCTCTCTCTCATCATCAGTATTGTCTTCTCCTCCACTGTGGTGACTTCTTGATCCTCTTCCCCTCCTCATCAGTTTTGTCCTCTTTTGTCTTCTTTGTCTCACCCTCAGTATTGTCCTCTCCATTATTGTGGTCTCTCTTCCCTCTCCTCCCTCTCATTCTATATTATCTATTACTATAATCCTCAACTGTTACTCCATCTGTCTTCTCCCTCCCATGCTCAGTGTTGCCTCCTCCTCCACTGTGGCTCCTTCTCAATCGTTTCTCTTTCATCTTCAATAGTGTCTTCTCCCTTTCCTTTGTCTCATCCATGGGCATCCGCAGGTAGGGGCAAGGGGGGGGGGGGCAAATGCCCCCCCTTGGAATCTCAACTTCCCCTTTTAAGTGGTTGTTAAGCCACTTTATACCATCCTGTCTGTTCTGTTTAATAATTATGTGTGCCTGTGTGTCTGTGTTTTAAAAAAAAAAGGCTGTTCTTTACCAGTTTTCAGAGGGCCGAGCACCGCTCACGTGACCCATCGGCTCTCTCCGGCTGACAGCTGCCTGCAGCGGGTGGGGCCAAGGATTCCTCAGTGATGTCAGTTGGGAGGGGAGGAGGAGAGAGGTGGCGGGTCACGTGAGCAGCGAGTGGCACTCTATACCTGTAAAGAATGGCTTATTTTTATAAAACACAGACACAGGGGCACACAGGATTATTAAACAGACTGTAGCCATGATATGAAACTTTAAATGAAACTACAGCAGCAGGAGAGTAGGGGGGGTGGGCACTGACACAGGAGCAGACAGGCAGGGAGGGAGGGGGGAGAGAGGACAGAGGAGGACAGGAGGGCTGCGGATGACTGAGGCACGTAAACTGACCACGGTGTCAGGGCTCAGCAGCCATGGTATACCGTGGTCAGGTTACAGAGGGGAGGACATAGCCAGGCAGGATCAGCCAGGTATTTTAGGTGATAGAAGGGGCCAAATTACACAGCAAAGCACTGTGCTGTATAACATGCTTTAAGGGAATATACTCAAAATAAGTATAATGACTAACCCCCTCCCCTTCATGACATTGTTGAAAAGGGGCGGAGCATGGGTGACCTTAAAATTATGCCCCCCCCCCCTGAAAAAAGTTATGCGTACGCCCATGGTCTCATCCTCAGTTTTGTCTTCTCCATTATGGTAGCCACGTCACGCTCCTCCCGCTCATCCTCAGTATTATCTTATCTTTTATTGTTACTCCATCTCTCTTCCTCCTCCCATGCTCAATATTGTCCAATATGGCTCCTTCTCGATCCCCCTATCTCTCATCGTGTCCTCTCCTCCACTTGTGACCTCTACTCTTCCCTCCATTTCATCAAAAGCATTGTCCCGATCAATCACCTAATTAACATCTGAATTAAATTTAAAAAAACAGAAAACATGAGTGGCAAGCCAAAGTAAAATATTCCCAATAAGACAAGTCTTTTTAAAGTGAAATGGTTATGATTGAAGATTCAGTCATGATAGTTAGTTTATTAGAATGTAACCAGGCTTCTGTTTTTCCATAGTGTTTTTTACACTCAGAAGCTGAAAAAATGAGAGGTCAGGCAGCTGCTAAGGCAGGGGTCTTCAAACTTTTTAAACAAAGGGCCAGTTTAACCTTCCTGGCGGTATGATTCTTTCAGATTTTAGGTGCTGAAAGTGGTACCATTATTTTGCATGTAATTCTTAAGAATGAGCAGCCCAAACCAACTATTTACATATTATTTTTTTTTTACTGTGTGTTCTTGCTTATAACATCTCGGGTATGATAAAATTTGAGACACAAAATCATAAATTATAATATAATAAATAAACTATAAAAAAGTTAAAGTATGTATGTATGTATATATGTATATATCGTCTGGTGACATAGACCCACGTCGCCAGACACTCCCCTTTCTCGCCTACGCGCCGCCGGAAGCTCGCTCCCACTGTATTCAGTCACAGCGGGAGTCGGGCCAGGGGAGGAGTGGCGGCGATCGCCGCTGCTCTTCCCCGATCGTCGTGGAATCGAGTGTGGAGATCCGCCCGCTTGTGTAAACACAAGCGGGCGGATCTACTAAGTGACAGGCAGGGTCAGATTGCAGGGTTCAGCATAGCTGAACATGCGATCTGTCCTTGTGTCACATAGTCCCCTCCCCCCACACACGTCAGTAAGCACCAGGCATACATTAACCCCTCCCTCTCCAATAAAATTAACCCCTTCCCTGCCAGTGTCATTTTTACAATAACAGTGCATATATATAGCACTGATTACTGCAGTAATGTCACTGGTACCCCCAAAAGTGTCAAAAATGTCAGTCAAGGGTCCGATCTGTCCGCCGCAATGTCGCAGTCCCGCAAAAAAAAATCGCAGATCGCCGCCATTACTCGTTAAAAAAAAAAAACACCAAAAATGACAGAAATCTTTCCCTTAGTTAGTAAATGCAATAACTTTTGCGCAAACCAATCAAAATACGCTTATTGTGATTTTTTTTACCAAACATAGGTAGCAGAAAACAAATTGGCCAAAAATTAAAAAAAATTTTGATTTTTACATTTTTTTGGGGGGAATTTCATATAAAAAAATGTGAAAAATATTGTTATTTTTTCAAAATTTATGCTATTTTTTGTTTATAGCGCAAAAAGTAAAAATCACAGAGATGATCAAATACCACCAAAAGAAAGCTCTGTTTGTGGGAAAAAAAGGACGTAAATTTCGTTTGGGTACGGCGTCACACGACCGCGCAATTGTCAGTTAAAGTCGCACAGTGCCGAATCGCAAAAAGTGGCCCGGACGTAAGACAGCAAAATCCTCCGGTGGTAAAGTGGTTAAGTCTAATTTCAGATTCTTATATGACTGGAAAGTGGGAACATCTTAGAGGAAAGTGGAATGAGGGGATTTGATTTGAAAAGAGGTCCAGCTAACAGCCCCTAGTTCTCGTCTTCTGATGAACGGCGTGTTGACGTCCGTCTCGGTTCGACTCTGCGGTTTCCCAGTCTCGGTGGCCCATCTCCATTGTTGTGTTAAACCCTTGCCACCTCGTCTGGCGGCCTTGAAAGGCCCGTGAACTTGAAAGTCGGCGTCATGAAAGGGCCGCCAAGCGAAGGATTAGCCTCGCCTGGCATAATGTGACTTCTGCTCATTGAGTGAGCACGTCGGGCCCCGGCGTGGCCTGAACAGAACGCCGATTTGTATAGGCTTTGTGAGGAACGGCGGTGAATGGCTGCATGTGACACAAGCTCCGATGACTCTGCGTCCCAGTAACGTGCGGCACTCACACACAATTTGTTCCATTAAGTCGCTGACATCCCGGGCCTCGGCTTTGAAGAGGCCTCTCTCCTTTCATGCCGCCTTTGATAAAAGAGATTGTCAGGAGCCTTTTCATGTTGTCACTGACACAGCTCCCATTATTGTCCGGCATTTTAACCGTTTACATTCGGCAACCTTTCTTTCTTTCTTTTTTTTTTTCTTTAAACATGACAAACGTTACAAAGATCTGCTGTGTTCCCAAGAATTTAAAGAATATGGGAACTTGCTAAAAGTTGAACCCCAGGCAGATATGGAAGATACAAATGAATGGAGCTCTGTACTCATTGATACATCATTGAATGTATTTTTTATTTAGAGGTAAGCATTGTAATTACCTGAGTTTGACTTGGTATTACCCTCTTTACTGCATAGCTCAGACTGGGGGGGGGGGGGGGGGGGTGAAGCACCACAAGAAGCCAAAGAAAAAGTTATTGCCATCATATGTACATAAGGGTTTTAGGCTAAAATCTTAAGTCGTGGGATGTTGAAAGTCAACAATAAATAACAGAGAACATTGGTGGATTGGTGGTTGGAAGGCAATTAAAAATGGTGGATGTAATATTTGCTGTGTAATATTAATGATTAATGTTAATGAGAACTTTAAAGGAATGGCAAAGATGAAAACTTGGTTGGGCGGATGTGTGGGGTGGTGGCGAAAGGTCTTACCAGTGCAAGGAACATTCTATTAGGGGTCTAGTGTACTGGCCTCCAAACTGTGGCTCGTGGGCTGGATGCGGCCCTTGGCTTTCTGTTATCTGGCCCTTGGGGCACTATTTCTATTTCCGACCAATACACGGCTCTATTGCTCACATTGACATCAACGATGGGGCATAATTTCTCCAACTGACACCAATGATGCATTGCATTCTATTCCTACCACTGATGCAAACAATGGGGCATTCTTCCCTACAATGATGGCAACAATGGGGTGCTTTTCCTCCTGCTGATATCAAGCATGGAGCATTCTTCCTTACACTAACACCAATGATGGGGCACTATTCCTCCCACTGACACCAATGATGGGGCACTATTCCTCCCACTGATACCAATGATGGGGCACTAGTCTTCCAATTGACACCAATGATGGGGCACTATTCCTCCCACTGATACCAATGATGGGGCACTAGTCTTCCAATTGACACCAATGATGGGGCACTAGTCTTCCAATTGACACCAATGATGGGGCACTATTGATCTTTTATTGAAAAGAATCAAGCAACATATTTTATACAAAAGTAAAAAACATAACTATAGTACAATATTCCAACAGAAAACAAAGGAATACACATCCATGTGCAGAATATATACAATATATACATAATCCACTTCCAACATTTTTAGAAAACTATTTACATAAAGCAGCAGAGAGGGCCTAAGAGGCACAACCCATCACCTATGTATGCAGCCATTTATCAAAAACTGAGCATTAAGAAAAAATCTAGGGTGATAAGAGACAGAAAGCCACACCCAGGACAGAGACTCCTGGCAGTCAGGGAGGCTTGAAACCCCTCCACGCCTTCAACCAAGCCCTCTGACCCCACTTGTCTCTCTCAAGCGCCCGAATCTTCCCCACCTCATGCAGAATGTCACACACCACCACCTGAACAGGAAGGATTTTACGCCGAAGGGTGACCTGACACCGTGCGTTCCAGGTGTAATAACGGACTACTAAGCTAACTAAAAAAAGTGTATCCAAACAAAAGCCCCCACCAGTATTGAATGCTCCATACACCCACTCAGCATAACCCAGCCTGGAGAGGAAAGGAACACCGAGGGCCCGCCCCACCTGTTTGTATACCTCTATGTTAAAAGGGCAACGAAGCAGAAAATGGTCCATAGTCTCCTCCTCACCTGAACATTCCTCCCGAGGACAACCACGATCCATCCCACTGCGGAATTTCAAATTGCCCCGAACATAGAGCCTCCCATGGAAGCACAACCAGGCCAGATCCCTGATTTTAAGGGGGACTCTAGCCAAATTAATCAATCTTAACCCTTCCCTCAAAATTGGGCCTGGGCAATCCCTTAAGGCCAGTGGGTCATGAAAGACTTCGCTCAAGACTCGGCTCATAAGGACTTTCCTCGGAGCAGATCTGAGATCTTCAGCCGACAGTCGCCACTGCCGCAGCAACTTCAGACACGGAGCGACATAGGCTGGGAGCTGACCACGATGACCCCTGAGATTCTTCACTTGGCCACCTTCTTCCCAAAGTCGCAGAAAAGGCCTAAACCAAGATCTAAACATGCCTGTCCATCCAGGAGGTTCCACTGCAAGCATACTACCAATGTTAAACTTGAGAAATAGCAGTGAAAAGAAAAGAACGGGGTTGACCATACCTAAGCCACCCTCCCTCCTGGATAGATAGGTGACATTCCTCTTGATGGGGTTCAGTCTGTTCCCCCACAGCATCTGGAAGAACACACTATAGATCCTAGCATAGAGAGACACTGGCAAGATGCAGACAGGGCTGACATACAAGAAGATCGGTATCAGGTAAGTCTTAATCAGATCAACCCTTTCCCTCAGAGATAACTTCCATCTCTTCCAGCTGACCACCTTAGTATTGGCAACTTCCAGCCTGCCTTCCCAGTTTTTAAGGCCATAATCGCCAGGTCCGAATTCAATGCCTAATATCTTAATTTTTTCCTGGGGCACTGGAAAGGTGTCCGGGAGATCAAACCCCTCACCTTCCTTTCCCATCCAAAAAACTTCACTCTTTTCCTGATTGATCTTGGAGCCTGATGCTTCAGAGTACCATGATGTCAGAGAGACCACCTCCTCTGCTTCATCTGTCCCAGTGACAATCACTGACACATCATCCGCATAGGCAACAACCCTCAAAGGCGGCTCACCCGGGATTCCCACTGGTACCCCACACAACATGCTGCTCTCTAGCCTCCTGATGAAGGGGTCGATTGCAAACACATAGAGCAGGGGACTCAGGGGACAACCCTGGCGCACCCCAGAACCAACCTCAAAGGACTGTCCAACCCAACCATTAACAAGAGGGAAGCTTTCTGCCCCCTTATACAAGACTTTTAACCAATCGACAAAACCACCCGGCAGACCGTACTTACTAAAGAGCAACCACAGGTACTCATGGTTGACACGATCGAAAGCCTTTGCCTGATCCAATGCCAGTAAATACTTTCCCCAGCCTGCAGCCCTGCACTGCTCCAAGGCCTCCCGGACAGCTAAAACCGCTGTGAAGGTGCTCCTACCCTGGATCGAACAGTGCTGATGGCGAGAAAGCAAAGACTCTGCTACTGCCGATAGGCGCCAGAAAAGTATCTTCGCCAGCACCTTTCTATCGACATTGAGAAGGCTGATGGGGCGCCAATTCTCAATCATCGAAGGATCTTTACCTTTTGAAAGAAGAATCACAGCTGAGTGTCTCATGGAAGGGGGAAGCACCCCCTCAGCAAGACAACTGTTAAAAATCTCTACCAAATGTGGGGCCAGAATAGACTTAAAGGCTTTGTAAAACTCAGCCGTCAGACCATCCGGTCCAGGTGACTTCTTGATGGCAAGCTGTTCAATTGCCCTCGTCACCTCTTCAACTGTGATCTCTTCTGTCAAATTCATCAAAGGGACATCTCCACCATTTAGACCTGGAGTAGAGTCCAAAAAGCTTTCCATCTTGTCTCGGTCAAGCTCTTTCCTCCCAAGAAGTTCAGCATAAAAAGACCTCACGACCTCCAGGATCCCTGACCTGGACTTTGTCAAGGAACCTGTACTATCCTTAAGGCCAACGACCATCTTAACAGCTACACCCTGTTTGCAGTTCTGGTAAGGGTCAGGCGAGTGGTATTTCCCATAGTCCCGCTCCAGAACCAAAGAGGTATGCCGATCATATTGACACTTCCTGAGGAGGATTTTCACTTCAGAGATTGCCCCAGGATCTCCTCCTCTCGAGACAAGAATATCCAGCTTCCTCCGCAAACGTTGGTAGGTCATGTATCTATTAAACTGTTTTTTATTGGCTAGGCCCCTGAAGAATCCAGCAATCCTCTTTTTGGTCAGCTCCCACCACTCAGCCTTGCTGCTACAAAAGTCCAGGATGGTCACCTGTGCCTGAAAGAATTCCTCAAAGGATTGTCTAACATGTTCTTCCTCAAGGAGAGTCGAATTCAATCTCCAGATGCCTTTGCCCCTCTGAGGGAAGTCTGAAGCATTCAAGACCACAGATAGCATACAGTGATCAGAGAACTCCACTGCCTGCACCACTGGGGGTGAGAAAGCAGAGGCCTCCTTCAAAAAAAACCTATCTATCCTACTCTGACTATTACCTCGATGAAAGGTGAACCCTGTGTCATCCGGAAGGTGCTTAATGTGCACATCCACAAGACCAGCATCCCTAACCATACTATTTAAAAAAACGCTATCATATCCCAGCCTGTCATTGAAGTCCTTCCTGTCCTTGGGCCTAGTCACAGTATTAAAGTCACCTCCAAAAACCACTTGCCGGGATGTAAAAAGAAATGGCTTGATCCTTGTAAAAAGGCATTTCCTGTCCCACTTTGTGTGCGGCCCATAAATATTAATTAGGCGCAGGTCCTGCCCTCCCACAAGGACGTCTAAGACCATACATCTCCCAATCTCCACCTCAATAACCCGCCGGACAGTTACCATGCCGGTTTTAAACAACACCGCCACCCCGCTGTAAGGCTCGGCCGCAAGAGACCAGTAAGATGGACCATACCTCCAATCTCTCTTGGCCATATGAATATCTGCCAAGGAGGTGAGCCTAGTCTCCTGCAAAAATAAAATTTCAGCATCTAATTGGCTGAACAAAAAGAAGGCCATAGAACGAGCTCTTACCGACTTAATACTGGCGACATTTATTGTCACCACTTTTAACGGAGGGGGAACCGCCATTTGGGTTATTGGGTGGATTGCTTCTTAGCTCCCCTCTGCTGCTCATCACCAGAAGCCTCTCTTTTTCTTGAGGCCTCCTCCAACTCCATTTCTGAATCTGAATTTTGTTCAGAGGAAGCTCCAGATGAGGAAATATCCCAAGCGGAAGCCCTAGAACGGTTGGGGACAGACACTGGGGCTTCCTGTCCCTGTTCCGTCCTCACCGCCTGTCTCTTCCGCCTCACAACCCTCCTTCTCTCCTCCAGGTACTGCAGGTCAGACTCCGAGATGTTTTCATCTCTTGTTTTTTTCTTCAAAGTCTTCGCAGAAGACTTCTTTACAGAAGAAGCAGCAGCACCCTTTTTGGCACATGCCACCGCTCCAGGTGGGGGGGGACCTTCCCTTAAGTCAGACCTAGGAGACTCATGGGGCAAGACTGACTTGGGGGGCACAGACTTAGAAGGTTCTGACACAAGAGGAGCGGGTACAGTAGGCTGGGGGGACACAGAGACAGCCACAGAAGGAATACCTACAGACACAGGAGGGTTAGCCACAGAAACTGGGGAGGGATCCTGAACAGGACCTGGGGGGTCAGTCACCGCAGAGGAGGATGGTACACCAGGGGCCTCATCCTCCATCCTGTCCAGCCTCAACAGCTCATCTACTACCTCCTTCTCCATATTGTGCCAGGCCTCCGGACATCGGCTGTAGGGGTGGCCAAGGCGCAAGCACAGGTTGCACCTTATCGCCTGGGTGCAGTCCCTGGCCACATGACCCTGTCCCCGACATACCGAACATATTAAGGCTGAACAGGAGGAGCTAAAGTGCCCCTTTTCTCCACAGCGGTGACACAGCTTTGGCTGACCAGGATAAAAAACAGTCATCCTATCCCTCCCTATGAAAGCCGAGGAGGGCAGGTGACGGACAACATTCACATCCCTGGCCAACCTGACCGTTACTGACCAACCCCCAGTCCAGATGCCACGTTCATCAAGGATTTTATTTGGCGTTGTCAAAACCTCACCATAATTCCTTAACCAGACCTCCAAGTCCCGAGCAGGAACACTCTCGTTAGTGAGGATGATGGTTATTTTTTTAACCGTTGATCTTTGTGAAACAGCAACTGGTGCCAGATCTTCCCATTCGGGTCTTGACCTGCACCGAGCCTCATATCGTTCCCAGAACAGGTCAAGACCCTCTGGCCTGGTGAAGCTGATTGTGTACTCCCGGCTCCCAGCTACATGTATTAGGGCATAAAGGTCATTCGCCCCAAAGCCCATCTCCAAAATCATATCCACCACCACACGCCGTGCTGGAGAGACTGCACCACCTTCCCATTTAAGAATGACTACATTACGCCTTGGACCCCCAGCAGAAGCCAGAGACCCAAGACCGGAACCAGGGGTGCTCAAAGTGGCAGTCTGTGGTGTAAATCTCTGCCTGGAAGCAGGGTTCCTCATTGGCTGCAGCCCTGGCTTAATAATATTACCAGGTGCAGAGCGTACCACCTGAGCAAAAGAGGGCTTATCAGGGCCAAGACCCCACACTGATGTGACTTTAGCCGGTACATTATTATTACTATCCTTATTATTAATTGCTTGTACTGAGCCAGCAGGATTGTCTATTGCACACATATTGGCAGCACTATTCAGAACACCTGAAATAGAAGAATCGTTAAAAGAATTGTTACAATCACCATTCATTATCACAGTGTCTGCTGTAGTACCACAGGTGGCCTGATGCTGCAGTGTAGAGTCCTGAACAACAGCTGTGACTGGACAAACAGCCTTGGGCTCAGCAAAAGGGGGGTTAATGGGTTGCTCAGGCTCTTGTAGTTCCTTTGCTGCAATGTCATTTTTTAAACGCAGTTTTTCCTGCAAGGAAACATCAGCAGCTGAAATATTGCTGGATACAAAATTACCAGCCTGGGTGTCATTGGGCAAAACATCAGTATTAGCCAAGGTGTTAAATGGCACAAAAATAGTTTTATCAGTCACTTGTGACTTGCTAGGTTTTACCTTATCAGGCACATTATCAGGTATGTTCTCCTCACCAAACACCAGCTGATCCGCCCGTACTGGAGACTCCACTGCCTGGATCACTTTAAGCATGCCTCCTGAGCCCTGAGAAGGTAACGGGCTGCTCACCTCACCTTGGGGGGGCAGGGGGTCAGAACTTGGGGTCCCCTCCTCCACCTCCATCTTTGCCATCCTTGCAAATCTGCGGTCATTGCAGAACTTTTCTTTAAAGGGCCCCTCTTTACCTTCCATCATGGCCACAATGGTTTCCTGGTGTTGAACCCGGACCTTTGCCAACTGGATTTCCGAATCCATAGATCCACGGCTGCGGCTGTGCAAACCTTCACGTTGCTTTCGCAGGCGTTTCAACTCTGCTCTCAGTTTGTAGAGCTGGTCTCTCTCCCTATTCAGGACCTTGATCCCGGCCACCACTCGCTCCCGAATGGACTCGGTATCCTCATCCTCACCAGGGGCAGAGAGATCCCCAGCCATGGCTTGTCCAGGAGCAGGTATGTCATCCATCTGCCCAGGAGATGGCTGAGAGCTTCCAGCAGGAGAGGCCCTGCTGGCCTGCATGGCCTCCCCAGATAGGGGCCAGCAGGGCTGGGAGAGATTTTACCGAACTCCCCTCTCACAGAAATCACCTGGAGCAGACACACAGCCAGAGAACCTTCCTGCAGCCACACCCGAAGCTGAATGATGGGAAACTACTCCTCCCACTGACAGCAATGATGGGGCACTATTCCTTCCACTGACACCAATGATGGGGCACTATTCCTCCCACTGATACCAATGATGGGGCACTAGTCTTCCAATTGACACCAATGATGGGGCACTATTCCTCCCACTGATACCAATGATGGGGCACTAGTCTTCCAATTGACACCAATGATGGGGCACTAGTCTTCCAATTGACACCAATGATGGGGCACTATTCCTCCCACTGACACCAATGATGGGGCACTATTCCTCCCACTGACACCAATGATGGGGCACTAGTCTTCCAATTGACACCAATGATGGGGCACTATTCCTCCTACTGATACCAATGATGGGGCACTATTCCTCCCACTGACACCAATGATATGGCACAATTCCTCCCACTGACACCAATGATGGGGCACTATTCCTCCCACTGATACCAATGATTGGGCACTATTCCTCCCACTGACACCAGTGATGGGGCACTATTCCTCCCACTGATACCAATGATGGGGCACTATTCCTCCCACTGATACCAATGATGGGGCACTAGTCTTCCAATTGACACCAATGATGGGGCACTATTCCTCCTACTGATACCAATGATGGGACACTATTCCTCCCACTGACACCAATGATGGGGCACTATTCCTCCCACCGATACCAATGATGGGGCACTATTCCTCCCACTGACACCAATGATGGGGCACTATTCCTCCCACTGACACCAATGATGGGGCACTATTCCTCCCACTGATACCAATGATGGGGCACTATTCCTCCCACTGATACCAATGATGGGGCACTATTCCTCCCACTGACACAATTAAAAAGGCACTCTTCCTCCTACTGACACCATCAAAGGGGCACTCTTCCTACCCCTAACACCAATATTGGGGCACTCTTTCTCCTAAAGACACCAACAATGGAGCGCTATTCCTCCCACTGACACCAACAATGGGGCACGCTTCTTGCCATTGATACCAATGATGCGGCATTTTTCCTCTGGCTGACACCAATGATGAGGCACTCTTCCTCCCACTGACACCATAAAAGGGGCCTTCTTTCTTCCCACTTACACCAGCAATGGGGCACCATTCCTCCCACTAACACCAATGATGAGAATTTTCTTCTGCCCCCAAGGTCTGAAAGACAGTAAACTGGTCCTTTTGTATAGAAAGATTGGAGACCCGAGTCTAGTGATAGTGAATGACTATAGAGTGTTCATTGCTAATAAAGGTATCTTCCTAAGTTACATTGATACAATGTCTATTTTTTTATCCTTTATTTTCGTGGGGTCTATTTATAGAACCTGGGGAAAGTTCAGGTGTCTAAATTTATCTAGATAATCCGCATATTCAATAACATTGGCCTGGGAATTACCCTGGTATTTATACTGCAATGGATCTGATGCTGGAAAATCTATTCAGTTTATACTGGTTACAGTGTATCCCTGGTCATTGTTACTGAGAGGAATATATAGGAGATATATGAAATTATAATAATAGTGTGTGACTGGGGGGGGGGGGGGGCGCATTAGAGTGTAAGCTCCTGTGGGGCAGAAGCTGATATGAATGGGGCAGTGATCTCTGTACAGCACTGCGGTATATGTCAGAGCTATATGAATGTATAATAATAGTGTGTTACTGTGGGGGGGGGGGGGGGCATTAGAATGTAAGCTCCTGTGGCACAGAGGCTGATATGAATGATATGAATGGCTCACTGTTCTCTGTACAGCACTGCGGTATATGTCAGAGCTATATAAATGTATAATAATAGTGTGTGACTGTGGGGGGACATTAGAGTGTAAGCTCCTCTGGTACAGAGACTGATGTGATTGACTCAGTGATCTCTGTACAGCACTGCGGTATATGTCAGAGCTATATAAATGTAAAATAGTAGTGACGGGGGGGGGGGGGGGGCATTAGAGTGTGAGCTCCTCTGGTGCATAGGCTGATGTGACTGGCTCAGTGTTCTCTGTACAGCACTTCAGTATATGTCAGTCGAGCTATATAAATGTATAATAATAGTGTGTGACTGTGGGGGGACATTAGAGTGTAAGCTCCTCTGGTACAGAGACTGATGTGACCGGCTCAGTGTTCTCTGTACAGCACTGCGGTATATGTCAGAGCTATATAAATGTATAATAATAGTTACTGTGGGGGGACATTAGAGTGTAAGCTCCTCTGGTACAGAGACTGATGTGACTGGCTCATAGATCCATGTACAGCACTGCGGTATATGTCAGAGCTATATAAATGTATAATAATAGTGACTGTGGGGGGACATTAGAGTGTAAGCTCCTCTGGTGCAGAGACTGATGTGACTGTGGGGGGACATTAGAGTGTAAGCTCCTCTGGTACAGAGACTGATGTGACTGGCTCAGTGTTCTCTGTACAGCACTGCGGTATATGTCAGAGCTATATAAATGTATAATAATAGTGTGTGACTGTGGGGAGACATAGAGTGTAAGCTCCTCTGGTACAGAGACTGATGTGACTGGGGGGGGGGACATTAGAGTGTAAGCTCCTCTGGTGCAGAGACTGATGTGACTGTGGGGGGACATTAGAGTGTAAGCTCCTCTGGTACAGAGACTGATGTGACTGGGGGGGGGGGACATTAGAGTGTAAGCTTCTCTGGTACAGAGACTGATGTGACTGGCTCAGTGTTCTATGTACAGCACTTCAGTATATGTCAGTCGAGCTATATAAATGTATAATAATAGTGTGTGACTGTGTGGGGACATTAGAGTGTAAGCTCCTCTGGTACAGAGACTGATGTGACCGGCTCAGTGTTCTCTGTACAGCACTGCGGTATATGTCAGAGCTATATAAATGTATAATAATAGTTACTGTGGGGGGACATTAGAGTGTAAGCTCCTCTGGTACAGAGACTGATGTGACTGGCTCATAGATCCATGTACAGCACTGCGGTATATGTCAGAGCTATATAAATGTATAATAATAGTGACTGTGGGGGGACATTAGAGTGTAAGTTCCTCTGGTACAGAGACTGATGTGACTGTGAGAGAACATTAGAGTGTAAGCTCCTCTGGTGCAGAGACTGATGTGACTGTGGGGGGACATTAGAGTGTAAGCTCCTCTGGTACAGAGACTGATGTGACTGGCTCAGTGTTCTCTGTACAGCACTGCGGTATATGTCAGAGCTATATAAATGTATAATAATAGTGTGTGACCGTGGGGAGACATAGAGTGTAAGCTCCTCTGGTACAGAGACTGATGTGACTGGGGGGGGGGACATTAGAGTGTAAGCTCCTCTGGTGCAGAGACTGATGTGACTGTGGGGGGACATTAGAGTGTAAGCTCCTCTGGTACAGAGACTGATGTGACTGGGGGGGGGGGGGGACATTAGAGTGTAAGCTCCTCTGGTACAGAGACTGATGTGACTGGCTCAGTGTTCTCTGTACAGCACTGCGGTATATGTCAGAGCTATATAAATGTATAATAATAATAATAACAGTGTGTTACTGTTGGGGGACATTAGAGTGTAAGCTCCTGTGGTGCAGAGGCTGAATTGAATGACTCAGTGTTCTCTGTACAGGGCTGTGGAATATGTCAGCGCTATATAAATAATATTTTTGCCATGTATGGCTTGTATACACAGTCTTTAAATATATAGAGTAAGTACGGGGATGATATCCCAGGTGTGCTGTGTATAATGAGAAGCAGAAGGGTCCCTGATCCTGGCGGAGGTGGTGGAAGGTGTACAGGACTCCCACGCTCTTGTAGTTGCGTCTCCCTCCGCCTCGCGGCGTGCGGTTTGCAGCGCAGTCCTGGCGGTCCGGGATAACAGGCCCCTTTTCATCCATCTTGTTGTGTACAAGCATGGCTTTCTGCCTTGTGGCCTGGCAGCTCATTATGGAGCCTCAGACCTGGAATGTTCCTCCACTATTAATGGGACCTTGTTTGCTTTATTCCTGACCCTCCGCCGTTCCCTTCCACACACAGGAGCCTGTTGTCGGGGGGCCCCGGGCTCTCACCCTGTGGTTTTACGGGGCCCGCAGAATGTTAATGAAGTGAGCCAGGAGCCGCCACAAATCACCTGGCCTTCACAGCTCCCTCTTATACAAAGAGGACCAGTCACCCCCAGAAAGCTTTGTTTGCTTGGCCCGTATTTAAAGCAGTCAATAAATATACGTTATTCCGGTTAGTTGTATTTTTATTTTACAATAATGAGTTGCTGTACCGGCACTGCACAGGTTGTGGATCTCCACCCCACAACTGAGGACCATTTTCCTCCCCTATATTTTATGAAGGAGGTTTGGTTAGAAGAGGTATTCACTGGAGACATTTATAATAAAATGCAGTATTAGGGTGCAGCACACCTACCTGAATCCAGAAATCACTTCACATAGAGATTCTTCCATCTATTTATAGAACATTGTGTCTGTGCAGACTGTTGCTATATGGTAGCGGCCATTTTAGACCTAAAGTAGCTCAGCTGTGATAGGTGGCAGGATTCTTTCTGGCATTACTGGGCAGTAAGCCAATGTTGTGCTGGGAACCCCATCCTCCTTACTACCCCCATACCAGGAACCCCTACCCTCCCTATTGCGCCCATACTAGGAACCCCATCCTTCTTACTGCCCCTATACAGGGAACCCCTTCCCTCCTTATTTCCCCCATACTGGGAACCCCCACCCACCTTGTTGTCCCCATACTGGAAACCACAACATTCTTTACTGCACATGTACTGGGAACCCCCACCTGCCTTACTGCCCCTATATTAAGCACCACACCCTCCTTACTGCCCCCTGTGATGGACACCCCGCATTTCCTATTAAATCTGTACTGGGTACCCCCACCCTCCCTGCTGCCCCCATGCTGGAAACCCCCACCCTCCTTATTGCCCCCATACTGGGAGCCCCTACCCATTTTGTTGCCCTAATACTGGGAGCCCCAGCACTCTTTACTGCACCTGTACTGGGAACCCCCACCTTCCTTACTGCCCCTATATAAGGAACCACCCAAAACCATATTTGACACCCCACATTTTCTATTAAATCTGTAAGGGGAACACCCACTCTCCTTTCTGCCCCATGTATTGGGCACCCTTACTGTCATTATTGCCCCTCTACTGGGAAACCCTGTCCTCCTTGCTGCCTCTTAATTGGGAACGCCCACTCTCCTTACTACTTCTGCACTGGAAACCCCACCTTTCCTACTGCCCATGTATTGGGCATCCTCATCTTCCATCTTGCCCCTGTATTGGGCATCACCATCCTCCTTATGGCCCTCTTACGAGAAACCCCCACCCTCTTTACAGCCCATGTATTGGGCATCCTCATCTTCCATCTTGCCCCTGTATTGGGCATCACCATCCGCCTTATGGCCCTCTTACGAGAAACCCCCACCCTCTTTACAGCCCATGTATTGGGCATCCTCATCTTCCATATTGCCCCTGTATTGGGCATCACCATCCTCCTTATGGCCCTCTTACGAGAAACCCTCACCCTCTTTACTGCCCCTGTATTCAGCACCCCACCCTTTTTACTGCCACTGTATTAGGAACCCTCACCCTCCTTACAACTCCTGTATTAGGAACCCCCACCTTCCTTACGTCTCCTGTATTATGAACCCTCAACTTCTTTACTGTTCCTGTACTGGGAACATCCACCCTCCTTACTGCCCCTATACTTGGGGCAGCCACCCCTCTTAATGCCCCTGTCTTGGGCACCTCCACCCTTCTTGCTGCTCCAGTATTGGTTACACCACCCTCTTTACTGCCCCTGGACTGGGAACCCCCAACCTCTTTACTGCACCTGTATTTGGTACCCCACTCTCCTTACTGCCACCATATTGGGTACCGCTATCATCCTTACTGCCTCTATGCTGGGCACCCCAGCCCTCCTTGCTGTCCCCCTGTACTAGACAATCGCACCCTCCTGACTAATATATTGCATTTGGCACCCCAGCACCCCAGCCCTCCTTTCTTCCCCTAGATACTAGATAATCCCACCTTTCTTTCTGCTCTCTTTATTAATCACTATCTGTCCTTCATACCCTCCCCTATACTAGGCAGCCCACCCTACTGACTGCCTCCTGCACTAGGCACCCTCACCCTCCTTACCGCCCTTCTTTACTTCATAACCTGAAGGGCACCTCCACTCTTCTTCTTGCTCCCTAAACTAGGCACTCCTACTCTCCACATTTCCCCTGCCTCTGTATACTGGGAATTCTCATCCCATGCCCCCGTGCCAGGCACCCACACTTTCCTTAAGGTCACCTCCTTTTACCCCTCTACAGGAAAGCTACAGAGGATCAGAACATTGACATGTCTCCATATCTTGCCTGCGTTTGGTCATGTGATATGCGATGACGCAGGGGACCCGCGGGGGAGGAATCTCTGTGCAAGGCTCTGCTCCCATGACGCTTCCGGTAAAAAAAATGGGCTTTTTCCACTTTAGCACAACTGCAGTGTTACCTGGATTGTATTATTTCCATTGATTATGTTTGGAGTTACTGTATAAAGCAGGCAGCCCGAGTGCTACTGGTGACTCCACACCAGAGTCATTATTAAACCAGAACATTCTCACCTGCGGACTTCCGCCAAGGTGATGGGACAGGCGCCGGGGGACCATCCCCCTCCTCATCCCTAATTAATGGGCCCATTTGATTGATTGAAACATCACCAGGATGACATTAAAAATGTGTCTTGTCAGCACGGCGCTCTCACACACCGCACAACGCAGATTTCATTGCGGCTAATTCGCCCTCATTAACCTTTGCAGCAATTCACCCGCTTTCCGCCCAGCGGCCTCATTCTGTGTCACCTTTTATCTTCCTACAGAAGCAAAGTCAAGATCTCGGCCTTTCGTCTCTGAGCCTGGGTCACTGGACCGCGTACAGACTGCCCGCGCAGGACGCAGCTCGCAAAGAGGTAACGGAAACGCTTACATTATTTACCTGCATGATATAAATATAGGGGGGGGGGTGGTAAATGTATGGTAAAATATATTTATATCAATAGGAAATGAGACGATAAACCCAATAGAAGTCTTTAGTTACTCCTTGTGTAATTTTTGTGATAGATAGATAGATAGATAGATAGATAGATAGATAGATAGATAGATAGATAGATAGATAGATAGATAGATAGATAGATAGATAGATAGATAGATAGATAGATAGATAGATAGATAGATAGATAGATAGATAGATAGATAGATAGATAGATATGAGATAGATAGATAGATAGATAGATAGATAGATAGATAGATAGACAGACAGACAGACAGACAGACAGACAGACAGACAGACAGACAGACAGACAGATAGACAGATAGATAGATAGATAGATAGATAGATAGATAGATAGATAGATAGATAGATAGATAGATAGATAGATAGATAGATAGATAGATAGATAGATATGAGATAGATAGATAGATAGATAGATAGATAGATAGATAGATAGATAGATAGATAGATAGATAGATAGATAGATAGATAGATAGATATGAGATAGATAGATAGATAGATATGAGATAGATAGATAGATAGATAGATAGATAGATAGATAGATAGATAGATAGATAGATAGATAGATAGATAGATATGAGATAGATAGATAGATAGATAGATAGATAGATAGATAGATAGATAGATAGATAGATAGATAGATAGATAGATAGATAGATAGATATGAGATAGATAGATAGATAGATAGATAGATAGATAGATAGATAGATAGATAGATAGATAGATAGATAGATAGATAGATAGATAGATAGATAGATAGATAGATATGAGATAGATATGAGATAGATAGATAGATAGATAGATAGATAGATAGATAGATATGAGATAGATAGATAGATAGATAGATAGATAGATAGATAGATAGATAGATAGATAGATAGATATGAGATAGATAGATAGATAGATATGAGATAGATAGATAGATAGATAGATAGATAGATAGATAGATAGATAGATAGATAGATAGATAGATAGATAGATAGATAGATAGATAGATATGAGATAGATAGATAGATAGATAGATAGATAGATAGATAGATAGATAGATAGATAGATAGATAGATAGATAGATAGATAGATAGATAGATATGAGATAGATAGATAGATAGATAGATAGATAGATAGATAGATAGATAGATAGATAGATAGATAGATATGAGATAGATATGAGATAGATAGATAGATAGATAGATAGATAGATAGATAGATAGATAGATAGATAGATAGATAGATAGATAGATAGATAATTTAATGCACATTTACATGTTAATATAATTGCAAAAATGGGCCATGCAGAATAATTGGGGAATTTCTGCGGATTGTCAGTCTTTTCTCAGAGATAATTCTTTGGATTTTTCTCTGATGAACTCTTCTATCTTCTATAGTGATGAGTAGTGAGGAGAAGGAGAGGGGCTCAGAAATAGAGGATTGGTTGAATGATTATTTCACACTCCGGTGATATTTCTGAATGTTCTGATGAGAGAAGTATTGTAAGATAAAATGACAAACGCGGCTACAAGAATTTGTAGAGCTCAGAGAAATCAGCCTACAATGCTGCATTCAGGGAACTGTCAGTTGTGCGCACACTGTGGACAGTTGGAGGCGCTGTGCATTGACAGAGAGTGGAAGAGTTGTCATTTGTGATGATAAAACTGTCTGCAGCTGATTAAGCGGAAAATCCAAATGACAATCAAGATCTTTACAATGTTGCAATTTTTGAATGATATCTGTGCAAATTGTAGCGTTTGTATTATTGCATTGATGGGTGGAGGAGGGGCTCATTACACTCCTATGGAGAAGCCTGTGTGATGGCGGCACCCTGACCTCCTCATTGTGCCTCCATGGCAGAGGCGGAGCGCTCAGAGCTGCCAAACCCGCTGCAATTTCCAAATCATTCAATATGTGTCTGACAAGCCAATATCTGTTATCCAATTCTTGGAAAATGTTCTGCAAGGAACAATGAACTAAGTACGCTGTTATATTAACTAAATCAAATGCAGGCCGGCTCAGAACTGCTCCCTTCTTATTGGGACGATGACGCAGGGTGGCAGGGGGGTGGGGAGAACATGTCCCTGAGAACCCAGAGAACTTACATTTCTGAAGTCAAGTTCATGCTAAAGTCATCTTTTTATTTATTTTCTTCTTCGTCCTATTCTTTCTGTTTTTATATTATTAGTAATAATAATAATAATTATTATTATTATTATTAGTAGTAGTAGTAGTGGTGGTAGTAGTAGTGGTGGTAGTAGTAGTAGAAGTAGTGGTGGTGGTGGTAGTAGTGGTGGTAGTAGTAGTAGTAGTAGTGGTGGTAGTAGTAGTGGTGGTAGTAGTAGTAGTAGTAGTGGTAGTAGTAGTAGAAGTAGTGGTGGTGGTGGTAGTAGTGGTGGTAGTAGTAGTAGTGGTGGTGGTGGTAGTAGTGGTGGTAGTAGTAGTAGAAGTAGTGGTGGTGGTGGTAGTAGTGGTGGTAGTAGTAGTAGTAGTGGTGGTAGTAGTAGTGGTGGTAGTAGTAGTAGAAGTAGTGGTGATAGTAGTAGTGGTGGTAGTAGTAGTAGAAGTAGTGGTGGTGGTGGTAGTAGTAGTAGTAGTAGTAGTGGTAGTAGTAGTAGAAGTAGTGGTGGTGGTGGTAGTAGTGGTGGTAGTAGTAGTAGAAGTAGTGGTGGTGGTGGTAGTAGTGGTGGTAGTGGTAGTAGTAGTAGTAGTAGTAGTAGTGGTAGTAGTGTTAGTAGTAGTGGTGGTAGTAGAAGTAGTGGTGGTGGTGGTAGTAGTGATAGTAGTAGTAGTGGTGGTAGTAGTAGTAGAAGTAGTAGTAGAAGTAGTAGTGGTGGCAGTAGTAGTAGTAGTGGTGGTAGTAGTAGTAGTAGTAGTGGTATTAGTAGTAGTATATTGTTATCATCACATACCTTATTTTACACCCAGTCATGTCATCACTGGGTCTCTGTGCATCTGTTTGAAATGCAGTCAGATCATGGCCAGTGGGAGGGGCCAGCTGGGTGCTGTACATAGCTTGCTGAAAACATGACAGCACCCTGCCTTTGTGGGCATTCGCACTGCCATGGAGTGTACAGTCTTTGAATGAGGACAACACTGAGAATTCAGAAATCACCTAAATAACATGTTTGGGGTATGCTTTAAACCTACACATGAAGTTGTGGATGATGTGCGATATACTCTTTTAAAAGTGACATTATGTGTATGCAAACAGTGGCTAGGATCTGTCATTTACCAGTGCTAAATGACAGATTCCTGCTAGCTTCTGTTTGTAAACAAACTAGGAGATCTGTCATTAGCTGCATTATCACTATTGCCCCCTAAATGACAGAAACCTGACAGTCTCTGTTTATCAACAAACCAGGGGATCTGTCATTAGCTGCATTATCACTGTTGCCTTTAAATGACAGATCCCTGACAGCCTCTGTTTGTAAACAAACCAGCAAATCTGTCATTAGCTGCATCATCACTGCTGTCTCTAAATGACAGATCCCCGCCAGTCTCTGTATATAAACAAACCAGGTAAAATGACAGATCCCCGCCAGTCTCTGTATATAAACAAACCAGGTAAAATGACAGATCCCCGCCAGTCTCTGTATATAAACAAACCAGGTAAAATGACAGATCCCCGCCAGTCTCTGTATATAAACAAACCAGGTAAAATGACAGATCCCTGCCAGTCTCTGTATATAAACAAACCAGGTAAAATGACAGATCCCTGCCAGCCTCTGTTTGTAAACAAACCAGCAAATCTGTCATTAGCTGCATCATCACTGCTGTCTCTAAATGACAGATCCCCGCCAGTCTCTGTATATAAACAAACCAGGTAAAATGACAGATCCCCGCCAGTCTCTGTATATAAACAAACCAGGTAAAATGACAGATCCCTGCCAGCCTCTGTGTATAAACTAACCAGGTAAAATGACAGATCCCTGCCAGCCTCTGTTTGTAAACAAACTAGGAGACCTGTCATTAGCTGCATCATCACTACTGTCCTCAAAATGACAGATCTCTGTCAGCCTTTGTTTTGTCAACAAATTAGGGAATCTGTCATTAGCTTCATTATCACTACTGCCTCTAAATGACAGATCCCTGCCAGTCTCTGTTTATAAACAAACCAGGTAAAATGACAGATCCCTGACAGCCTCTGTTTATCAACAAACCAGGGAATCTGTCATTAGGTGCATTATCACTATTGCCTCTAATTGACAGATACCTGACAGTCTCTGTTTGTAAACAAACCAGCAAATCTGTCATTAGCTGCATTATCACTACTGTCTCTAAATAAGAGATCCCTGTCAGCCTTTGTTTGTCAACAAATCAGGGAATTTGTCATTAGCTACATCATCACTACTGCTTCTAAATGACAGATCCCCGCCAGCCTCTGTCAACAAACCAGGGAATCTGTTATTAGCTGCATCATTACTACTGCCTCTAAATGACAGATCCCTGTCAGCTTTTGTTTGTCAACAAATCAGAGAATTTGTCATTAGCTACAGCATCATTAATGCCTCTTAATGACAGATCCCTGCCAGCCTCTGTTTATCAACAAACCAGGGGATCTGTCATTAGCTGCATTATCACTATTGCCTCTAAATGACAGATCCCTGCCAGTATCTGTTTATAAACAAAACAGGTAAAATGACAGACCCCTGCCAGCCTCTGTTTGTAAACAAAGCAGGGGATCTGTCATTAGCTGCATCATCACTACTGCCTCTAAACGACAGATCCCTGCCAGTCTCTGTTTATAAACAAACTAGGTAAAATGACAGATCCCTGCCAGCCTCTGTTTGTCAACAAAGCAGGGAATTTGTCATTAGCTACATCATCACTACTGCTTCTAAATGACAGATCCCTGCCAGCCTCTGTCAACAAAGCAGGGAATCTGTCATTAGCTGCATCATCACTACTGCCTCTAAATGACAGATCCCTGCCAGTCTCTGTTTATAAACAAACCGGGTAAAATGACAGATCCCTGCCAGCCTCTGTTTGTAAACAAACCAGGGAATCTGTCATTAGCTACATCATCGCTACTGCCTCTAAATGACAGATCCCTGCCAGTCTCTATTTATAAACAAACTAGGTAAAATGACAGATCCCTGACAGTCTCTGTTTGTAAACAAACCAGGGAATCTGTCATTACCTGCATCATCACTACTGCCTCTAAATGACATATCCCTGCCAGTATCTGTTTATAAACAAACCAGGTAAAATGACAGATCCCTGCCAGCTTCTGTTTGTAAACAAACCAGGGAATCTGTCATTAGCTACATCATCGCTACTGCCTCTAAATGACAGATCCCTGCCTGTCTCTGTTTATAAACAAACTAGGTAAAATGACAGATCCCTGCCAGCCTCTGTTTGTAAACAAACCAGGGAATCAGTCATTAGCTACATCATCACTACTGCCTCTAAATTAAATGACAGATACCTGCCAGTCTCTGTTTGTCCCAGGGAATCTGTCAATCCGGTGGGATAGGAGACCCAGGCGAGCCGCAGAAGGCGGGGGGGGGGGTGAGTCCCCCCCCCCCTCCCGCTCCTGCTCCCCGTAATGACAAGTGTGAAAGGGGCCTTAAGGAGACAGTACTTTTTTTTCCATAGGACCCTTGTGTGACCAAGAAAGGGGGGGGGGATTACAAGGACTAATGGCCCCCCTCTTAAATAATACCATGCCAACAATGGAAGGGTACTATGCATAGGTGGGTAGCAAAGCAAAACCACCCCACCTTGCCAGCCAACTTGTCCGTATATTGATGAGCTGCTTTTGTAAGGAGACTTAGGCGCAAACGTGGGTCGCGCTTGTGGTGCCACAAATTGTGGTAATGGCACCCCAAGCGCGGGTAGCAGACGCACGTTTTCCCGCGGGAAAAAAACGCGCTACAAATTGGCCAAAGTGCTCACTGAAAAAATCACCAGATACTCCATGACCAAAAACAGGTTTTGGAGCTACGTTGGGGCATTTGTTGTGTGTAGAGCGGTCCACTGAAGTGATGGGGCCGCCCTAGGCGCAACGCGCGTTCCCGCTACGCTCAGGCATGAATGGGGACTAGCATGACATATATTCCTTAAAAATAATTTCTTAGTAATATGTCAGGGTTACACACTAAGATCACAGCACTTCCCCCCCCCCCCCCCCCAATCTTCTTTTCTCTCATCTTTGTTCAGGCATCATCCAAGGTCCTTATCTATTTACGTAAATCCTGGAGTCTGTGCAGGTCTTGGATGCGTTCACAGATATCAGACACAGATCAGCCTCTCCTTGTGGCTTGCTATGAAGCTACAGTGTACAGCCCTGATCAGCGGGGTGGGGAGACTGAGGAAATTCTCCATCCTGCCTGCAGCAGACTGATGACCTCACCTCAGCCTAGGCTAAGTCACTGGACCCTGGAAGACTGGAGCCTTTTCTGAACAGTGATACTCTTGCTGTGCGACAGGTCCACTTTAACTCCCTTGTCTGTCAGGCTGTCACTCTCTGCCGTAGTCGGATCTGTAATGATTGGGACATGTTGGTGTTGGCCGGGCACTTAGTACAGGAAGGCTCGTCTTGCCAAGACTGCGCTAAGCGAGCCAAAGCTAACACAGGTCTGACTTATATACTGAGTGCCAGACCACAGAACCCCCCCGGGAATAAAAAAAACCATTGCATTTCGCTACATTGCTGTGTACATAGGAGCGTCTACTGTACACGGGGGAGGGATAGACGCAGTTGCATGACTCCAAGCTTGTAGCTATTTTTTTGTCTAAAAAGTTGTGGCTACCTTTTTGACTTAGAGCCAAATTACACGGTCAACTTTATGCTTGCTACTAGGAGATACAATATATAGTCAAAAGTATTGGGACGTCTTTACACGCACATGAACTTTAATGGCATGCCAGTCTTAGTCCATAGGGTTCAATATAGAGTTGGCCCACAACAGCTTCATCTCTTCTGGGAAGGCTGTCCACAAGGTTTAGGAGGGTCTATGGGAATGTTTGACCATTCTTCCAGAAGCACATTTGTGAAATCAGGCACTGATTTTGGAGATATGGCCAGGCCTGCAGTCTCCGCTCTAATTCATACCAAACGTGTTCTATCAGGTTGAGGTCAGGACGCCTTAAGAGTTCCCTTCACTGGAACTAAGGGGCCAAGCCCAACCCCTGAAAAACAACCCCACACCATAATCCCCCCTCCACCAAATAATTTGGACCAGTGCACAAAGCAAGGTCCATAAAGACATGGATGAGCGAGTTTGGGGTAGAGGAACTTGATTAGTTCCTGAGACCTAAGACATAGTCCCCTAGACTTTAGACGTACTTCTCTAGTGCTAAGACCTAGTCTACTTGTTCTATGACCTAGTCCACTAGTACTAACACCTAGTCCATAGTCTCCTAGACCTAGTCCCAAGACCTAGTTCCATAGACCTACTAGACCTAGTCCCCTTCACTGGAACTAAGGGGCTAAGCCCAACCCCTGAAAAACAATCCCACACCATAACCCCCTTCCACCAAATGATTTGGATCAGTGCACAAAGCAAGGTCCATAAAGACATGGATGAGTGAGTTTGGGGTGGAGGAACTTGGTTAGTCCCTGAGACCTAAGACATGGTCCCCTAGACTTTAGACTTAGTTCTCTACTGCTAAGATCTAGTCCACTTGTTCTCTGACCTTGTTCACTAGTGCTAAGACCTAGTCCATAGTCTCCTAGACCTAGTCCAATAGACCTAAGACCTAGTCCCCTAGTCTCCTAGACCCAGTCTCCTTCACTGGAACTTAGGGGCCAAGCCCAACCCCTGAAAGACAACCCCTCACCATGATCCCCCCTCTATTTAAATGATTTGGACCAGTGCACAAAGCAAGGTCCATAAAAACATGGATGAGCGAGTTTGGGGTAGAGGAACTTGATTAGTCCCTGAGACCTAAGACATGGTCCCCTAGACTTTAGACTTAGTTCTCTAGTGCTAAGATCTAGTCCATTTGTTCTATGACCTAGTTCACTAGTGCTAAGACCTAGTCCATAGTCTCCTAGACCTAGTCCCAAGACCTAGTCTTCTAGTCTGCTAGACCTAGTCCCCTAGTCCCAAGACATAGTCTCCTAGTCCCAAAACGTAGTCCCATAAACCTAAATCCTAGTCCCATAGACCTAAGACCTTGTCCCAAGACCTAGTCTTAAGACATATGTATTCCTAGACCTAGTCCCCTAGTCCCAAGACGTAGTCCCATATACCTAAGGCCTAGTCCCATATACCTAAGGCCTAGTCCCATAGACCTAAGACCTTGTCCCAAGACCTAGTCTTAAGACTTACGTATTCCTAGACCTAATCCCCTAGGCCCAAGACCTAGTCCCATAGACCTAAGACCTAGTCCCATAGACCTAAGACCTAGTCCCATAGACCTAAGACCTTGTCCCAAGACCTAGTCTTAAGTCTTAAGACTTACGTATTCCTAGACCTAGTCCCCTAGTCCCAAGACCTAGTCCCATAGACCTAAGACCTTGTCCCAAGACCTAGTCTTAAGTCTTAAGACTTACGTATTCCTAGACCTAGTCCCAAGACCTAGTCCCATAGACCTAAGACCTAGTCCCATAGACCTAAGACCTTGTCCCAAGACCTAGTCTTAAGTCTTAAGACTTACGTATTCCTAGACCTAGTCCCCTAGGCCCAAGACGTAGTCCCATATACCTAAGACCTAGTCCCATATACCGAAGACCTAGTCCCATAGACCTAAGACCTAATCCTATAGACCTAAGACTAAGACTTCGTCCCTAGACCTAGTCCTCTAGTCTCCTAGACCTAGTACCCTAGCCTCAAGACCTAGTCATACAGTCTAGTCCCATAGACCTAAGATCTAGTCCCATAGTCCCCTAGACCTAGTCACCTAGATCTTAAACCCTTAGAGTGCAGGAGCAGCTCTACTGCAAGGGAGGTTTTTGTTTTCCCCTGAGTTCCATCTCATAGCAGTGAAGAGATTGAATGGCTGGTGTAGCCCGGTGTTTACTGCCCTGGACCAGGGATGCAAATCAGAGGTGCGCAGGCATTTCAGAAGAAGCTCGGCAATGGCGGTGACAGGTTTACTTTATAAGAAAAAAGGTCAAAGCGCCACTCTGGGAATCGCCGGGACAACTCAGCAGTTCCACTCCACTTTCCTTTAAAGGGGAGCTCTGACCTTCTGAGAAGCGCCAACCCCTGAGGGGGCAGCCATGTTTGTCCCTTCCATCTGAAGAGGAGAGGATCAAGGTGTCTTTTTATCTGATGTCAGTCTGGAGTCATTTGTGACCGTCATCGGGAATACATTACACAGCGCGCCGTGAATAATTCATAGTATTATGCAGTAACATTGGCTGTGCATTTAGAATGACATGAACGGAAAATCAATCTCATTAATGAGTAAAGACTTCATGTTAACCGTCACTGCGCCGGGCATGAGTCAAACTCTGGCTAGACGTAGACGGCGCATCATTAAGGGCCCCAACGATGAACGGGATCCTCATCTGCTCATAGCAGGAGAGATTTCCTTCCCGCTGATTGCAAGCTCATGCGCAATGCATTCATTTCTCTTTAAGGCATTGTCCACAAGGGGTTAACCCGCGCTCATGTGCTATTTCTGTCTCCCATAGCATGAGCAGACAGGCGGATTCAAGTCAAACCCTATGGAGTGAAGGCTCTGCCATGGAAAAATGGTTTTAATGATTTATTTTAACCACTTCTGGACTGGAAGATTTCCCCCCTAAATGACCAGGCCATATTTTGCGATTCGGCACTGCGTTGCTTTAACGGACAATTGCGCGGTCGTGCGACGCTGTACCTAAATAAAATTGATGTCCTTTTTTTCCCACAAATAGAGCTTTCTTTTAATGGTATTTGATCACCTGTACGGTTTTTATGTTTTGCGCTATAAACCAAAAAAAGCGACAATTCTGAAAAAAAAAAAAAAAAAAAGCAATATTTTTCACATTCTGCTATATAACATTCCCAAAAAAAAAAAAAAAATCTAAATTTTTGAACATTTTAGGCCAATTTGTTTTCCGCTACAAACTTTTGATAAAACAAATCGCAATAAGCGTATTTTGATTGGTTTGTGCAAAAGTTATCACGTCTACAAGCTACGGGAAAGAATTATGTCATTTTATTGTTTTTTTTTTTTTTCTTATTTTTTTTTACTAGTAATGGCGGCAATCTGCGATTTTTAGCGGGACTGCGACATTGAGGCGGACAGATCGGACCCCTAACTGACATTTTTGACACTTTTGGGGGGGACCAGTGACATTACTACAGTAATCAGTGCTATACATATGCACTGTTACTATAATAATGACACTGGCAGGGAAGGGGTTAACACCAGGGTTGATCGAAGTGTTAAATGTGACCCTAGGGGAGTGATTCTAACTGTGGGGGGGCGTGGCTTGTGAAATGATCATAGAGACCTGTGATTCTATATAGAAGGATCACAGGAGCTCTGTGATCATTCCAGGGAGAAGAACGGTCTGCTGTGTTTACAACATCCGACCGTCCTTCTCTCTCAGCGGGGAGCGATCACGGGTGTCAGGCGGCAATCGGAGCCGCCTGCCCACGTGCATCAGAGTCCCCGCTGCCGAGTGGGGGCGGGCCACACTGCCGCAGTAAATAGGCGGCGGGTAGGCGGGAACAGGTTAAATATTCTTCCCTTTTTCTGTCCTGATGCAAAGCGTTTATTATCTCCTTTCTCACATTGTCTGTTTATTATCTCCTTTCTTTCATTGCGAAGGAATTATCGTGGGTTACATTTAGGGGTGTATTTATAAAAACGAAAACATAAAAATTGCATAGCAGTTCACCCAGTGAGAGCACATTTACATTTATTATGTGCACATAGAGGTAAACATCAAATGTTATTAGGCTATTTCCTATGCTGGTCGCATGTTTTCCATTAACGTAAAATGGAAAATTATGCATTTGGCCACTAGATGCCGCTAAGAAAAGGAAATGCATTATTTTCAGTTTTGTGTTAATGGAGACCGTTCGATCAGCACAGAAATTACACATTTGTTTTTTTGCCCTCATTCGCACAGAATGAAGGTTCATGCACTTTCACTGGAAGAATTGCTATGCAAGCTTTTTCTTTTAAAATAAATACACACCTTAGGGCCCTGGTGTAACCTGCAGAAACTAATCTGTGCTTCTCTATAGGCATTTTATAGTGATGATCTCTAGCAGTCTCATGTAATATGTCTCCAGTCTATGACTGTCTCCGTGAGCATGTCCCCAGTCTCAAAAAAACTCCTATAGCATGTTTACAGTCTCTGGCTATCTCCAGTAGCATGCCCACAGTCTCTGATCACTGGTATCGCGTATGCAGTTTCTCCTGTAATATTTCTGCAGTCTCTTACCATCTCTTATATCCTGTCCACAGTCTCTGACCATCTCTTGTATCATGCATGCAGTCTGACCATCTCTTATATTATTTATTCAGTCTCTGACCATCTCGTATATCATGTCTGCAATCTCTGATCATCTCTTATATCATGTCTGCAATCTCTGACCATCTCTTGTATCATGTCTGCAGTCTCTGACCATCTTATATATCATGTCTGCAGTCTCTGACCATCTCTTGTATCATGTCTGCAGTCTCTGACCATCTCTTGCATCATCTCTGCAATCTCTGACCATCTCTTGTATCATGTCTGCAATCTCTGACCATCTCTTGTATCATGTCTGCAATCTCTGACCATCTCTTGTATCATCTCTGCAATCTCTGACCATCTCTTGTATCATGTCTGCAATCTCTGACCATCTCTTGTATCATGTATTCAGTCTCTGAACATCTTTTGTATCATGTCTGCAGTCTCTGACCATCTATTATATCATGTCTGCAGTCTCTGACCATCTCTTGTATCATATCTGCAATCTCTGACCATTTCTTATATCATATCTGCAGTTTCTGACCATCTCTTATATCATGTCTGCAGTCTCTGACCTTCTCTTATATCATGTCTGCAATCTCTGACCATCTCTTATATCATGTCTGCAGTCTCTGACCATCTCTTGTATCATGTCTGCAGTCCCTGACCATCTCATATATCATGTCTGCAATCTCTGACCATCTCTTTTATCATGTCTGCAGTCTCTGACCATCTCTTGTATCATGTCTGCAATCTCTGATCATCTCTTGTATCATGTCTGCAATCTCTGATCATCTCTTGTATCATGTCTGCAATCTCTGATCATCTCTTGTATCATGTCTGTAATCTCTGACCATCTCATGTATCATGTCTGTAATCTCTGACCATCTCTTATATCATGTTTGCAATCTCTGACCATCTCTTGTATCATGTCTGCAATCTCTGACCATCTCTTGTATCTTACCCCTAGTTTTTGACTATACCCTGTTGTGCATCTGCTGTCTCTGATAATGTATATACGCTAAATATTATGTGTGGCCCTTTGGTGATGTCAGGAGCCCCACCTGAGGCCTCCCATATCATGAAAGTTGACCATCACAAGCCTTATGGTCAGTGTAAAGGGGCTTTTTTTAATCTATATATAGAAATAGTTCTACCAAAAACAAACGAAATGTAAATTTCTGACTATCGCAACTTGTATCAGGAAGTTGCTACAATGTATCCATATTCAGAGCAACAGCCAGCCATGAGAAAGCTTCTATAAATAAACCTGTTCCTTCTATTTATACATGCTATAATCAAATAAAAATGAATAAGCTGCAACCCCCCAATTCCGCTAATGAGTGTCTTTTGAACACATGCTGTATAATCCACCAGACTTTTTATTTCATTGTGTTGTTGATATATAGTAGGTGACTGCCCCATACATTTAATATGTGCCTTCAATGTTCCATCCACTCGCAATCAGTGTTGTATGCAGTAACTCAGATTCCATATCATCTCACTGTAGGATACAACTTGGGTGAAATTTAAGAAAAATTGCAAAGTTAACCATTTTGTACATGTGTTCTGTGTGCATAAGGCAAATTAAAATGTTCACGGGATATATTCTCTGCAGATCAAATGTTATTCATTGAAAAAAAAAACAAAATGTGATTGGGGGAATACTGCATTATGACCACTAAATGGCGCTGTGGAGCATACTTATTTCCTACAATATAACAGCACCATCTAGAGGCCATAATGCAGTTTATTTTTAACGAATAACATTCATCTTGCAGAGAATATAGCCTGAGACATTTGATCATTGCATTTTGCCCAGCTTACACAGAATGGAATTTACATGCAGATTCAATGGATGTACAGCTGTGCATACATTTTTATAAATACACCTCATAATATAGGAGCAGGAAGTCTTGATAGGTCTCATCTGATCCCCTCACAGGGACCGTCCTTATTTTATACAAGGTCCCCACATCAGTAGGCTACTTCTGAGCTAAGCCACCTAGTAGGCGTATCCCAGTTCCTGCAAGGCTTTGTGACCTGTGATGATCATGTGAGGTAGACACCATTACCGCAATAAGCCTTGTCACCGCAGTTAGATAGGGCCCCACTCCCAAATATAACAAACCATCCACTCAGTACAGAAGCCGCATGTATGCATAGATCTCCCAAAATTTCACCAGTAATCCTGGTTTTCTCAAGGATTTCCCTTGTTATGTCATTATATCTACTTTTCTCTCCATAAAAGTCAATGGGAATACAAAAACAGCTTGAGGCAGTTTTGAAGGAGATCAACGTTATGTACAGGTCAACAACAGGTCAGAATAAAGTCAACTGCAGGTTGTGGAGAGGTCAACAGCAGGTCAGAAGGTCAACTACAGGTTATAAAGAAGTCAACAGAAGGTTAGAAGAAGGTCAACTGTAGGTTATAAAGAGGTCAACAAAAGATCAGAATAAGGTCAATTGTAGGTTGTGAAGAGGTCAACAGCAGGTCAGAAGAAGGTCATTTGCAGATGCCGAGGAAGTTGACAGTAGGTGAGAGGAAGATTAACTGCAGGGTATGAAGAAGTCAACAGTAGATCAGGAAAAAGTCAACTGCAGGTTGTGAAGAGGTCAACAGCATGTCAGAAGAAGGTCAACTGCCGGGTTTGAGGAAGTTGACAGTAGGTCAGAAAAAGGGAAATGGTAGGTTATAAAGAGGTCGAAAAAATATATCAGAATAAAGTCAACTGCAGGTTGTGAGAAGGCCAACAGCAGGTCAGAAGAAGGTCAACTGTAGGTTAGGAGGTTAACCAGGGGCAGAGACCCATGGTGCAGCGACTTGACCCTCTTCCCACTCCCCCCGCCCCCCCCCCCCCACACTCTCCCAATCCTCCTCTTGACCCCCGTTCCAAGCTGAAGTCCTGCTCCAGATACTCTCTTCTTACCGGCTTAATCAGGATTCCTGACCTGGCCAGCAGGGGGAGGTTGGGGGGAGCTGGGACAGCTCGGTTGGGGCTGGCCGGGGTAGAAGAATCTCCAGTGTGGCACGGTACCTGGCCTCTGCTCAGACACAGTTTACACCATCCATGCTGGGAAGGGAGGCCTGCACATTGTCCTTGTCTTCAAACCACACTCAGTAGGTCAGTGGCGGGGACTTTTTACTTCTCTTCACCAGGAATCCTTTAGGCATGTTTGTGGCAGAAGTGGTGCAGCCTTTTTATGGGGCATCAGAGCAGGCCCAGGGGGCAATTGCCCCCTGCCCCCTGGCCCAGTCCTCCCCTGAGGTCAACTGCAGGTCAGAAGAAGGTCAACTGTAGGTTATGAGGTCAACTGCAGGTCAGAGAAAGGTCATTAGCAGTTCCGAAGATGAGAAGGAGGTCAACTGAAGGTCAAGCAGTGAACTTCAGTTCAAAAAGAGGTTAGCAGTAGTTTATAGAAAAGTTAGCTGTGGGTCAGAAAAAGGACAGCTAGAGGCAAGAAGGAGGTCACCTGCAGGGGAAGTCAACTAAAATTCAAATTAAGTTCAGAAAGTGATCAATTGTAAATGGAGAAGTGGTCAACTTAAGGTCAGAAAGAGGTCAGCGGCAATTTATAGAAAGGTCAGCTGCATGTAAAAAAAAAAAAAAGTAAACTAGAGCCGAGAAGGAGGTCAACTTCAGGTCAGAAAATGGGCAACCGCAGGTCAGAAAGAGACCAACAGCAATTTATAGAAAGGTCAGAAAGTGGTCAACTGCAATTCATAAGGAGGCCAAATTCGAGTCAGAAAGTGGTCTACTGCAATTCATAAGGAGGCCAAATTTGAATCAGAAAGTGGTCTACTGCAATTCATAAGGAGGCCAAATTCGAATCAGAAAGTGGTCTACTGCAATTCATAAGGAGGCCAAATTCGAGTCAGAAAATGGTCAACTGCAATTCATAAAGAGGCCAAGTTCGAGTCAGAAAGTGGTCTACTGCAATTCATAAGGAGGCCAAATTTGAATCAGAAAGTGGTCTACTGCAATTCATAAGGAGGCCAAATTCGAGTCAGAAAATGGTCTACTGCAATTCATAAGGAGGCCAAATTCGAATCAGAAAGTGGTCTACTGCAATTCATAAGGAGGCCAAATTCGAATCAGAAAGTGGTCTACTGCAGCTCAGAAAGAAGTCAGCAGTAATTCATAGAAAGGTCATCTGCAGGCTAGAAGAATGCCAACTGCAATTCAAAAGGAGGTCAAATTAATGTCAGAAAATGGCCAACTGTAGGTCAGAAAGATGTCAAAATGAGTCTGAAAGAGGTCAGCATCAATTCATAGGAAGGTCAAGAAGGACGCCAACTGCTGGGGAGAAGGAGGTCAACACTAGGTGAGAGGGGCCAATTAAAGTTTAGAAGGTGGTCAGTTCAGCTCAGAAGGAAGCTAACTCTAGGTTGGATGCACCCATGGAGAAACTCAGATGTATGTCAACTGATCTCAAATGCAAGCTGGATGCACCAATGTGCTTGCCCATGGACCTAAGCTTTTAGAATGACTATTATCACTCTTATAAAACCCAAAACTAAAGCCATATTGGTATTCTCACCTTACTACTACTGTCAATCTTCACTCTCACTACAATACGCAGTAGTGAGGTAGAAGTTCAGGGCCGTCTTTATTAATAATTTAACCCTGGGCAAACATTTTCTTAAGCCCTTCCAAATCCACTTATGAACTATTCTCAGGCAGTGCCGGCTCAAAGGGCAGCTGCTTTAGGCCCCACAACAATGACTGGGCCGGGGGCAGCTGCCCCTTTTGCCCTGCCTTAAAGACGGCCCTGGGTAGAACCCCAAGGAAGTAACCAAAGAGCGAAGCTGGAGACCAGGAGATTGACACTCCCAGACGTTCCTACTAGTGTAGCTCATGAAGACAGCAGAATATGAACCCTTTTCCTTGCAGGCTTGGCTTTGTATTTGGGTTTTAGAAACAAATGCATTTTGTAATTACTCTTTTATATAGACAAAGTCATAATTGAGGTCACTCGCTTTTCAATCTCTACCTCACAGCGCATTTCGAGGTTTAGCAAGTTAGTTGTGCATGGGGCCCGTGGAGTAGGTTGTGTTGGCAGAGCAATTATCAGTCCGGCACACAACTGTAACAAACAGTCTTGTTGGGCCCATGAATATAAAGTCGGCATTGAGGGGAGCTGAACTGTGCCGTTTATAAGCTCTGCCGCTAATTCCTCTTATACAAGATGAGGGCAGCTTATTACGATCACTTCCAGCCACCAGGCAAGCCGGGATTAGCAGGTAAATTGGTTATTTCGGAGGTCGCAGGAATGTAGCGCGGCAATAGATTGCAAGCTTCGGGGCAGACAATGGTGCTTTATGAAAAGCGGCCTTTGTTCTAGCCCAGGATGCTATGCCAGCATTGTCCTAGAACCCGCACGTGTATTACAGCCCATAAAAGTAATTTTATTCTGTAAATGCTTCAATAATAAGGGTGAATTATCCCCTGTAGGCACAGAATTAAAACACACCAAGTCTTGTGTAAGGCGCAGGTTGTTCTTCATTTAAAAGGGGCAGATTCTTTTTTTTAAAACCATTTATATAAGTTTCTTTATGTAACGATTTCATGACCGGAGGCCATTGATGCGTGGATGCCCAGACCAGTATGCGTCAGTTACCTTGACAATAACTCTAAATCACTGTCATTGGTCCCATAAATGACACAAAAATTATGATTTCCTACAAAGCAAAGTTATTTATAAATGAAACAAAGATTTTTTTTTTTTATTAATTATGCACTTTTTTTTATTTGTAACACTAAAAAGGTAGGAAACAAAATTAAAATAAAACCAACAAAAAAAGTTTATTTATTATTGGTTAGAAAAACAAAATTACATGAAAATAATACTTAACCAGGATTTGCCCCCTTCCTGACCAGGCCCTATTTTGCAATTCGGCACTGCGTTATTTTTAACGGACAAATGCGCGATCGTGCGATGATGTACCTAATAAAAATTGACGTCCTTTTTTTCCCACAGCTTTATTTTGGTGGTATTTGATCACCTGTGAGGTTTTTATTTTTTGCGCTATAAAGAAAAAAAAAAAAGCAACAATTCTGAAAATAAAAAAACAATATTTTTTCACATTCTGCTATATAACATTCCCAAAAAAAAAAAAAAATTAAAAATCAAAATCTTTTAACATTTTAGGCCAATTTGTATTCTGCTACATATTTTTGGTAAAAAAAATTGCAATAAACGTATTCTGATTGGTTCGCGCAAAAGTTATTGTGTCTACTAACTACGGGAAAGATTTATGTCATTTTTATTGTTTTTCTAACTGTGGGGGTTGGGCTTGTGAAATGATCATAGAGACCTTTGATCCTTTAACCACTTAAGCCCCGGAAGATTTTACCCCCTTCCTGACCAGGGGGTTTTTGCGATTCTTTACTGCGTGACTTTAACGGACAATTGCGCGGTCGTGCGACGCTGTACCTAAACTAATTTGACGTCCTTTTTCCCCACAAATAGAGCTTTCTTTTGGTGGTATTTGATCACCTGTGCGATTTTTACTTTTTGCGCTATAAACAAAAAAAGAGCGTAAATTTTGCAAAAATAACAATATTTTTCACATTTTTTTTATATGAAATTCCCCCCCCAAAAAAATGTAAAAATCAAAATTTTTTAACATTTTTGGCCAATTTTTGGTAAAAAAAATCGCAAAAAGCGTATTTTGATTGGTTTGCGCAAAAGTTATTGCGTTTACTAACTAAGGGAAAGATTTCTGTCATTTTTGGTGTTTTTTTTTAACGCGTAATGGCGGCGATCTGCGATTTTTTTTGCGGTACTGCGACATTGCGGCGGACAGATCGGACCCTTGACTGACATTTTTGACACTTTTGGGGTTACCAGTGACATTACTGCAGTAATCAGTGCTATACATATGCACTGTTACTGCAAAATGACACTGGCAGGGAAGGGGTTAACTTTATTGGGGAGGGAGGGGTTAAGTGTGTCCCTAGGGGCGTGCTTTCTACTGTGATTGGTGATGGCTACTAGTGTAGGAACAGTGATCAACGGTCCTACATAGTAGAACCGTCTGATCACTGTTTCTACACAGGGGAGAATGACAGGCGGCTTGTTTACATTAGCCGCCTGACTTTCTCCCTCTGTACCGACGATCTGCGAGTGACCGGCGGACCCGATCACACGCACTAACTTCCCTGTGAACGAGCCTCGGTGGGCGCGCGCCTCCACGGGCGCGCGCTCACCCGCTATTGGCTCACAAGGAAGTGACAGGCAAGTGACGTACCGGTACGTCACTCTGCCTGGCCGGGGCTGACCGCCGCAGTATATATTCATGCGGCGGTCGGCAACCGGTTATAGAAGGATCACAGGAGCTCTGTGATCATTCCAGAGAGAAGAACGGTCGGCTGTGTTTACAACAGCTGACCGTCTTTCTCTCTCAGCGGGGAGTGATTGCGGATGACCGGCAGCAATCGGTGCCGCTGGTCCCATGCATCACCATCCCCGAGCTTGCCCCCCAGCACCAGGCATGCAACCGAGGTAGGGCTACGTCACTTTGCGCAGGAGAGGCTGCCTGCCGCAGTAAATCTGCGGCGGGCGGTCTTAATGTGGTTAAGCTTTAACAAGAAAACCTGAAAATTGGTTGGTTCCTATGCAGAGCTGCACCAGATTTTGCACTCCCTGGTTTTAGTAAATCAACCCCAATATTAGCTTATCAGCTTTTAGCAGGCGTCTTGGTTTATGGGGCTCCTGGAATGTTGACTGAACATTTACTGTAACTTTGTTTATTCTCTTCAGATAAGCCCATTATCAGACCTAATCATGGGTCATGTTTATGCCACACAACAATTATTCGGCATCTTTGCCTTCTGACCACTATTTTTTGTCTGAGTGTATCCTCATGGGTGTGCCTTGATGGTGGGATGAGTGTGAAACACAGGTGTGGATTGGATGCCTGAGAAGCCAATCAGTGCATCTGCCTTACATAGATCCCGCCCTTGACCAAAACCTTCTGGAAGCATTGCCTAATACTTCACGGAGGAACCCTAATTCCTTAATAGGTATTTGGGATTCTTACTTTGCCATTAGATATGGAGCAGAAGAGAAGGGTGGTGGTTTTAGTGTGGCTTTAGCTCTGTTTTAACATCTTTCAAATGAAAAGAATATAGTCTAATGTTGTCTAGGAAGTGTTTCACCAAGAAGGAATGTTGGATAAATGAGGAAATATCTACATAGACTTAAAGACAATTTGTTGGCAGTGTGGAAGTTTTGGGGTTATTCACTAAAATGGTGCTGGCACTTTGGAGTGGCTTTGACATAAGCAACACTATAAAACAGTTTTATTGTGGATCTGATGCCTTCTAGAAATGGTATCCACAGTTAGAAACTTGCAGGATTTCTCAGAAAAGTAATTTACCTCTAGAGGATTCATCTGGATACACAAATACCTACCTTCCTTCTGGATCAATGATATCGGGACATCATGGTATTGAAGCAGAGTCAATTGGTTGAGGTGGCGCATCGACAGGGGCTGACTGGCAACTTTCGGCCCAGGGGGCAAGTGCAAACCAGAGGCCCATGGTGCATCGACTCGGCCCCACTCTCCCTCTTCCCGGCTTCCTCCTGACCCCCATTCCAGGCTAAAGCTCCGATCCAGGTACGCTCTACTCACCAGCCTAATCCGGATTCCCGACCTGGCCAGGTGGGGGCAGTTGGGGGGAGCTGGGACAGCTCGGTCAGGGCTGGCCGGGGAGGAGAGTCTCCAGTGGGGCATGGAACCCGCCTCTACTCAGACACAGTTTACACCATCCGTGCTGTGGGGGGGTCGGCAAGTCCTGCACTCTGTCCTTGTCTTCATCCCGCACTCAGTAGGTCAGCAGTGGGGAATTTTTACTGCTCTTCACCAGAAATCCTTTAGGCATGTCTGTGGCAGAAGCCATGCAGTCTTTTTACGGGGCATCAGAGCGGCCCGGGGGGCAATTGTCCCCCGGCCCCCTGGCCCAGTCCTCCCCTGCGCATCAGGCCTCATATAGGTCTGATAATCAATTTTTAGGGTCATTTGATAGAGCTGACGGCTAACGGTTAACCAGTAATTGCTTTTTTTTATTTTAATTTGAAACATTCAACACGGAATACGCATTACCCCTCAGCATCTCCCGGACCGGGCTCTGCTCTGTGTTATCCGGCTTGACATGTTTACACAGGGCTGTAATCTGGACTACTGATCTACACAGCTGTGACATCACCGGTCACATGACCTCAACAAGAACATAGAACATGCTTGTTACACGTTTACACGTACATGTCTATAACTCTTTCAGCATCTGGAACTCGGGGAATGCGGGGGGCTAGAATGATTTCTTGGGTTGTTGGGTTTACTGATCATTATTATATTTTTTATTGGTATTATTACCTATTAAATAAGTAACATACTATAACAAACTTTATCAATATAAATAATTAAAAAAAACTATACTGTATATAGTTTATATGTATATAGAAAATGATATATATATATATATATATATATATATATATATATATATATATATATATATATATATATGTGTGTGTGTGTGTAAAATTTGAAGTCTATTGGGGGGGGGTTGAAGCAATCTTGCCCCATTTTTAAGGCTAATAGATGAGTTATTCTAAAAAAAAGGGCAGGGAGAGCTGGCATAGGGGATATTTTTTAAAAAAAGGGGGGGGGGCAGGGAGAGCTGGCATGGGGGATATTTAACAAAGCAAAAAAAATTGAATACTGTACAGTAAGATGAGGGGTCCTTTTTAATGCAGGTTTAAGGGCACCTTGGGAAATATGTCAATTCTTTATATTAAATTCTTGAGAGCGATGCCTATGTGGTGTTATAGGACAGTACAATTTTCACAGACAGCATAGGGTGGCACTGTATTCTGGCATCACATTTGGATTTATAATTAGTTTAACTTTTATATTTTGCTTGGATTAAATACAGCAGCTGCACCTCAATCAGATCTACTTGGGAAACAGGCTTTTTTCAGTGCTCTGCCACACCTGTTTTATTTTTATTTTTTTTATCCAGTATTATTAGGCCTGGTATGAACAACAGGAGTGGCAGCCACAACAGATCTAAAACTTAAAGGAAAGGGCACTTTCTCTCAACTTTGTACAAATTGTCTACTTATACAAATTGTCTACTTTCATGGTAGTTTGTGAGGTTCTTTGTTGCAGTACCACAATGTGGCATGATCAATGTTGAGTTCCAGCACGTGGGGGTGTCACAGATGTGGCGGGTGTCAACCAGTTCCCCAAAGAGTTTACTTGTACCATTATTACGCAAGTACTGATTGATGGCATGCTGCTGCTGGGGGCAGCTTCTGCAGCATGCCCAATGTTGGGTTCCAGCACGTGGGGGTGTCACAGATGAGGCGGGTGTCAACCAGTTCCCCAGAGAGTTTCCTTGTACCATCTTTACACAGGTACTGACTGATGGCATGCTGCTGCTGCTGGGGCAGCTTCTGCGGCATTACCAATGTTGGGTTCCAGCACGTGGGGGTGTCACAGATGAGGCGGGTGTCAACCAGTTCCCCAGAGAGTTTTCTTGTACCATCTTTAGACAGGTAATGATTGATGGCATGCTGCTGCTGCTGGGGCAGCTTCTGCGGCATGACCAATGTTGGGTTCGAGCATGTGGGGGTGTCACAGATGAGGCGGGTGTCAACCAGTTCCCCAGAGCGTTTCCTTGTACCATCATCACACAAGTACTGATTGATGGCATGCTGCTGCTGGGGCAGCTTCTGCGGCATGACCAATGTTGGGTTCCAACATGTGGGGATGTCACAGATGAGGCGGGTGTCAACCAGTTCCCCAGAGCGTTTCCTTGTACCATCATCACACAAGTACTGATTGATGGCATGCTGCTGCTGGGGCAGCTTCTGCGGCATGACCAATGTTGGGTTCCAGCACGTGGGGTGTCACAGATGTGGCGGGTGTCAACCAGTTCCCCAGAGAGTTGACTTGTACCATCATCACACAAGTACTGATTGATGGCATGATGCTGCTAGTGCAGCCTCTGTGGCATGACCAATGTTGGGTTCCAGCACATGGGGGTGTCACAGATGTGGCGGGTGTCAACCAGTTCCCCAGAGCGTTTCCTTGCACCATCATCACACAGGAGATTGGCATGCTGTTGCAGTCTCTGCAGCATGACCAACGTTGGGTTCCACTGCTTGGGAACATCACAGATGATGAGGCAATTGGTAGGCAGCCCATGAGGTTTAGCTGGTTTATATCACCAGCCTCCACCAAACACTGACATGTTTCTGTTTTGGGTGGAGTGACCTCTTACTCCAGTAGCATGAGGTGATGTTTAGTCTAGTTGACATTTGACAGCTTCTCTAGGACCAGATGCCCCCGGTAAAAGCCTTGATAGACAACACACCCGCATGTTCTCTAACACAGAAAACATAAAAGGGATTCCTGCTCGCTGGCATCGTGTGCCGAGACGGGTCCATTAATTCACTGTTTACATTTTTTTGTCAGCGATGTTGGCCTGTTTCTTTAATTAATGTGAGCAGCCTCGAACAATCAAAGTCTGCGGGGCCATATGTGCGATCAGCGCGGCAGACTGACGTTTCTGTAGCTGCGAGGAGTAAATGAGGATAAAACTGACTTTTATCACAGGCGCGCCGCGGCTTTCACATCGCTAGAAAAACAAGTCAAACAAATAAACAGCAGACAGGGCCAAGTGGGGCCGACACCGCCGCAGCAGATGCCAGGAAAGTTAAAGAAAGTCGTTTTGCGGGTGGGTGGGGCAAAGCAACTGCCGCACTTTGGCATCTCGTGAAAAAACATCCACAGGAAGAGGATGACTGCATTATTTTCATTTTCCAGCTTGGGACAATATAACTATGTGTATTTTATACTTGGTAGACTGCTGTGACAATCATTGTAGTAGACAGTAACAAGTCGAGATCGCTGGGGAAGCTGACAATCACTGTAGTAGTCTGCACTACGTCAAGATCGCTGGGGAAGCTGACAATCACTGTAGTAGTCAGCACTACACCAAGATCATTAGGGAAGCTGACAATCACTGTAGTAGTCAGCACTACACCAAGATCATTAGGGAAGCTGACAATTATTGTAGTAATCGGCACTACAGTGATCATTGGGATCTTTTGGTTCCTGTGCCGAATCACTTTACAGTATGTCCTCATTCACCTCTGTAGCTATGGGCACTGTGGAGAAATTAATCTTCAGTGTCACAGCAGATGCACTGAAATCATAAAGCTGAATTTGATTTATGATCTGTATTGCATAGTTATGTTGATCCAGCTTGGCATAATGTAAGTATACATATCTCATACTTGATGGGCCGCTGGGGAAGTCAACAATCACTGTAGTAGTCTGCACTACGCCAAGATCATTGGGGAAGCTGACTATCATTGTAGTAGTCAGCACTACACCAAGATCATTAGGGAAGCTGACAATCATTGTAGTAATCGGCACTACAGTGATCATTGGGATCTTTTGGTTCCTGTGCCGAATCACTTTACAGTATGTCCTTATTCACCTCTGTAGCTATGGGCATTGTGGAGAAATGAATCTTCAATGTCACAGCTGATGCACTGAAATCATAAAGCTGAGATCCATTTATGATCTGTATTGCATAGTTATGTTGATCCAGCTTGGCATAATGTAAGTATACATATCTCATACTTGATGGGCCGCTGGGGAAGTCAACAATCACTGTAGTAGTCGGTGCTACTACAGTGATCACCACAATCTTTTGGGTCCAGTGATGAGCAGCTGCCCTACTGCACAATGACCCCCTGGGGTTGCTTGTTCGGTGCTGCTGCTATTCACATAATGCTTTGTATTTTTTTCAATAGATACAAGGTATCCTCGCTCTGATCGAACAAAGGGGAGATCGTGACATCACCTTCTACTCGATCTCGTCCAATCAGAGAACATCTTATATTGGACAAGGGAGAGATTGTGACATCATGTTCCACTCCACCTCATCCAATCAGGGAACAGCTTATATTGGGCAAGGGGGAGATTGTGACATCACGTTCCACTCTACCTCATCCAATCAGACAACAGCTTATATTGGACATGGGGGAGATTGTGACATCACGTTCCACTCTACCTCATCCAATCAGAGAACAGCTTATATTGGACATGGGGGAGATTGTGACATCATGTTCCACTCTATCTTGTCCAATCAGAGAACAGCTTATATTGGACGGGGGGGGGGGAGATTGTGACATCACGTTCCACTCTATCTCGTCCTATCAGGGAACAGCTTATATTGGATGGGGGGAGATTGTGACATCACATTCCACTCCACCTCATCCGATCAGGGAACAGTTTATATTGGACAAGGGGAAGATTGTGACATCACGTTCCACTCCACCTCATCCAATCAGGGAACAGCTTATATTGGACAAGGGGGAGATTGTGACATCACGTTCAACTCTATCTCGTCCAATCAGAGAACAGCTTATATTAGACAAGGGGGAGATTGTGACATCATGTTCCACTCCACCTCATCCAATCAGAGAACAGCTTATATTGGACAAGGGGGAGATTGTGACATCACCTTCCACTCTACCTCATCCAATCAGACAACAGCTTATATTCAATGAAAAAAAATTCAACGCATTCGGTGAAGGGCAGCAATGTCAAGTTAGCAGACCTCCCTGTGGCACAGCAGCCACTCAAGCACAGGACCCAGCAGATCGCAGTGATCACCGTAGTAGTGCTGACTTGGCACCTTCCCCAACAGACCTCTGATTGGACTAGGTAAAGTGGAAGGACGGTGTCGTTACAATCTCCACCTTGTCCAATTTTGGGAAAATCATGTACCAGTTGAAAAAAATACAAAGTATTATGTTAATGGCGACAGCGCCCAACAAACCACTGATTGTGACTGATTGAAACAAAGATTGTGGCGATTACTGTAGTAGTACCGACTACTACAATTATTGTCAGCTTCCTCAGCTGCCCATTGAATATTGTGCCAAACTGTACCACTATAACCACTGTATGTAATACAGATCATACCTGGAGTTCAGCTTAAAAATGTTATTGCACTTGAAGATGAATCTCTCTACAATGCCCATAGCTACATAGGTGAAAGAAGGCTTATTGTAACCTACTTTTACTTGGAGTTCAGCTTTAAGTAGGCAAAAGTAGTAAATCCTTCACTCTGCTCTGGATAAATACGCCTGTGTAGGATGCCATTGGGGAACATTCTCCTGTAGAGCTGAATGCTGTATATTTGCATAGCTGCATTCCTGTATATTCATGGGAAGAGCCAGTGCAGAGGTCAAAGGGCAGGGGGTCACAGAGTCACCGATGACTCACTGATGGTGTCACTCAGCAAGTTACACTTTAAAATACTTTTTCTGGGCCTGGAGTGACCTCACAGCTGGACTCTCTGCTTTGATGAACAGGAAATGTATTGTGTGTATTGCTAATTGTTTCATTCAGAGATAACAAGCTGTCAATCTCTTTTACAGCATAATAATAAAATTAGTCTGCATGTGGCCATGTTGAATAATCATCTGCAGTGGTTTTGGGCAGATTAGTTTACAGGTATGGAGACTCGGGAACTCAACGCACCAATGGAGTCCCCGGGAAATTTAAAAAAGTTGAGTGGTTTCACTTTGTAGTAAGTGTCAAATGCCGAAATGCTGAGGGCTCATGGTCTTTTATGGTTTGGGAAGTGGGGGTACATACTTGCTGCTTCTTCTTTCCTGGCCAGCCAGGCTGCATGCTCTGACAAGGGATTGGCATGTATTTTTGACACTTTTGGGGGGACCAGTGACATTGCTACAGTAATCAGTGCTAAAAATATGCATTGTTACTGTAATAATGCCATTGGCAGGGAAAGGGTTAACCCCGTGGGTGATCAAGGGGTTAAGTGTGAGCCTAGGGGAGTGATTCTAACTGTGGGGGGGCATGGCTTGCGGAATGACCATAGAGACATGTGATCCTATATAGAAGGATCACAGACGGTCTGTGATCATCCCAGGGAGAAGGATGGTCGACTGTATTTACAACAGCCGACCGTCCTTCTCTCTCATCGGGGGAACGATCCCGGGTGTCAGGTGGCAATCGGAGCCTCCTGACCCGTGCATCGGCTTCCCCATGACGATCGGGAGCAGGAGCACGCCGCCAGCGGCGCGCGCTCGCCCCCTAGCTGCCCCCAGGTGAGCGACGTAGACCTACAGTACCTCGTTTTGCCTGTAGGAGCCAGCCTGCCAGAGTAAATATAACGTAAGCGGTCCGGAAGTGGTTAAGCCTTATAAGAAAAATTTCTCCCCGCTGAACATTTTTCTTGTTGTTGCTGTAGAACATGTCCCCCTTGCATTGCCCAGTTCCCCATACCCTTTGTTGGACAATCCTTTGCCTTTTAGTCTTGAAAATACTGTTGTTTGAGATTTGCCTTCTGTTGACTTAACCACTTGCCGACCGCCGCCCGACTATATATGGCGGCGGTCAGCCCCTCCCAGGCAAAGTGACGTACCGGTACGTCACTAGCCTGGGAGCGAATAGGGGGCGAGCGCGCGCCGCCGGAGTTGCGCTCCCACCCCCGCTCGTAACCGAAGGAGCCGGCGCGTGTGACCGGCGGACCCGATGTCCGCCGGTCACTCGCGATCGTCGGGTACAGCGGGAGAAAGGCAGGCGGCTAATGTAAACAAAGCCGCCTGTCATTCTCCCCTGTGTAAAAGCACAGATCACTTGGTCCTGCTATGTAGGACCATTGATCTGTGCTGTTACACACACAGCCACATCCAATGACAGTAAGAAACACGCCCCTAGGGACACACTTAACCCCTCCCTCTCCAATAAAGTTAACCCCTTCCCTCCCAGTGTCATTTTTACAGTAGCAGTGCATATGTATAGCACTGATTACTGTAGAAATGTCACTGGTAACCCCAAAAGTGTCAAAAATGTCAGTCAAGAGTCCGATCTGTCTGCCGCAATGTCGCAGTCTCGCAAAAAAAAATCGCAGATCGCCGCCATTACTTGTTAAAAAAAAAACAACAAAAATGGCAAAAATCTTTCCCTTAGTTAGTAAACGCAATAACTTTTGTGCAAACCAATCAAAATACGCTTTTTGCGATTTTTTTTTTTTTTTACCAAACATAGGTAGCAAAAAACAAATTGGCCTAAAATGTTAAAAAATTTAGATTTTTACATTTTTTTTTGGGGAATTTCATATAAATAAAATGTGAAAAATATTGTTATTTTTGCAAAATTGTCGCTCTTTTTTTGTTTATAGCACATGATCAAAAAAATCGCACAGGTGATCAAATACCACCAAAAGAAAGCTCTGTTTGTGGGGAAAAAAGGACGTCAAATTCATTTGGGTACAGCGTCGCCCGACCGCGCAATTGTCCGTTAAAATCACGCAGTGCCGAATCGCAAAATACCCCCTGGTCAGGAAGGGGGTAAAATCTTCCGGGGCTTAAGTGGTTAACAACAATTAGTGAATTTTGTGACGAGTTTGTTGAACATCTAAAGCAGGGGTGTCAAACTCAATTTAATTGAGGGCCGAATCAGCAATAGGATTGCCCTCAAAAGGGCCGGTTGTATCTGTAAGACTAGATGTTCAGAGCATCCCCTACCCTTACATAAGACATCAGGTGCCTCCATCAGAAGTTGAGTCCCCCACCCTCCCTTACATTACAGTTCACTACCCTTACCTTATGCTGCTGGGAGGAAGCTGGAGGCATTGCTGGAAAGAAGCCTTGTGTTTGACACATGTGATCTAAAGGTTCGAACCAAAGCACATTTGCTCATCATGAATGCTGCCGCCAGACTCATCCACCTTACCAATCGCTCAGTGTCCACTGCTCCCCTCTGTCAAGCCCTCCACCGGCTTCCGCTCACTCAACAAATTCAATTCAAAATACTAACAACATCTTACAAAGCCATCCACAGCTTAGCCCCCAGCTACATCACTAGCCTCTCCAATCCTATGGAACTCCTTACCCTTATCTGTCCGATTATCTCCTACTCTTTAGCTTTTAGGCGATCTCTGAAAACCCTCCTCTTCAGAGAAGCCTATCCTACCCACACCTAACAAATGTACCTCCATTTTCTCCACCCCCCCCCCCCCACGGTTATTGCCTTTTGTTTCACTTGACCTTCCCTTCTAGATTGTAAGCTCTAAGAAGCAGGGCCCTCTGATTCCTCCTGTTTTGAACTGTATTGTCTTCCCTCACATTGTAAAGCGCTGCGCAAACTGTTGGCGCTATATAAATCCTGTATAATAATAATAATAATCAATAATAAGGAGTAAGCCTAGTGGGTAGTCCATTTTAGGTGGACATGAGGTATGAGGGTTCTTCTGTTCAGACGATACCACTCATCAAAGGTTACAATCTAATAAGGAACATGGGACAAGAGGGACCTGCTCATTAGATTTTATTAGGGGGGGGGGTATAAAGGTCCTGCCTATTGGGGGTTATCATCTAATAGCAAAGAGGAGGTAAGAGAGTCTTTATCATTAGAACAACCTTTCTCAAACTTTTCAACACAGAGGACCCCTTGAAATAACTTTCCGGTCTTAGGAAACCCCTGCTATAAATTTCCATATATACAACTCATGATACATTAGTGTGATGGTCAGTTGGAAGAATGCTCCTTACACTTGTGGTCATTGGGAAGAATGACCTCTTTACAGATAGCTAAAAAGATCATTAGTGTCAGTGGGAGCTTATCTGAGAGGCAGAAATGACTCATTGCTTAAGGAACCCCTAGCAACCTCTGGAGGAACCTTAGAATTTCATGAAACCCTGGTTGAGAAACCCTGCATTGGAAGATACCATCCATTAACCGGGTTGCCGACCGCCGCAAGTACATATACTGCGGCGGTCAGCCCCGGCCAGGCAAAGTGACGTACCGGTACGTCACTAGCCTGGGAGCCAATAGCGGGCGGGCGCGTGCCGCCGGAGGCGCGCTCCCGCCTCGGCTCGTTCACGGACACCTCCGTGCGTGTGACCGGCGGACCCGATGTCCGCCGGTCACTCGCGATCGTCCGCAGTGATGGGAGAAAGGCAGGCGTCTAGTGTAAACAAAGCCGCCTGTCATTCTCCCCTGTGTAAAAGCACTGATCTAACTGTCCTGCTATGTAGGATCGTATATCTCTGTAGTTACACAAACAGCCACATCCCTGCACAGTTAGAAGCACGCCCCTAGGGACACACTTAACCCCTCCCTCTCCAATAAAGTTAACTCCTTCCCTGCCAGTGTCATTTTTACAGTAACAGTGCATATGTATAGCACTGATTACTGCAGTAATGTCACTGGTACCCCCAAAAGTGTCAAATGTCAGTCAAGGGTCCGATCTGTCCGCCGCAATGTCGCAGTCCCGCAAAAAAAAACGCAGATCGCCGCCATTACTCTTTAAAAAAAAAAACAACAAAAATGACAGAAATCTTTCCCTTAGTTAGTAAACGCAATAACTTTTGCGCAAACCAATCAAAATACGCTTATTGTGATTTTTTTTTTACCAAACATATGTAGCAGAGAACAAATTGGCCAAAAATTTAAAAAAATTTAGATTTTTACATTTTTTTGGGGGGGGGATTTCATATAAAAAAATGTGAAAAATATTGTTATTTTTGCAAAATTGTCGCTCTTGTTTTGATTATAGCGCATGATCAAAAAATCGCACAGGTGATCAAATACCACCAAAAGAAAGCTCTGTTTGTGGGAAAAAAAGGACGTCAAATTTGATTAGGTACAGCGTCACACGACCGCGCAATTGTCCGTTAAAAGTCACGCAGTGCCGAATCGCAAAATACCCCCTGGTCAGGAAGGGGGTAAAATCTTCCGGGGCTTAAGTGGTTAAGGGGCAGAAAGAGCGAAGATTTTGCTCATTACAGCTTCCAGTCTAATAGAGAACAGAAGGTATGAGGGTACTGCTTATTGGAGGTTACCATCTAATAGGGAAGAAGGGTTAAGAGGGTCCCGATCCTTACAGTTTACAATCTAATAGGAGGCAGGAGGTATGAGTGTCCTGTTCATCAGAATTTACCGTCTGTCAGGGGGAACAGAAGGTATGAGGGTCCTAATCTTTAGAATGAATAATCTGATTGGGAACAGAAGGTATGAGGGCCTTGCTTATTCAAGGTTACTATCTAATAGGGTAGAGGCGGTATGAGGGTCTGGCTCCTTAGAGCTTACAATCTAATAGGAAGCAGGAAGTATGAGGGTCATCACACTTTACAGTAAAATAGGGAACAGGAGGGATGAGGGTCCCAATCTTTAGAATGTATAATCTGATAGGGAACAGAAGGTATGAGGGTCTTTCTCATCAGGAGATACCATCTAATAGGAAACCGAAAGGAAGTATGAAGACCTTGCTCATTGCAACTTACAGTCTGAAAGAGAAGAGAAGGTATGAGGGTCCTGCTTATTGGAGATTACCATCTAATAGGGCGAAGGAGGTATGAGGGTCCTAATCTTCAGCATATTTAATCTGAGAGGGAACAGGAGGTATGAGGGCCTTTCTCATCAGGAGATACCATCTAATAGAAAACAGAAAAGAAGTATGAGGGTCCTGTTAATCACAGCTTGCGGTCTGAAAGAGAACAGAAGGTATGAGGGTCCTGCTTATTGGAGGTTACCATCTAATAGGGCGAAGGAGGTATGAGGGTCCTAATCTTCAGCATATATCATCTGAGAGGGAACAGGAGGTATGAGGGCTTTTCTCATTGGAAGATACCATCTAGTAGGGGACAGTATGAGGGTCCTGTTAATTACTGCTTGCGGCCTGAAAGAGAACAGAAGGTATGAGGGTCCTGCTTATTGGAGGTTACCATCGAAAAGGGTGGAGGTGGTATGAGGGTCCTAATCTTCAGCATGTATAATTAGAGAGGAAACAGAAGGTATGAGGGCCTTTCTCACTGGAAGATACCATCTAATAGGGGACAGAAAAGAAGTATGAGGGTCCTGTTAATCACAGCTTGCGGTCTGAAAGAGAACAGAAGGTATGAGGGTCCTGCTTTTTTGGAGATTACCATATTAAAGGGTAGAGGAGATATGAGGTTCCTGATCCTTGGAGCTTGCAATCTTTTAGGGGACAGGAGGTATGAGGCTCCTGCCCCTCAGAACTTACATACTAATAGGGAACATATGGGTCCTGGTTACAGCTCCCGGTCTATTCTGGCGCCTTATAAAAAGCCGACTATTATGTAACGATTAGTAAACATTACCGTAAACTATTATGTATTCATAAACAATTACTTTTGGAAGGCGAGTTGTGTTTTAGTTATAATGTCCCATTAAATTAATAACACATTTAAAGGAGCGCCATAATATTAATTAACCTTACAGCATGTGTCGCCCGGCTCCACGCTGTCTGCCGATAACACATTAATATGCAGCCAGAGTAGAAGAAGAACTCCGTATAATACAATTATACAAATGACATTTTCCTTCATTGGATGAGTCCGGAGCAGAATGGATCCACTTCCCACGTCCTGAACGCACTATTATTTTTTTCTGCAGCATTAAACAGTAATATATATATATATATTTAGTATATTATTTATGGTACATTTATACCATCCCGGTACGTTGGTCTGAATATTAAAGTAAACCTCAAGTCTAATTTTCATTATGTTTGCCATCATGTGTCTGTATACAGTTTTCCTAAACAGGAACTTCAGCCCTTTTTTTTCAGTGGCTCCGCCCACCCCACTGGCGCCGCTATCATAGTGTGCATGCAAATATACCGAGGGCTCTTCACAGCTGTCAGAGCCCTATAGCACATCTGTGCATGCAAAACATTGGGACCGCCATACTACATGTCTTTCCACATGCGTGAGGACATGTGCAGAAACTCAAAAATCCCCACTGGGCCTTTTCATGTGGCCCTCGCACCCAGATTTGGAACTCTGGGTTGCATTCTAAGCGTAGGGCACCCCTAAACTCTACACTCTGTACATGATGCAGTCCTGAACCCTGCACTCTGTACGCAGTGCTCCCCTGCACTCTGTACATAGCGCACCCTGGAACCATGCACTCTACAGTATACGTAGCATAATCCTAAACTCTGCACTCTGTATGAAGTGTAATTCTGAACCCTGCACTCTGTACATAACGCACCCCTGAACCCTGCACTCTGTACATAAAGCACCCCTGAACCCTGCACTCTGTACATAAAGCACCCCTGAACCCTGCACTCTATACATAACGCACCCCTAAACCCTGCACTCTGTACATAATGCACCCCTGAACCCGGCACTCTGTACATAATGCACCCCTGCACTCTGTACATAATGCACCCCTGAACCCTGCACTCTGTACATAATGCACCCCTGAACCCTGCACTCTGTACATAACGCATCCCTGAACCCTGCACTCTGTACATAATGCACCCCTTAACCCTGCACTCTGTACATAACGCACCCCTGAATCTTGCACACTGTACAAAAGGCACCCCTGAACCTTGCACTCTGTACATAACGCACCCCCGAACCCTGCACTCTGTACATAACGCACCGCTGAACCCTGCATTCTGTACATAACACACCCCTGAACCCTGCACACTGTACGCAATGCACCCCTGAACCCTGCACTCTGTACATAACACACCCCTGAACCCTGCACTCTGTACATAACGCACCCCTGTACCCTGCACTCTGTACATAACACACTTCTAAACTCTGTTTGTAGCGTACTTCTGAACTCTGCTCCCTGAAGGTAGCATAATCCTGAACCCTGCACTCTGTATGTAGTGCACCCCCAGATACAACTGGCCCTTTGAGGGCAACCATACTGTTGATGCGGCCTGCAATGAAATTGAGTTTGACACCCCTGGGCTAGATATTGGGGCCAAGAGCACAAGTCACTTCCCCGATCCTCTTCTTGCTAGAACAATGACCCTATTGGTGAGGCTGTACCCTCTGCCATCTTGTGCCCACTCCATGCCAGATGCCTCCTCCCAACATTCTTTGCATTCCCTGCCCAGGGCCTCAACATGTTGGCTACATATGCCCAGGTGTGGGGTGTTTGGCTCCCATGCCCCATGTGCACCTGGTCTCCTCCCAACCTAGCTTAACCACTTACCGACCGGAGGATGTCCTTAGATTGAAGTGGTTATACCAAGATGATGCCTGCAGCTACAAACATCATCATCCTGATATCTTTTTTTTTTTTCAGCCAGTGATTCCCTTTTTAGTAAAAGCCATCCTAGCGGCTGATTAGCCTCTGGAATGCTTTTACAGGACGCGTCCCTCCCGCTGCCCACCGGCGCCTCTCCAGGCTCTCCTGTGTGATCGGAGAGCCCATTATGCAAGCCGACTGTTCTGCAGGGTTACCAAAGAGCCAGCTGTGGACCAGATTGTCCCTGGCCATCTCTATGGTTCTGGGAGGCCCGGAAGCGACATCACTTCCAGTTCTGACAAATGTAAAACACTGCCATTTTTTTTTTTTTTTTTTTTTGTGGAAAGCAGAGATCATTGTTTTTGTTTTTGTTTTTGTTTTTTTTATCTCATGCTTTCTGAGGTAGAGGAGAGATCTGGGGTCTTATAGCCCCCAAATGTCTCCATAAAGAGGACCTGTAATGCCTTATTTCTATCACAAGGGATGTTTGTATTCCTTGTGATAGGAATGAAAGTAATACATAAAAATAAAATAAATGAATAAAATATTTTTTTTTTAAATGCCCCGCCCCCTCGTGCTTGTGTGCAGAAGTGAACGCATACGTAAGTTGCGCTGGCATATATAAATGGTGTTCACACCACATATGTGAGGTATCGCCGCAAACGTTTTAGCAAGAGAAATAATTCTAGCACTAGACCTCTTCTGTAACTCTAAACTGGTAACTTGTAAAAAAATGTTGAAGCGTCGCTGATGGAGATTTTTAAGTACCGTATTTTTTTGCCATTCCAAGCGTGCACAATTATAAAGCGTGACATGTTGGGTATCTATTTAGTCAGCTTAACATCATCTTTTATATTTTAACAAAAAATTGGTTATATATTGTGTTTTTTTGCATTAAAAGTGTATTTAAAAAAAAAAAAAAAAAATCGCTGTGCAAATACCGTGTGACATAAAAAATTACAACACCCACCTTTTTATTCTCTAGGGCCTCTACTAACAAATATATATAATGTTAGGGGGTTTTAAGTAATTTTCTAGCAAAGAAATTATGATTTTTACATGTAGGAGAGAATGCCAGAATTGTCTCGGTAGGGAAGTAGTTAAAACTGGGCACTGACTTGCCCATGACATCACTACAGGCGGGCTCTAACTAACAGGGGCCTAGCACCTGATGACACTATCCTCTATAACCAGAAACTATTCTGGAACAGAGCCACCTAGTGGCAGACTAGCTTGCTGCACCTGCCTACAAGGTAGATATCAGGACTAGTAATAAGCTGAACCGCCCTTCAGATTGAGCGAGTTTAGTGAACTTGCTGAACCTGAACTCCATTGAAATCAATAGGAGCCGAATCCGTCAAATTTAAAATGCCCATTTTCTGGGTTAATAGACAAGAAAGTGTTAAAAATAAATAAAATAACATGGGGGATGAGCACTGTTGCATGTCTGTGGTCTCAGCTTTTTGTAGTGTTATTTTTAACTTTTTACTGTCAGCGCTATAGGCGAAAGACTACTACAGAGCGGGCCTAAATTGCCGGGAGGGCGTCCATTTATGTCCTCCCGTGCATGAGCTGCCTGCACGCTCCCTGTGGTCCTGGCGGTCCCAGCCCCTTACTGCGTGATCAGCTGTCAGCCAATGACAGCTGATCATGTGATGTAAACAGCAGCCAGCGATCAGCTTTTTTTTTCTCCCGACACTGTCAGCGTGAGGAGAAAAAAAAAGCAGATCGCTGGCTGCTGTCAGAAGGACATCGGTCCCGAAGAGAAAGAGCAACGGTGCCCACCAGTGCCATCTACCAGTGCCACCTACCAGTGCAGGTCAGTGCCACCTATCAGTGCCCACTAGTACTACATATCAGTGCCCACCAGTGCCACCTATCAATGCCAACCAGTGCCACCTATCAGTGCCAATCAGTTCCCCATTATCAGTGCTGACTATCGGTGTCACCTACCAGTGCCACATATTAGTGCCCATCAGTGCCACCTATTAGTGCCCCCTATCAGTGTCACCTATTAATGCCCTTTAGTGCCACCTATCAGTGCCCATCAGTGCTGCATTATCAGTGCTGCCTATCAGTCTCGCCTACCAGTGCCACCAATCAGTGCCCATCAATGAAACCTATTAGTGCCCATCAGTGCCCATGAGTGCCACCTATCAGTGCCACCTATTAGTGCCCTAAAGGGCCACCTATCAGTGCCACCTGTTAGTACCCATCAGTGCCACCTGTTAGTGCCCTTCAGTGCCACCTATAAGTGCCCTTCAGTGCTGCCCATCAGTGCCCTTCAGTGCCCATTGGTGCCACCAATCAGTGCCCACCAGTGCCGCCTTATCTGTGCCACCTTATCAGTGTCCATCAGTGCCGCCTTATTAGTGCCCATCAGTGCTGCCTATCAGTGCCACATATCAGTGCCCATTAGTGCAGCCTATCAGTGCAGCCTAGCAGTGCCCATCAGTGCAGCCTATCAGTGCCCATCAGCGCAGCCTACCAGTGCCTATCAGTGCCCATCAGCGCAGCCTACCAGTGCCTATCAGGGCCCATCAGTGCTGCCTCATCAGCGCACATCAATGAAGGAGAAAAATTACCTGTTTGCAAAATTTTATAACAAACTATAAAAACAGTTTTTTATTTTGGGTTTTTTTTTTCTCAAAATTTTCAGTCTTTTTTTGTTTGTTCAGCTAAAAAGTAGCGATTAAATACCACTAAAAGAAAGCTCTATTTGTTTGAAAAAAATGATACAAATTTCATATGGGTACAGTGTTGCATGACCGCGCAATTGTCATTCAAAATGCGACAGCGCTGAGAGCTGAGAATTGGCCTGGGCAGGAAAGGGGGTTTAAGTGCCCGGTAAGCAAGTGATTAATTAATTGAATATGATGTGTGGCCCTTTGATGAAGTCAGGGGCCGCCTTTAAGTTAACTCCCGCCACTCTACACTGTGATTTTGTGTTTAAATAAAAAATATAAAAAGAAAGAAATAGAGCGTGCCGCCTGAGAAAACCCAAGAATAGACGGGTGAGTTGGCAGACCAGGCTTGTTCCATAATACAAGGCTCTATCTCTGTCTTCCATCTCACAGTCTGACAATGGAAATTATGCAGCAAAGAAGGCGATCCAAACCCTGCCAGGAGTCTCCGGCTCAGACGCAGAGCCCCGTGCCAGCCAACGTCTGACTGCCCGCCTAAAGCTGGCACCCCCTCCCTCCAAACCAACATGCTAATACCATTTTTAAATAAAACCTTTCTGCTTTCATGACATACCTTATTTTAGTCCAAGTGATGTCCTCATTGGGTCTCTGTGCTTCTCTATGAAGCACAGAGGATGAAAGAAGGTGACAACATGGATACACAGTAGGGTGTAAAGATCTGACACCAGTGCCGGGGACAGGGCCATCCAGCGCCCGGGGCAAGGATGTCAAACTGCACTCCCCCCCTTCCCTTAGGGTTAGGGTCAAGGCACCCCCCCCCCCATTCCTGTAATAAACCACTGCGCCCACGGCAAACGCTCCCTCCTGCCCACCCCTTGTCCCGGACCTGCCTGACACTACCCATTCCAAGCCTTGAGAGACAAAAATATATTTTTTAATTATTTTAATATTTTATTTTTGTCACTATTTTTCCTGCAATTTATTGTTCCGATACATTGTATAAATATACACTCTATTGTCAAAAGTATTGGGACACCCACCTTTACCCGCTGGCTTGCAATCATCACTAGAGACCGAAAGATGTCTGTGACAGCTCAGGCACCATGCTGGGAGGACCCTCTTATCACAGAAGCTGAGGTCGCCATGGATGCATATACACTATATTACCAAAAGTATCGGGACGCCTGCCTTTATATGCACATGAACTTTAATGGCATCCCAGTCTTAGTCCATAGGGTTCAATATTGAGTTGGCTCCACCCTTTGCAGCTATAACAGCTTCAACTCTTCTGGGAAGGCTGTCCACAAGGTTTAGGAGTGTGTCTATGGGAATGTTTGACCATTCTTCCAGAAGCACATTTGTGAGGTCAGGCACTGATGTGGATGAGAAGGCCTGGCTTGCAGTCTTCACTCTAAGTCATCCAAATGGTGTTCTATCGGGTTGAGGTCAGGACTCTGTACAGGTCAGTCAAGTTCCTCCACCCCAAACTCACTCATCCATGTCTTTATGGACCTTGCTTTGTGCACTGGTCCAAATCATTTGGTGGAAGGGGGATTATTAGCTGTTATAGCTGCAAAGGGTGGGCCAACTCAATATTGAACCCTACAGACTAAGACTTGGCTGCCATCAAAGTTCATGTACATGAAAAGGCGGGCGTCTCAATACTTTTGGTAATACAGTGCATGTACAGGCCATACCTGTGGGATCCCCCTAGAGCTCTGGTGCCCTACCTGCAGCCAGAGGGCCGCATGTGGCCCTCTGGTATATGATGTTCCTCCACCCCAAACTCCCTCATCCGTGTCTTTATGGACCTTGCTTTGTGCACTCATCCAAATCTTTTGGTAAAGAGGGTTTATAGTGTGGTGTTTTTTTCAGAGTTTGAGCTTGGCCTCCTAGTTCCACTGAAGGGAAATCTAAACACGTCAGCATACCAAGACATTTTGGAGAATTTCATGCTCCCAACTTTGTGGGAACAGTTTGGAGATGGCCCCTTCCTGTTCCAACATGACTGCACACCAGTGCACAAACCAAGGTCCATAAAGACATGGATGAGTGAGTTTGGGGTGGAGGAACCTGACTGAGTCCTGACTTCAACCTGATATAACACCCTTGGGATGAATTAGAACTGAGACTGTGAGCCAGGCCTTCTTGTCCAACATCAGTGCCTGACCTCACAAATGCACTTCGAGAATAATGATCAAACATTCCCATAGGCACACTCCTAAACCTTGTGGACAGCCTTCCCAGAAGAGTTGAAGCTGTTATAGCTGCAAAGGGTGGGCCAACTCAATATTGAACCCTACGGACTAAGACTGGGATGTCATTAACCACTTGCCGACCACTCACATTGACTGTACTGCGGCAAAGTGGCTCGTTATCGTCCAGCGACGTAGACCTACCTCGCTGGACTTCTCCCCTTGTGGGTGGCGCGCGTGCGCCGCCGTGGGGCTCGCTCCTGCTGTATTCAGACACAGCGGGAGTCGGGCCAGGGGAGGAGAGGGGGTGATCACCGCCACTCTTCCCCGATCGTCGGGGATCAAGTGAGGAAATCCGCCCGCTTGTGTAAACAAAGCAGGCGGATCTCCTATGTGACAGGCAGGGACAGATTACAGGATTCAGCATAGCTGAACCTGCGATCTGTGTCTGTGTCACACAATCCCCTCCCCCCACACATGTCAATAAGCACCAGGCATATATTTAACCCTTTGATCACCAATAAAGTTAACCCCTTCCCTGCCAGTGTCATTTTTACAGTAACAGTGCATATTTATAGCACTGATTACTGTAGTAATGTCACTGGAACCCCCAAAAGTGTCAAAAATGTCAGTTAGGGGTCCGATCTGTCCGCTGCAATGTCGCAGTCCCGCAAAAAAAATTGCAGATCGCCACCATTACTAGTAAAAAAAAAAACAATAAAAATTACATAAATTTCCCGTAATTAGTAAACGCAATAACTTTTGCGCAAACCAATTAAAATACGCCTATTGCGATTTTTTTTTTACCAAAAATATGTAGCAGAAAACAAATTGGCCTAAAATGTTAAAAAATTTTGATTTTTGCATTTTCTTGGGGGGGAATTTCATATAAAAAAATGTGAAAAATATTGTTATTTTTTCAAAATTGTCGCTCTTTTTTTGTTTATAGCGCGAAAAGTAAAAATCGCACAGGTGATCAAATACCACCAAAAGAAAGCTCTATTTGTGGGGGAAAAAAGGACATAAATTTAATTTGGGTACAGTGTCGCACGACCACGCAATTGTCCATTAAAGTAACGCAGTGCCGAATCGCAAAATATGGCCTGGTCAGGAATGGGGTAAAATCTTCCGGTCTTAAAGCGGTTAAAAATACGCTCATTGAGAATTTTTTTGTCAAAGACATGTAGCTAAATACATTTTGGCCTAAATATAGGACAAAAATTGAATATATTGGATATTTTTTAACTGTCAAAGTAGAAAAATATTGTTATTTTTTCACAATTGTTGCTCTTTTTTTATTAATATCGCAAAAAATGAAAAGCGCAGAGGTGATCAAATACCACCAAAAGAAAGCTCTGTTTGTGGGAAAAAAGGACGTAAATAAATCGTTTGGGTACGGTGTTGCATGACCGCGCAATTGTCAGTTAAATTCGCACAGTGCCGAATCCCAAAAATTGGCCTGGACGTAAGACAGGAAAATCCTCCAGGGGTAAACTGGTTAAAGTTCATGTGCATGTAAAGGCAGGCGTCCCAATACTTTTGACGATAAAGTGTATATGTTTTTGTGGCATATCAAAGTAACATTTTATTTTTTTTAGATCTTTATAAATAACCCGCATAGTTTATTATCAGGAACACTATCCCCCTCCAATCAATATATCAAGACAGGATTGGCCTTGGAGTTCCGTGCCCGTGGAAAATGCCCTTGGCCTGCATCCCGGTACATACGCCCAGTGGAGTACACGACAAACATATATTATTCTTATAATTGGCAATGGCGTGTACATTATCCCTAATATAACACTACATAAACCATGACCGCCATTAGGGGTTGGGATCACCTCAGACCCATCATCTCGCCAGGCATCTCAGCAGTTAATCCCGGGCTGGATTTTTGGAGCGCGGCGGTCTGCATCCTGAAAACGGCCCAGAGATTGCCATTATCCAGGAACCCAACATAAATTACTGAAGGCCTCATTCCGGGAGAAGCCCGTCCAGTGACTTAATGAGATCAGTCTCTTAAACAGTCTATCTTCATTTTACCGAGAGCAAATGGGGCTCCCGGGGGCAATTAGAAGCCAGTTTAAGTAAAGTGAAATATACGGTAGGGTTGAAGAATTTGCCATGCAGAAAGTGCGGCTCCAAGATATGAAAGGCAAATGAATGTAAAAGAAATGTTTAAATGATTAGTTTTGTCTTTGTGTTAGGCCGGGTCCCTGCGCTAATAGAATAATGTAAATTTGTAAAGTTGGGATGGAACTTCGTCTTCTAATAGTATACTTAGGACAAGATCTGAAAGGACACAGGTCCTACATTCAAACTTTTTGGCCATAGGACAACCTCTGCAAGAAGCCCACAGGCCCTGCAGGAGAGCCATTTGGCCTAGGACAAGGTCTGAAGGAAGCCCATAGGCCCTACAAGAGAACTGTTTGTCCTAGGCCAGTGATGGCGAACCTTGGCACTCCAGATGTTTTGGAACTACATTTCGCATGATGCTCAACTACACTGCAGAGTTCATGAGCATCATTTGGCCTAGGACAACGTCTAAAGGAAGCCCACAGGCCTTACAAGAGAGTAATTTGGCCTAGGGTAACATCTAAAAGAAGCCCGCAGGCCCTACAAGAAAGCGATTTGGTCTAGGACAAGGTTTGAAGGAAGCCCACAGGCCCTACAAGAGAGCCATTTGGCCTAGGCCAATGTCTGAAGGAAGCCCACAGGCCTTACAAGAGAGTAATTTGACATTGGACAACATCTGAAGGAAGCCCACAGGCCCTACAAGAAAGCCATTTGGCCTAGGACAATGTCTGAAGGAAGCCCACAGGCCCAACAAGAGAGCAGTTTGGCATAGGTCAACGTCTTAAGGAAGCTCACAGGCCTTACAAGAGAGTAATTTGGCCTAGGACATCTGAAAGAAGCCCGCAGGCCCTACAAGAAAGCCATTTGGCCTAGGACAATGTCTGAAGGAAGCCCACAGGCCCTACAAGAGAGCAGTTTGCCCCTGGTCAACGTCTGAAGGAAGCCCACAGGCCTTACAAGAAAGTCATTTGGCCTAGGACAACATCTGAAGGAAGCCCACAGGCCCTACAAGAGAGCAGTTTGGCCTAGGTCAACATCTGAAGGAAGCCCACAGGCTCTACAAGAGAGCCATTTGGCCTAGGACAACAACTGAAGGAATCCCACAGGCTCTAAAAGAAAGCTGTTAGAAACCGCTAATTGGCTAATACGCATGCGCAAATTAGCTCCCGTTCGGAAACCGCTAATTGGCTAACGCGCATGCGCGAATTAGCCAATGCGCACGTTATGCGTTCTCACGTTTGCATGCATTGACCCAGACGTTTTGGCGCCAAAGAAGGCCTATTTAAAGGCAGCTGGTGCATTTGCACTTTGCTGTCTTGTCTACAGCTCTTGCCGTTGTTCCTGAACCTGTGACCTGTTTCCTGCTGATTTCCTGTTGACCTTTTGGCTTGTCCCTGACTCCGCTTGTCTGCTGCCCGTCCTGACCCCGGCTTGTTTGACCATTCTCTCAGATCTTCCTTGTCTGTTTATTTGCCTTCGGACCTTGACCGGTTCTCCCTTGGTGGGGCGACCCTGAGGACCGCGACCTGGTATCCACACGCAGCGAAGTCCATCCTCACCACCAGAGGCTCTGGCGAAAACCGGTGGATACTTAGATTCCGCACCTCAGGCTAGCCTGTGTCACTTACCTTGGGGGTTCCCGTCTAAGCTCCGCCCTCTAGCGAACATCGGGGCCCACCTCTGCCGTCAGGTTACCACCAGCACCCTAACAAAAGCCATATGGCCTAGGACAGCATCTAAAGGAAGCCCACTGGCTCTACAAGAGCCATTTGGCTCTAGCACCTAACAGTGCCAGTGCCCAAGGACTAACATTCCTCTTTGTTTATATAAACCAGATCTACGAGTCAATTCCAACCAGTTGAGAGCCCGCATCCTTCTCTCACCCTACACATGGGCCATATGTTGATTTTTCTTCAATCCTCCAATCAGACGCACATGGGAGTAACTTAAACATAACTCCCTCAGTGATGCCCCACAGATGGTAATGATGACCTACCTGTCACCTGACGTTGCTCTTTGGTCACTGTTGTATAGAAGGCCCTGGCTTTCACCTGCACTGCACAATAAAGTCACATGACGCAAGCTTCGTTCTGCTTCCCAATAGGGCTCTCGGTGCATAAGGAGGTTTGAGTGAGGGCAGCTTTAGAGCAGGATTTGTTGGTCACCATGGGACTTTTCCAGTTGCTGTTGAAACCTGGAGACTAAGACTTCTCCAATCTTATGCTAAGTCAACTGTGTTATGAACGTGGACTTGGAAACCAAGAAGTTTGTGTAGTGCAAGGGGCTACTAAATTCTTAACAAAATGAATGAGTCCTTTAGTTACTTTTACACTTTTTGATACATTTTTGGTGAGCTAAAGAACATTTAATTTGGTGTACAGCCAGGTTTAGGGGCACATTTGGGGTACCAGACCTAGAACACCAGTGGCAAGCTTTTGGAGCATGTGTGGGGTACCAGACTTGAAACCCTGGTGCCAGGTTTAGGAGCAGGTGAGGGGTACTATACCTGGAACACTAATGCCAGATTGAGGAGTATGTGTGGGGTACCAGAAGTGAAAAACCTGTTCCAGGTTTAGTATCACATGTGAGATACCAAGACCTGGTGCCAGGTTTAGGAGCAGATGAGGGGTACTATACCTGGAACACCGGTGCCAATTTTAGGAGCACATGTAGGGGACCAGACTTGGAACCATGGTGCCAGGTTTAGGAGCATATGAGAGGTACTATACACCAGTGGCAAGCTTTTGGAGCATGTGTGGGGTACCAGACTTGAAACCCTGGTGCCAGGTTTAGGAGCAGGTGAGGCGTTCTATACCTGGAACACTAATGCCATATTGAGGAGCATATGTGGGGTACCAGAAGTGAAAAACTTGTTCCAGGTTTAGTAGCACGTGTGAGATACCAAGACCTGGTGCCAGGTTTAGGAGCAGATGAGGGGTACTATACCTGGAACACCGGTACCAATTTTAGGAGCACGTGTAGGGTACCAGACTTGAAACCCTGGTGCCAGGTTTAGGAGCATATGAGAGGTACTATATCTGAAACACTGGTGACAGGTTCAGGAGGATGTGTGCAGTACCAAGACCTAAAAAACCAGTGCCAGGTTTAAGAGTATCTGTGGGGTACCAGAATTGGAAAGCTGGTGGCAAGTATAGGAACATATTTGGGGTACCAGATGTGAAACACCAGTGCCAGGGTTAAATCGGGATTAAACCCAAAGCCAAAAATGTAATATAGTGATGGCTGCATTCGTTTTTTTAGGCTTTTTCCCTCTGTTTTTACCTAGTGATCTGGCCAGTAACACACCTCTTGTATTAGAGTGTCCCCATTCTGGATTAAGGAGCACAGGGGACACCTTTGGACAGCAGCATTGTCAGTCTAGGGATGGGGGGGAGTTTAGATAGACAAGCGCAGGGTGTGAAAATCAATTTAATTGTGGACCGCAACAGCGTTATGCTTCTCCTCAAAGGGTGCTTGTATCTGTAAGACTAGATATCCAGAACACCCTCCCCCCCCCCCCCACATCAGCTGTCAAGAGCCCCTCCTCCCCCCCAACTATCAGATGTCAAGAGTCCCCAACCCTACTGTACATCACGGTGCACCCCCCCTTACCTTGTGCTGCTGCTGGGAAGAAGCTGGGGTCGGAGCTGGGAAGCAGAAAGTGCATGGTGTGGAGGAGGACCAGAGGAGGGCTGAAGTCATCTGCTGGACAATGCTGACTACTAATACTGGGGGGGGGGGGGGTGGAATGAAGGAGTACTGAGGCTGCACAGAGAGATACAGGATCTGTAGGAAGAGTCCTGTCCCCTTCTCTGCTGAGACAGGGGGGCAGAGACTAACCTCTCTGCGGCTGCATGAAGAAGTGCAGGATCTGGAGATCTGGAGTTCTGTCCTCCTCTTTCCTGCTGAGACAAGGTGGGGATGGAGACAAGGGGAATGCTGCAGCTGCAGGAGAGGTGTGAGGGCCACAAGAAATGGCCTGGGGGGCTGCTTTCACCCCACATGCCTTGTGTTTGACACGTGTGGACTAGCATCTTCAACTGCTTCCGGCAGGCTGGCCCTCCTGCGCGAAGCGACATAGATTTACGTCTGTCGCACGCCTGCAGCTAGGGGGCGAGCGTGCGCTGCTGGCGGTGTGCTCCCGCCCCCTCTGGGTAGCAGGGACTCCGATGCACGGGGCAGGTGGCTCCGATTGCCACCTGACACCCGTGATTGCTCCCCACTGAGAGAGAAGGACGGTCAGCTGTTGTAAACACAGCCAACTGTCCTTCTGCCTGGAATGATCACAGAGCGCCTGTGATCCTTCTATTTAGGATCACAGGTCTCTATGGTCATTCCATAAGCCCCGCCCCCATACAGTTAGAAACACGCCCCTAGGAACACATTTACCCATTGATCACCCACAGTGTTAACTTCTTCCCTGCCAGTGTCATTTTTACAGTAACAGTGCATATTTATAGCACTGATTACTGTAGTAATGTCACTGGTCCCCCCCCAAAAGTGTCAAAAATGTCAGTTAGGGGTCCGATCTGTCCGCCGCAATGTCGCAGTCCCGCTAAAAATCGCTGATCGCCGCCATTACTAGTAAAAAAAAAAAACAATAAAAATGACATAAATCTTTCCCGTAGTTAGTAGACGCGACAACTTTTGCGCAAACCAATCAAAATACGCTTATTGCATTTTTTTTTTACCAAAAATATGTGACAGAAAACAAATTGGCCTAAAATGTTAAAAAATTTAGATTTTTACATTTTTTGGGGGGGAATTTGATATAAAAAAATGTGAAAAATATTGTTATTTTTGCAAAATTGACGCTTTTTTTTGTTTATAGTGCATGATCAAAAAATTGCACAGGTGATCAAATACCACCAAAAGAAAGCTCTGTTTGTGGGGAAAAAAAGGACGTCAAATTCGTTTAGGTACAGCGTCGCACGACCGCGCAATTGTCCGTTAAAGTCACGCAGTGCCGAATCGCAAAATAGGGCCTGGTCAGGAAGGGGGTAAAATCTTCCGGGGCTTAAGTGGTTGAAATAACGCAGTGCAGAATCGCAAAAAATGGCCTGGTCATGGGGGAAAATCTTCCGGTCCAGAAGTGGTTAAATACACAAACACATTGAAGCCAAAATCCAGCTAATACTTTATATTCAATTACAGAAATTGAGGTTTTACATCAATAAAAGCTGATCATTGTTAGCACCCCTGTCAGTGGTAAATGGTTTGTCCCATCCCTGTAACTGATACATTTGCAGGAGAGCTTGTTCTGTTGTACCATGTTGTACCAACACCAGACTTACTAGCTGGATCACCAGGTGAACATAAAGGAAAGAAAGCCTAAAACAGAAAACGAATGCAGCCATCACATCTAGGAATTGGAAAGCTGCAATATAATAATAATTTGCTTTTGGGTTTAATACCAGTTTAAAAACATGAGTGGGAGAGACAATGCAGTAACACAATTGGTAGACATGTCATGCCGCCATCGGGAAAGTGCATGTAGGCAGGGAGTGCCTGCAAAGAGGCCGTAGGAGATCAACAGCACTGAGATGGAACAAAGGATACAAAAAAGGTAAAAATAACATTTTATAAACTAGAAAAAGCACTTTATCAAACTAAACAACATTTAGTTATAGTATACATCTACTTTAAATATCCCCAGTGCTTCTTCCCCTCCCCCTCCCCCGCTCCGGTTTTCTCCGTCCCTCATCCATCGTTGGTGGCGATTCGCGCGCTGGCAGATTTGTATTTAACAACCCGTTTTTATGGCCGCCTTAAACGGACTGATTAACGTCCCCCCATTGAAAAGCAAAGCAGCTGTGAAAAATTTGCGGCACATAAAACTGAACAGGATTAGCTCGGCGTTTTGTGGCGGATTCCTCTCTGCTCTTTCTAACTTCTTGTTACGGAGCAATTGGAAGAAATGATGGCGGTGGGGGTGGCACGGCGCATCGGTTGGGGGGAATGGGGTGGCCGGCTGGTCAGGATGGGAAGATTGCAGATAATCAGGGATACGAAAGATGTTTTGTGATTAACGATTTTCGGCATTAAAGACGCACTCCATGAAAATGTGTCCGTTTACGGCCAACTGGCGTGCGTTCATATTTAAATGTGCATGTATCAATTCCTGACATGTCATTGTGTACAGTGACATTTCATTTCAAAAAAGTTTCATCTTAAAAAGCACCCTTAAACTCCATTCTAGTGACTTTGCCCAGGCTGAGATGATCTCATCAGTCTGCTGCAGGCAGGATGGAGCATTTCCTCAGTCTCCCAGACTCAGTGTTCTCTGTATAGCACTACAGTATATGTCAGAGCTATATAAATGTATACTAATGTAGGAGGACATTAGAGTGTAAGCTCCTCTGGTACAGAGACTGATGTGACTGGCTCAGTGTTCTCTGAACAGCACTGCGGTATATGTCAGAGCTATATAAATGTATAATAATATTAGTGTGTGACTGTGCGGGGACATTAGAGTGTAAGCTCCTCTGGTACAGAGGCTGATGTGACTGGCTCAGTGTTCTCTGTACAGCACTGCAGTATATGTCAGAGCTATATAAATGTATAATAATAATAATAATAGTGTGTGTCTGTGGGGGTACATTAGAGTGTAAGCTCTTCTGGTACAGAGACTGATATGATTGGCTCAGTGTTCTCTGTACAGCACTGCGGTATATGTCAGAGCTATATAAATGTATAATAATAATAGTGTGTGACTGGGGGGGGGGGGGGGGTGTTATTAGAGTGTACATTTTTGTTAATTAAAAATCTTACAAACATAATAAAAACATATTTACATATATACAAAATAAATAAAAACATACATAAACAAATGCAGACCCAGCCTGATAACAGGGCCTGGGCAATTCCTTTAAGACCAGTGGCTCACTAAAGGAAGATTCAACAACCCTCCTGTCCAGGGCTTTCCTAGAAAGAGACTTAAGTTCCTCCGCTGTCACTCGCCACTGTTGTAGCATTTTCAGGCACGGAGCAACATAAGTCGGGGGCTTACCATGTCGGACCCTCAAACTTTTTACTGACCCACCATTTTCCCAGCTTCGTATACAAGGCCTAAACCAGGACTAAAAAATACCCACAAAGGCGGTTTCTCTGCCAGCATGTTACCAAAATTATGTTTCAAAAACATCAGGTAAGGTAGGTTACAGACCTCTTAATAAGGTTCAGTTTGTTCCCCCATAACAGCTGGAAGAACCAACTGTAGATCTTCACATAGGGAGACACTGGCAAAACACAGACAAAGCTGACATACAGAAATATCGGCATCAGGTAAGTTTTAATCCGGTCAATCCTTTCCCTGTGAGAGAGTTTCCATTCCTTCCAGCTGGCAACCTTGGCATCGGCATCTTGTAGTCTGCTTTCCCAATTTGCAAGGCCTTAATCGCCGGGACCAAATTTGATGCCTAAAACTTTAATTTCCTGCTGGGGCTCTGGGAAGGCGTCCGGAAGCTCCAAGCCATCGCCTTCCTCTCCCATCCAGAAAACTTTACTCTTATCCTAATTGATCTGTGTGCCTGATGCCTCAGCATACTGCTCCATCACCGAGACCACCTCCTCTGCCTCCTCTGTCCCAGGGATAAAAACTGACACGTCATCAGCATAGGCCACAACCCTCAAAGGGGGCTCACCAGGAATGCCCAAAGGCACTCCACACAACAGTCCGCTCTCTAACCTCCTGATGAAGGGATTGATTGCGAATGCGTATAGCAGAGGACTCAAAGGACACCCCTGATGCACACCCGAGCCATCCTCAAAAGTCCCTCCGATCCAATTATTCACAAGCATGAAGCTTTCAGCCCCTCTGTACAAAGTCTTCAGCCAATTGATAAAGCCCCCCTTCAGGCCATACTTGCCAAGAAGCAGCCATAGGTACTCATGATTGACACAATCAAAAGCTTGTACTTCAATCAACAGCAGGTACTTTCTCCAGCCTGCAGCCCTACACTGTTTAAGGGCCTTCCGGACAGCTAACACCGCTGAAAAAGTGCTAGTGCTTCTACCCTGACCCGAACAGTACTGGTCGTGAGAAAGTAGATGGCCTGCTACAGACGATAAACGCCAGAATATGATTTTTTGCCAGTATCTTCCTATCAACATTGAGAAGGCTAATTCTCAAGTCTTGAAGAATCTTTACCCTTTGACAGAAGAATCACATTAGATTGTCGCATGGAGGGAGAGCGAACCCTCTCCCAGACAGCCATTAAAAGCCTCCACCAAATATGGGGCCAAAGTAATCTTTAAGTGCTTATAAAACACGGCTGTCAATCCATCTAGCCCAGGTGACTTCTTAATGGCAAGCTTATCAATCGCCTTAACCACCTCATTTGCAGTGATGTCCTCTGTCAAACTCACCAGAGAACTGCCATTTCCCAGTCCTGGAAAATAATCCAGAAAACCTGATATGCCTGCCTGATTAAGGTCCTTCCTGCCCAGGAGGTCACCATAATATGACCTGGCGGTTTCCAGGATACCCAACTTGGACTTGGTCAAGGAACCCGTACTGTCAACCAGCCTACAACTAACTTAACTGCTCTACCTTGTTTGCAATTCTGGTAAGGGTTGGGCAGTGATATTTCCCATAATCCCTTTCCAGAACCAAAGAGGCATGCCTGCCACATTGACCCGCCCTGAGCAAGAGTTTAACCTCAGAGATCATCCCTGGATCTCCATTATTCGAGACAAGCCTATCAAGCTTCCTCTGCAAACGCTGGTAGATGACATACTTATCAAGCTTCTCGGCCTTTTGGCTAAGATCAAGTGTAGTATCTGTTCTTATCAGTTGGTATGGGCCTTAGCTAGTACCAGTATGACCGAAACCCGGAGCGCTCAGAGTATTGAGGTATGGGGAGTAGGTCATCTGGGAAAGCATGTGGGGCCCGCCGCCTTCTGATTCGAATGGGTTGAACTGTCCTAACCAGTTTGAAGGGGGCAGGAAAGCCGGTTCAGGGGGCCGGTGGAACTGTTCCTGGATGTAATGGGCTGAGGAACAGGATGGCGAGGGGAGGGCTTTCTCTCCTGGGTTTTGATCTGGCCTTGCAAAAGGCCTGTCCCCAGTGGTAGGCAAGCTCTCTCTAAGCTGTCCAGGTTCTGATGTCTGCTGGTGGGGATAGGCTACACTCGGTCTGGCCGGGGGCTGAGATAGAAAAAGCCCGTAGTGTAAGTGCCCCTGGGGTGGCAGCCCAGGGGTGCCTTAATTTCTCACTGGTGAGGGGCAGCTCGCTGTGAGTTTTTTCGGCACCTTGGTCACTGCACTATGAACACCTTTTTCGCACCTGCCTCTTGGGTGCCTTGGTTCCTCACATGGCACCATTGCACTTTCCCCACTTCCCCTTCCCAACTTCTTTGTTTGTCTGTCTTTTTCTTTGGAGTTTGTCACCTGCACTGTCACCTTTGTTTTCTTATTTGCACGACATGAGGGTGTGGGTCCTCGGGCCCAGCCTTAAGTCTTGGGAGGGGGTGGATATGGCCTTTTGGCTGAGTCCGCCCTCTCTCATGGGGTCTCCCTTCGGGGGAGCTCCACTTAGTACTTGGGGTGGGCTGTTCCGGCAGTCCCCCTGAAGAACGGGGTCAGTTTGGTTTCGGCCGACTGACCACATATACCTTAAATCCCTGTCAGGAGTCTTGCGCCCCGGGGGATCGAGGTTTCGGGTCCTACCTCTTCGGAGGGAAGACCATATGTTTTCGCACACCCTGTGCTTTTTTGTGTTCTCACTTTGCGTGTGTGCACTTTTTTATGCACCTGGTGTTAGTCTTTGAGTGTGTTCACACACCACGGGCTTTAGAAAAAAAAATAATATTTATTAAGCCTTTTATTTCTTCCTATGGCCTTGAAAAACCCAACGATCCTTTGTTTTGTAAGCTCCCACCACTCTGACTTACTGCTGCAAAAGTCCATAATCGATACCTGTGCCTGAAAAAAATCCTCAAAGTAATGACTCACCTTCTCATCGTCCAGGAGTGCCGAATTCAGCATTAGACGTTAGAGTGTAAGCTCCTCTGGTGCAGAGACTGATGTGAGTTGCATGGATCTGTCATTGACGCCATCTTTCCAGATCCTTCTCTCGTCTTCCTATACTTTTTATAATAAAATGAAGATAATTGTTGAAGTGTAAGTGTTTAATACAAAGTGTCTTCATATTCTTCTGTACAATGTAACAATAGTTCTGTCGCATCAATTTGCTCTTGTCTTTTGTTATAAAAACGATTTGCGCTCAGAACTTGGAACAGATCGCATTGGTGACATTTTTATATGATTGTAAAAAAAAAGGAAAAAATAAAACATCTTAAAGATAATTCTGACAATGGCTGTCTGCGGGATAATGGGATGTACAGACTGCACCGCGCTCTTGTCTTAAGGGCAATCACTGCCTTTTATTTTTTTTTTCATAGCTGTTCTGCCTTTATGAAATCTAATAATGGAGTTTTATTCTCGCTGCCACGGGGGGAATCGTGTCCTGGGAATGAATACAGCTCACGGGGGCCTGAGATTGCTGTCTTGGCAGCGGCGTGATGAAGGACGCGGCAGGTGACTCTGCCGCTCGGCAAGTTCTGCTCTCTTAACCCTTTCAGGTTCAGATAATCCAGGGCGATGGCAGTAAACATGTTTGATGTTTGAGGGACCTCAAGTGTGGCCCTTGACATTACCAAAGGGGCCTATATAATATTTAGGGAATGTAATGTTACAGAAAGCTGCCAGAGACTGCGAATGTTTAACAGGAGATTGTCAGAGACCATGGACATTTATTTTTTTATTTCTGGATTTATTACAGTTATTTATATAGCGCCAACATTTTACACAGTGCTTTATATATAGTACATTTACTTACACTCTAAGGTCCCTATCTCACAGCTATTCATACACATACTAGGGCCAATTTGGGCAGGAGCCAATTAACCTAGCGGCATGTCTTTGGAGTGTGGGAGGAAACCCACCCAAGTACAGGGAGAACATGCAAACTCCATGCAATTACTGTTCTGACCAGGTATGCTACAAGAGATAGTCAGGGACTGGGAACCAGCTATATGAGATAATCAGAAACTATAGACCTACTACATGACCTAGTCATAGACTGTGGTCATGCAACAGGAGATGGTCAGAGACTGTGATCATGCTACAGGAGATGGTCTAAGACAGGGGTCCCAAACTGGCGGCCCTCCACCTGTTGTGGGACTACAAGTACCGTCATGTCTCTGCCTATGGGAGTCATGCTTGTAACTGTCAGCCTTGCAATGCCTTATGGGAATTGTAGTTCTGCAACAGCTGGAGCCACCAGTTTGAGACCCCTGGTCTAAGACAATGAACATGCTAAAGGAGATGGTCAGAGACTATGGACATTCTACAGGAAAAGGTCAGGGACAGTAGTCATGCTACAAGAGATGGTCTCAGACTGTGGACATGCTACAGGAGACGATCAGACACTGTAAACATGTTACAGGAGATGGTCTAAGATTGCGAACATGTTACAGGAGTTGGTCAGAGGCCGTGGACACGCTATAAGAGATGGTCAGAGAGTGTGGACATGCTACAGCAGATAGTCTAAGACTGTACACATGCTACAGGAGATGATCAGAGACTGTGGATATGCTACAGGAGATGGTCTAAGACTGTAAACATGTTACAGTGGATGGTCAGAGACTGGAGACATGCTAAAGCAGACATTCTAAGACTGTGCACATGCTACAGGGAATGGGCAGAGACTGTAGACATGCTACAAAAGATGGTCTAAGACTGCGGACATGCTAAATGAGATGGTCAGAGACTGTGGACATGCTAAAGGAGATGGTCAAAGACTGTGGACATGCTACAGGAGATAGTCAAAGACTGTGGACATGCTATAGGACAGTGATGGCGAACCTTGGCACCCCAGATGTTTTGGAACTATATTTCCCATGATGCTCAACTATACTGCAGAGTGCATGAGCATCATGGGAAATGTAGTTCCAAAACATCTGGTGTGCCAAGGTTCACCATCACTGCTATAGGAGATGGTCAGATACTGTGGACATGCTACAGGAGGAGATCAGACTGTGAACATGTTGGAGTTTTAAGGAGGCTTTTGGTGGCTCTTGAGGGTAACCCCCTAGTCTAGAGGGGGTGACCTCGGGCCTGGGGCTCGGGTGCTGGAGGGACGCTCTAACAACACATGGAGGAGTCCGGTCCAGGCGCACTGGAGTAGGTGCAAGGACAGCAGGAGCCAGCGAGCATGTCCAGGAGAAGGCAGCCGGGGTGGCTGGTAAGTGTGACAGTCTAGGAGGACTGTGGGAAGTAGCCAGGAGGGCTAGTAAGAGAGGTAGCTGCAGCCAGGCAGTCTGGCCGTGCCTAAAGAGATGGTGCTGGGATTAGTAACCAGAGGAATGTAGCTGGACACTGGATTTTCTCTATGCAATCAAAAGGGGCCCGTGGCGCCTGCCTGTAAAGGGCTTCTGCTTAATCGAAGTGCCTTTTTGTTAAATTCAAGTCAACAAACAGTGTTCTAACTGAGCCTGTGTCCTTTTTCTGCAGAGAGGAGTGTATATAGACTGTAAATAGCTAAGTTCTAAAGTCAAGTGGGTGTCCCATAATTTTCCCTCCACCCTATCCAAGTTTTATCCTCTCAATAGACCATAAAAACAAGTACTGGACTGTTCCTTGACTCTGGGATACTGCGAAGATTTGGTATGCCTGGCTGTGCAGGGTGGGGGATCTCTATACACCAGCAGCTTCTACGTAGGGTACGCTACACATCGTTCGTTAGTAGCTTTAGAGAACAGACGAGGGGTGGGGCAATGACACAGAGTAAATCCCTGGCCACTCACCAAAGTCATGAAGCTAATTGGAGGGAAGGGGAGATACTTTGCTGGGTTGGCATGAAGGTGTAGGCTAAGTGTAAGCATCACTTGTCTCCAGTGGTTTAGAAAAAGGACAAGGTGCAGTGATCTAGAGTAAATCTTTGCCCTTCACCTTATACTATAAAGGGGTCTCCAAACTTTCTAAACAAAGGACCAGTTTATTGTTTGGTCAGTTTAGGGGGCGTACTGGGGCCATTGGGAGTAGAAAATATCCAGGTGTCCAGTGGGAGTAAACAATACCATATCTTTGGTGTCAGTGGGAGGACTAGTGCCCCATCGTTGGTGTCAATGGAGGGAATTGTGCCCTTTTGATGATGTCAGTTGGAGGAATAGTGCCCCATTGTTGGTGTCAGCAACAAAAATGATTTCTCATTGTTGGTTTCAGTGGATGGAATAGTGCCCCAATGGCCGGATAAGGGCAAGCAAAAGGACAAATCCAGCCCCCAGGCCATAGTTTGTAGAACCCTGTTTAATCAGTTGCCGACCGCCGCAAGTACATATACTGCGCAGGCCAGCCCCGGCCAGGCAAAGTGACGTACCGGTGCGTCACTTGCCTGCGAGCCAATAGGGGGCGAGTGCACGCCGCCGGAGGCGAGCTCCCGCCCCCGAACGCTCACTCTGATCCCTGCGCATGTGACCGGCGGACTCGATGTCCGCCGGTCACTCGCGATCATCAGTTACAGAGGGAGAAAGGCAGACGGCTGATGTAAACAAAGCCGCCTGTCATTCTCCCTTGTGTAACAGCAGAGATCATACGGTCCTGCTATGTAGGACCGTAGATCTCTGCTGTTACACACACAGCCACATCCGTGCACAGTAAGAAGCACGCCCCTAAGGACACACTTAACCCCTCCTTCTCCAATAAAGTTAACCCCTTCCCTGCCAGTGTCATTTTTACAGTACCAGTGCATATGTATAGCACTGATTACTGTAGTAATGTCACTGGTACCCCCAAAAGTGTCAAAAATGTCAGTCAAGGGTCCGATCTGTCCGCCGCAATGTCGCAGTCCCGCAAAAAAAAACGCAGATCGCCGCCATTACTCGTTAAAAAAAAAAAAACAACAAAAATGACAAAAATCTTTCCCTTAGTTAGTAAACGCAATAACTTTTGCGCAAACCAACCAAAATACGCTTTTTGCGATTTTTTTTTTTACCAAACATAGGTAGCAGAAAACAAATTGGCCTAAAATGTTAAAAATTTTTGATTTTTACATTTTTTTGGGGGAATTTCATATAAAAAAATTTGAAAAATATTGTTATTTTTTCAAAATTGTCGCTCTTCTTTTGTTTATAGCGCAAAAAGTAAAAATTGCACAGGTGATCAAATACCACCAAAAGAAAGCTCTGTTTGTGGGGAAAAAAAGACGTCAATTTCATTTGGGTATAGCGTCGCACGACCGAGCAATTGTCCGTTAAACTCACGCAGTGCCGAATCGCAAAATAGGCCCTGGTCAGGAAGGGGGTAAAATCTTCCGGGGCTTAAGTGGTTAAAAATGAAATGTTGGGATTGAAAGGCATTTATGTGGGTCTACAGCAACTATAGAACTAAGTGTGGGTGTCACCAGTAGAGAGATGTTCACTAGTAGCTCAGAGAACAGACAAGGGGCAGGGCAGTGACACAAAGTAACTCTTTGACCTCCTCCTTATGCTATACAGCGGATGAGATTGAAAGAACCCATGTGAGTCTAGAGCACGTATGTCAAACACAAGGCCCGCGGGCCGAATGCGGCCCTCCAGGCCTTGTCATGTGGCCCTCACACCCAGTTTTGCAGCCAGAACATGGCTGGAATGCCATTCTGCCACCTTTGGCTCTTCTCTCCTGAACTCTGCACGTAATGCCCTCCTGAACTCTGCACGTAATGCCCTCCTGAACTCTGCACGTAATGCCCTCCTGAACTCTGCACGTAACGCCCTCCTGAACTCTGCAATCTGTACATAGCGTAGTCCTGAACTCTGCACATAATGCACCCCTGAACCTTGCACTCTGTACATAGCGCACCCCAGATACAACCGGCCCTTTGAGGGCAACCATACTGCTGATGCGGCCCGCAATGAAATTGAGTTTGACACCCCTGGTCTAGAGCAATGTGAGAGTTCAGTGTGGGCATCACCCAAGTAGCATTATCCACTAGTAGCTGAAAGAACAGACAAGGGGTGGGGCAGTGACACAAAATGTTTCTGAAGAGCAATAACCTGGTTCTGTTCAGCCAAGAGAGTGAAAGAATCATTTACAGATCTTCCAGTATGTGAAATGATTCCTGTACACGTATCGGCGATATATTTAGCTCTTTCTTCTCTGTGATAAATTATTTATCACCTCCTTGGTGTTATTTGTGATTCTACTTCAAGCCTAGACAACCATAAAAACTTTTGAAGACCATGCCGACACACCTCTCATTATCTCCGTCGGTGTTTGTCTACGCTGTTCCCTTACAGCATGGCCCCACGGTCTCCAGGGACGGGCCTCTTTGGAGGATTGGTCTCTCCACATCTCTGATGCTTCTCTCAATAAGCTCGGTGACAGTGTGATGAGCCCCAGCGGGATTTTCCCATCCGCGGCGCAGCTGATGAGCTGAGCTTTTCCATCTTCACATCTTGACATAAAACACGGGCCGTGTCACAAAGAAGCCGCCATTCTCTTCTCACCTATTGATTGGCTCTGCCAGACAAGAGCTGGCAAGAATTGAAATGGACAGCGTTAGAGCCAAACTAATTACCTCTCAGGCAGCTACACCGCAGTGCTGATTACGTGACGGAGAGGTCAGCATATATTCAATGGTTTAACCCCTTCTCCGGCAAATTCTGTTGGCAGGTAGGAGAGTGTGGGGTAAGGGGACAAGAATTCCTTTTTTTCATAGTGACCCTTCATGGTTCTTTCACCAAAGTCCAACTCCTCCTTTAAATGTTGCTGAAAAAAGCATGGGGGGCAAAGGAGAGGATCAGAGCTGCTTGGTGTTCAAAGGTATCTCAGCACCAGTCCCTCCAGCTGAGGTCAATAAAGTAGCCTTGGCATTTGGTCACATGACTAGGAAATTGATAGTTCCCACAGATGTTTGGCCTTGGAGGACTCTGGTTTATAGGAATGTTGATGTTCTGATGGTGGAATTGTTGGTGTGAAAATATACTGCAGGGGTGTCAAACCCAATTTTATTGCACGCTGCATCAGTATTATGGTTGCCCTCAAAGGGCCAATTGTATCGGTAAGACTATGTATGCAAAGTTCAGAAGTGTGCTATTCACAGAGTGCAAAGTTCAGAAGTATGTGGTGAGCAGAGTACAGAGTTCAGGCATGTCTTACGAACAGAGTGCAGGATTCAGGAGTGTGCTATGCACGGAGTGTAAAGTTAAGGGGTGCGCTATGTATGGCACGCAGAGTTCAGGGGTGCACTGTGTACAGAGTGCGGGGTTGAGAAGTGTGCTACATACATAGAGCAGGGTTAGGGAGTGCATTGCATATAAGGTGCAGATTTCAGGGGTATGCTGTGCACAGAGTGCGGGGTTGAGGAGTGTGCTACATACAGAGTGTAGGGTTTAGAAGTGCATTGCATACAAGATGCAGAGTTCAAGGGGGGTATGCTGTGTACAGAGTGTGGGGTTGAGGAGTGTGCTACATAAATTGTGCAGGGTTCAGGAGTGCCTTGCATACAGGGTGCAGAGTTCAGGGGTGCACTGTGTACATAGTGCGGGGTTGAGGAGTGTGCTACGTACAGAGTGCAATGTTCAGGAGTGTGTTATGTAAAGAGTGCAGAGTTCAGAAGGGCATTATGTACAGAGAGCAGAGTTCAAGGATGCGCTACGTACAGAGTGCAGGGTTCAGGAGTATGTTACGTACAGAGTGCAGAGTACAGGCGTGCATTATGTACAGAGTGCAGGGTTTAGGGGTGTGCTATGCACAGCGTGCAGGGTTCAAGTCTCTTTCCCAGGTTGCACACAACTCATCTCTTCCCCTCCCCCTCCCCCTCAGCTCTGACCTCTGCACCACTCTCCCCCATCCCCCACCTTTGCCCACATCTTCCTCCACAGCTCTCATGTTTCCCCCGCCCCCAAAAGCTTCCTAACATCTCATCTACCCGGCTCCACTTCTCTCTCTCTTGCATAGAGATCATTGGTTGGCATCTGTCCCCACTGTGCCCAAGTGCATTCAGGGCAGGCAGGGATCTGTGAGAGGCATAAGCCACTGAGAGGAAAGCTTTCTTACAAGGGACAGTGGGGAGCGGAGGGCGAGAGCCAGAGATGGCAGAATGTAGTACCACCACGTTACGGCTGGAAAAAAGCCCTGGGTGTTAGGGCCAAATGATTTGGCCTGGCGGGCCTTGTATTTGATGCATGTGGTATACTGTTTGGCTGTTGATGATGATTTCATGTGGAGTGTTAGGCCCCTTTCACACTATTGCGACGCAATTTTACAGCGATTTTGCCGCGATTTCGCGGCGCGATTTTTGCCGTGATTTTGACGCGATTTTGAAAGCAATGGCAAGGCTATATGCCTCAAAACGCATTAAAATCGTGGCAAAGTAGTGCAGAAACTACTTTTAAAGTCGGTGCGTCTTCAAAACGCACTGATATGAATGGGGCTCATTGAAAATAATGGAAAACGACTTTTGCGGTCCAAAATCGCGGGACAAGTCGCACTAGTGTGAATGGGGCCTTAGAGTTAGCATAATGTTTAAAGGATAAGTCCAGGCAAAACCAAACTAATGCTAAACCTGCTCTGTGTCACATTCTAACCCTAAATTATCTCACCCTGTAAAGCAAAATTTGCTGTACTTACCTATTCTGCAGCCAATCCAGTCCAGTCCCAGCATCAACTGTCAACGGCGGCTTCAGCGTCGCTGGCGGGTACAGGAGAGGCTTCCAACAATGCAGTGCTGTGTTTTGGACTAGGCCTAGGGTGACACTTTGCAGGGGGGCTGCAAAATAGCTGCCCCCACCTCCACCTGAGAGTCTATTGGCCACTGTTTGCTAGAGCCGGCTGGCATCTAGCAACCAGTGACGTCACGGCTGTGACTCCCTGGCCCTGGCCATGATTCAAAGTGGAGGAGGATTTAACTTCCTCCTCCTCCGCACCTAGTGCTCCTGGGGCCCAAAGAGTCCTGTCAGTCCGGTGACAGTGGGGTGCAGGGCAACAAAGCAAAATCCACCAATCCACCGCCGACAGCAGCTGCTGCTTCTGAGCTGCAACATCTTCACACACCTAGCGGGCAGCCAGCCCACCCTGGAAGCTGGCTAGAACTAAGAGCCTGCGAGGGAGAAGACCTCCACTGCCATGGTGCCACCCTGTTCTAAGCAGCACTGGGTGCAGCATCCCTGGCGCCTCCCAGAGCCTGCACTCTTTCTTAAACCTCCTCTCTGCTCCCAGCTGGGACATCAACAGGCTGACCGAGGGCCCAACAGACAAGGATGGGCGGGAGGTAGGTGCATCACACACACCTACCCAAAGACAGGGGGGAATAGGAGGGTTAGGGGGTCTCCCACCCCCCTCTCTCTCCCTCCCTCTCTCTCTTCCCCCTGCTCTCTCTCTCACCCCCCCTCTCTCCCTTAACCCCCTCTTTCTCTGTCACCCCCCCTCTGTCACCCCCCTCTCTCTCTAATCCCCCCTCTCTCACACCCTCTCTGACCCATCCCCCTCCCTCTCCCACCCCCTCTCACCCACCCCCTCTCTCACCCCCCCTCTCATGAGATCTCAGTGGTTCTTGCTGGGACTAGTAGTCCTTCAATCTTGGAGTGCGTTGCATCCGTTAAACAGGAAGGGGTGGGCAAATTTAAATAGGAGGGGCGCCCAATTTTAGTCTTGCCTAGGGCAGCACAAAACCAAAATACACCACTGCAACAATGGAAGCCCCAAAGTAACTCTATGGGCGACCTCACTTCCCATTCATTTCACAGCCATTGTCGGTCCTCTCCTGCACAGAGCTTCTGCCACTGGAGACCGGACCAGCTGCAGAATAGGTAAGTACAGCAATTTTTTATTATTTCTTCAATTTTCAATTTTGGAGTCTCAGCTTCACACAGATGGGATAGTTTAGGGAAGAATTAAGAATTCCATATGACCCCAGGTAAAATGGTTTTGGTTAATAACATAACTAGGTTTAATAAAAGATGTGGGTTTGTCTTCATCCAGAGGAAGCCTTACCTCCTCCCCTATCCCTGGCAGCCATGACCAATCTTCTTTATACAACATCAATGGTCTCGTAGTAATAGTAAACACCTCGATGTAACACAGCAGACAGGCAATGGCAATCTGAATATTTCCTGGCAGTGGATGTCACCTTTCCAGCCCCTTCATCCGGCAGTTGGAGGATCGTCCTGTCATTGGGGACGCGATGCTGTTGTAGAGGAAGAATCAGAGATTGCAGCTGTCACATTGTGACACATGAATAATAGGAATCTGGATATAATCATACCGCATCTGACAGTCACATCAGCTATGCAGCTCTTCTACATTAACAGGGCCACTGGCAAATGAGTCTTTGGCTTCCTCCGGGGCGCAGGTGAGTAGCCCCAATCACCTGATGTGATTATTCGTTAGATGCCTTCACAAGTTAACTCTTTGTAGGCCTACGATTAAAAGAAAGTTAAGGTTTTTCATGCTTGGGCATCAGAAATAAGGCGGTAACGTTCGGGCTAAAGATTAGACCCAATCATCCTGAGCTGGTTGGCACTTCCCAGTTGGTCGAATTCACCATCTGCTCAGGGAGTGAGCGAAGGCCAAAGCTTCTGTCTATCTAGTCACCATTCTGAAGTGTTTGGACAAAAATCCATCCTGCACCGTACCTTTAAATGTCTTCAAGATGGTGCACAGCCAATGGCAATACTGTAGAAGCCAAGAAACAAAAATGGCCAGCACACCGAGAAGTAAAGACCTTGAATCTTTGCTGAGATCTTGATTGCAATAACATCATATTTGGCACACAGAAGACATTAAAGCCATCAAAGTTTCGGAAGCACCATGGCCAGACAATGTCTATCATCGTGAAAAAGCCAGTTACAGTGTTTCTGAAACATTGGTGATTCCGGAGTACCATCCTGGAGTTCACTGCTGAGATTCTGGTGCTGACCAGCTACACTGCCCAGGACAACAAGAAGATACTCTAAAATCACCAATGCTTCAGAGACGCTATGGCCAGATGATGTCTGTCACCTTGAGAAGGTAGACTATAGTGTCTTAGAAATGGTGGTCCTGGAATACCATAATAGAGTTTGTGACGGTTCGCACCGTCACTGACAGTGAAAAAACTATGTGACAGATAAATTGATGGTTTGGACTGCTTCAGTTGATCAGACTTGTAACAGATGCATGTCATCAGCTCAAAAACCTGTCTTCCACGCATTGTAAATTATGCTGATTTGCTCACCTATTGTTTACTGTGGGTTCTCAGTATTTACACTATAATAATGTATATTATATCTTGTTTTACCTTTGGTGCCGGCAGTCTGGGCTTCCAGGCTGACTTAAGTACGCTGAGCTAATTAGCATGTGAATAATAACCTTGTCTAGATGGGATTAGCCATGAGTCAGCTGTACCTCGTTAGCTATTCATTGTGTGATGTTTTGGGTAAATATTCATGTAGTGACCGACCTACTTCTAAAGTGTATAAAAGTCTGTTTGTTTTAATAAAGTTAGTTAGTTGTTTCCAGACACATACAAGCTATGTTTCAGGCTAGTTTTGTATATCTGCGGCTGGGATTTGATATCTATGTTCATGACTGCGAGGAAGCCGAATACTGACGGAAGACCACAAGTACAGTGTGGGTCAGAGGTTCCGTCACAGAGTTTATGGCTGAGATCCTGGAGCTGGCCAGCTATACTGCTGGGGACAACAAGAAGATACTCTAGAATCACCAGTGCTTTAGAGACGCTATGGCTAGACAATGTCTGTCACCTTGATATGGGTGGTCATAGTGCTTCCAAAATTTTGGTGATTCTGGAGTGCCATCATGGAATTTATGGCTGAGATGCTTAAATGGTTCATCGACACTGCCCAGAACAACAGAAAGAAACTCCAGAAACATCTTACCTTTAGAGACACTAAGGCCAGACGATGTCTGTCACCTTCAGAAAGGCAGCTATAGTGTCTTCGAAATGCCATAAGACCTATAGGACACCATACCAATGCGCAATGTGTCTGGATCTCCAATAGTCGGCTTTGTCGCTATGTCCCCATTCTTTCTACTCATAGGACCTACAATACGCCTTGCTGAAGCATTGAGTGCTGGTACCTCCTATAGTCTGCTTTGTCACCAAGCCCTGTTTTTTTTTTCTTACCATATGACCTAGAGGACACAGTGGGAATGAATTGCATGCCTGTACCTCTGTAGTCATAATTGCACTCACACCCCCCCATTTCTTCCTCTTCCCATAGGACCCTTAGAACTCTTTACTGCTGCACGGCATGCCTATATCTCCTATAGTCAGCTTTGCCACCATGCCCTCCATTCCTTCTTCCTATAAGACCTACAGGAAGCCTCATGAGGCGCCTCATGCCTCATGGCATGTCAGTAACTTTGGGTGTCAGCTTTGTCTTCATGCACCTGATTCCTTCTTCTTCCCATAGGATCTGCAGGACACTGACTCACAGCATTCCTGTATCTGCCCTATTCTACTTTGCAACCTCACCCTGTTGCGATACATGGCATGCCTATATCTCCTGCAGTAAGCTGTGTGGCCATTCCCCTTATTTTGCCTTTTTCCCATAGGACCTACAGGATTCCCTGTCCATGCACAATGTTCGTTCTGTAGTACCATTGTCAGCTTTGTCACCACTCCCTGTTCCTTCATCCTCACATAGAGGATGCCTTGCTGATGCACAGGAGACCTGTATCTGATGCCTTGCCAACACATGACATGCTTGTATCTGTCTGTATATCCCTGATTCGGAACAAAGTCCCTCTGTCCCTCTTTTTTACTCATTTGTCCCTCATTTTGGTCTAATCTATATAGTTGTATAAATAAAATGCACTATTTATCTTTCAAAAAGTATTTCCCAGTGCTAAACCTGATTTCTAAATTGCTGCATTTGTAAATTTCAAAAGCCAATATAAAGGAATGGTGGGTTTAACTAATCATTTTTTTGTATATTTCTCCTTTAAGGGGACGTGGCAGGGGGTGTGTCCTATGCCTACATACTTTTGCTGATAAGTGTCCCTTGTTTCCATCTCAAAAAAGTTGGGAGGTATGCATTTCTTATTATTCCTATAGGATGCCCTGTCATTGCAAAACTTACTTGTAGTGCCATAGTCAGTTTACCGACCTTTGGATTGTTGCTTGACTATGCCTCCAATGAATCCCAACCTGCAACTAAACATTATCAACCTTTGGCTTGTTCTTTGACTACGCTTCAACTTAAACCCTACCTGCAGCCACTCGCTACCGATCTTTGGCTTGTTCCTTAACTATGCTTCCAATGGATCCTAATCTGCAACCACTTGTTAGTGACCTTTGACTTGTTCCTTGACTTTGCTTGCACTAGATCCTGACCTGCAACTACTCATTATTCACCTTTGACTTGTTCCTTGACCATGCTTCCACTTTATCCCAACCTGCAACCACTCGTTATTGACCTTTGGCTTGTTCCTTCACTATGCTTCCACTTGATCCCAATCTGCAACCACTTGTTACAGACCTTTGGCTTGTTCTTTGACTATGCTTGCACTTGATCCTGACCTGCAACAACTCATTATTGACCTTTGGCTTGTTAATTGACCATGCTTCCACTTGATTCCAACCTGCATTCACTTGTTACAGACCTTTGGCTTGTTCCTTGTCTATGCTTCCACTGGATCCCAACCTGCAACTACTCTTAACTGATTTTTGGCTTGTTCTTTGACCACTCTTGCACTTTATTCCAACCTATAACCACTGGTTACTGACCCTTATCTTGTTCCTTTACTATGTTTCTGCTTGATCCCAACCTGCAACCACTTGTTACTGACCTTTGACTTGTTTACTGACTATGCTTCTACGTGAACCCAACTTGCAACCACTCGTTACGGACCTTTGGCTTGTTCTTTGACCATGCTTGCACTTGATTTTAACCTTTAACTACTTGTTACAAACATTTGGCTTGTTCCTTTACTCTCCTTCTGCTTGATCCCAACCTGCAACCACTTGTTGCTGACTTTTGGTTTGTTTACTGACTATGCTTCCACTTGACCCAACCTGCAACCACTTGTTACTGACCTTTGCCTTGTTTACTTTCTACGCTTCCACTTGATCCCAACCTGCTAAATCTGCTACTGGACCCCCGGCTTTCTCACCTCCTGCTTGGATGATCCTGAGGACTGCAACCTGGAAATAACGCACAGCAAAACCCATCTCCATATCAGGAGCTCTGGTAAAAACGGTTACTTCTTAGACCCAGCACCTTGGGTGAGCCCGTGTCATTCGCCAGGGTGACCTGCTGCTGCACTTATCCCTGCTGTTCGGTGGGAGCCTCTCTACTGCTATAGCTACTGGTCTCTGAGCTTGACCAAAGACTGTGACAGTGACCGTTAATTATAGACTGAACTTTGGACATGCACTTTAAGTGAAGATAATATAACCAGATAATGATACATCAAAATATAAATCAAGAATGAACTGTAGATTGTGTTTTATACAATTCCGGGGATGATTCCCCAGGTATGGAGTGTGCCAGTGATGGTGGCAGATGACATTAGCAGGCCTGTAATGTGGAGCCCCCAGGATAGATGTGTTCAGAGTGCCCCTCCCCCGGGGGACCTGGCATCTCTTCAGCTAAGCGCCGACTCTTATCTGCTCCCTCCATATCTCTTATCTCGTAAAACGTCTCTGCCTGAACCGGCGCACTTGTTTCCGTTTCCCCAGAGGAGGCGAATCTGCTGCGCAGACAAGGAAAACAATTAGCCTGACAATTTAATGAAGAGATGAACAGATGTGAGCTGGGCTCAGCGCTAACCTGCTGCTATTCCTGGAGAGATCCGCCAGACGTGGCATGTCCGCCGCCAAACCGCCATTTCTACTGGAGTGCCAGAACAGAGCCGCTCTATAGAACAGATACCAAGAGCTACACTGAGCATTTGCTAGTGTGCAGAGTCCATACATACAGCATAAGAAATGATACCGAGAATTACACCCAACAAACCGTACAAGAGAAGTGGTACTGTGCAGAGTCCATACATACAGAATAAGAACAGATACTGAGTATTATACCCGGCATACAGGGCAAGAGAAGTGCTACTGTGCAGAGTCCATATACAGTGGGTACGGAAAGTATTCAGACCCCCTTAAATTTTTCACTCTTTGTTATATTGCAGCCATTTGCTAAAATCATTTAAGTTCATTCTTCTTCCTCATGAATGTACACATAGCACCCCATACTGACAGAAAAACACAGAATTGTTGACATTGTTGCAGATTTATTAAAAAAGAAAAACTGAAATATCACATGGTCCTAAGTATTCAGACCCTTTGCTGTGACACTCATATATTTAACTCAGGTGCTTTCCATTTCTTCTGATCATCCTTGAGATGGTTCTACACCTTCATTTGAGTCCAGCTGTGTTTGATTATACTGATTGGACTTGATTAGGAAAGCCACACACCTGTCTATATAAGACCTTCCAGATCACAATGCATGTCAGAGCAAATGAGAATCATGAGGTCAAAGGAACTGCCTGAAGAGCTCAGAGACAGAATTGTGGCAAGGCACAGATCTGGCCAAGGTTACAAAAAGATTTCTGCTGCACTTAAGGTTCCTAAGAGCACAGTGGCCTCCATAATCCTCAAATGGAAGACGTTTGGGATGACCAGAACCCTTCCTAGAGCTGGCCGTCCGGCCAAACTGAGCTATCGGGGGAGAAGAGCCTTGGTGAGAGAGGTAAAGAAGAACCCAAAGATCACTGTGGCTGAGCTCCAGAGATGCAGTCAGGAGATGGGAGAAAGTTTTAGAAAGTCAACCATCACTGCAGCCCTCCACCAGTCGGGGCTTTATGGCAGAGTGGCCCGACGGAAGCCTCTCCTCAGTGTAAGACACGTGAAAGCCCGCATGGAGTTTGCTAAAAAACACCTGAAGGACTCCAAGATGGTGAGAAATAAGATTCTCTGGTCTAATGAGACCAAAATAGAACTTTTTGGCCTTAATTCTAAGCGGTATGTGTGGAGAAAACCAGGCACTTCTCATCACCTGTCCAATACAATCCCAACAGTGAAGCATGGTGGTGGCAGCATCATGCTGTGGGGGTGTTTTTCAGCTGCAGGGACAGGACGACTGGTTGTAATCGAGGGAAAGATGAATGCGGCCAAGTACAGGGATATCCTGGACAAAAACCTTCTCCAGAGTGCTCTGGACCTCAGACTGGGCCGAAGGTTTACCTTCCAACAAGACAATGACCCTAAGCACACAGCTAAAATAACGAAGGAGTGGCTTCACAACAACTCCGTGACTGTTCTTGAATGGCCCAGCCAGAGCCCTGACTTAAACCCAATTGAGCATCTCTGGAGAGACCTAAAAATGGCTGTCCACCAACGTTTACCATCCAACCTGACAGAACTGGAGAGGATCTGCAAGGAAGAATGGCAGAGGATCCCCAAATCCAGGTGTGAAAGACTTGTTGCATCTTTCCCAAAAAGACTCCTGGCTGTATTAGATCAAAAGGGGGCTTCTACTAAATACTGAGCAAAGGGTCTGAATACTTAGGACCATGTGATATTTCAGTTTATCTTTTTTAATAAATCTGCAACAATGTCAACAATTCTGTGTTTTTCTGTCAGTATGGGGTGCTATGTGTACATTCATGAGGAAGAAGAATGAACTTAAATGATTTTAGCAAATGGCTGCAATATAACAAAGAGTGAAAAATTTAAGGGGGTCTGAATACTTTCTGTACCCACTGTATACAGATCAGGAACAGATACTGAGAATTACACCCAACATACAAACAAGAGAAGTGCTACTGTGCAGAGTGCATACATAAAGAATAAGAACAGATACCGAGAATTACACACAACATACAGGACAAGAGAAGTTCCTAAAGATACCGAGAATCCCCCATCGCACAGGATCTAGGCTCACCTCTGGGCTACACCCAGATTTATAGATGTGGCGGTCGCCCTCCAGTTCTTATTACAATGGTGACACAGCTATTCAATCATTATGAATCCATTTACATAATTAACCTTATTAGCGCGGAGTGTGCGTCACGCGGCTCGGAGGTTAATGATGAATTAACGGGACGTCTCCTGGTCATGTGACCAGGACAAGTCATTATTAGTATAGATATGCAATGTGTCTCCTGGGACCCCGCGCTGTCACCTTTATATTTTATAATTTATTCCCTTGTGTTATGATAACCAAATCCCTAAATGTACCACTGTACCCTGAACCTGACCCATCCCTACACCGATCTCTAAATATGAAGAAAGCCCATCCAAGCAGTGTTTGGACTTCAAACACTTATCTATTCAGAACAAAAATATAATAGGCTCATTCTATGAGCTCACTGGCTCCGGCTAGGCTGCTCACATCATACAAGGATCCCCTCTAGGAAGTCACTCAAAGGGGCACCAAAGAGTCAACAACATCACATAACACATCCGACACGTTTCAAGGCAGCACATCCCCCTCCATCCTGAATAGTCTCCCAGTTCCTGCCACTTAAAAACATCCCCACAGCATGATGCTGCCACCACCATGCTTCACTGTAGGGATGGTATTGGCCAGGTGATGAGCAGTGCCTGGTTTCCTCCAGACATGATGCTTGCCATTTGGGCCAAAGACTTCAATCTTTGTTTCATCAGACCAGAAAGTTTTGTTTCTCATGGTCTGAGAGTCCTTCGGTGCCTTCTGGCAAACTCCAGGTGGGCTGTCATGTGACTTTTACTGAGGAGTGGCTTCCGTCTGGCCACTCTACCATACAGACCTGATTGGTGGAGTGCTGCAGAGATGGTTGTTCTTCTGGAAGGTTCTCCTCTCTCCACAGAGAATTGCTGGAGCTGTGTCAGAGTGACCATCAGGTTCTTGGTCACCTCTCTGACTAATGCCTCGTACACACGCAACGATTATCGGCCGACCGATCGTTCGACTTTTGTCCAGAGTGGTGTTTTGTTGGTTGGAATGTGCCTAGACTGCACACAAATTTTCTCGGCCAACAAAAATCTACTTCGGAAGTGATGTCATGTGCTGGTTTACTTTCAGTGTGTTTTTGCTTCTCTGAGCATGCCCAGTCTTGCTCATCAGATTTTTGTCTGCCGAAATCTGTACTGACTGACGGAAAATCGGCCGTTGTGTTGACGGCCAACAAAAAATTTATAGCCTGCACACCAGATTTTTTTCGGCCGAAAAGTCGGAGACGGTTGTCGGAAGCATCATACTAACAAGCCGAAAATCGGCCGATCGGACTTTGGCCGAAAATTCCCGGCCAATTATCGACGCGTGTGTACGGGGCTTAAGGCCCTTCTCCCCCGATTTCTCAGATTGGCTGGGTGGCCTTTTCTAGGAAGACTCCTGGTGGTTCCAAACTTCTTCCATTTGCTGCAGAAATGTTTCTGTACCCTTCCCCAGATCTGTTCCTCCATACAATCCCGTCTCAGAGGTCTACAGACAATTCCTTGGACTTCATGGCTTGGTTTGTGCTCTGACATGCACTGTTAACTGTGGGACCTTATACAGACAAGTGTGTGCCTTTCCAAATCATGTCCAATCAACTGAATTTACCACAGGTGGACTCCAGTCAAGTTGTAGAAACATCTCAAAGATGATCAGCGGAAACAGGATGCACCTGACCTCAATATTGATTGTCATAGCAAACGCTGTGATACTTATTATGTACATGGGAATTTTTTGGTTTTTATTTTTAATAAATTTGCAAATATTTCAACCTAACCTCTTTCATGTTGTCTATATGGGGAATTGTTTGTTGAATTTTGAGAAAAATAACAATATTAATCTACTGAGGAATAAGGCTGTAACATAAAATATGGAAAAAGTGAAGTGCTGTGAATACTTTCCGGATGCTCTGCAAATTGGATATGTAATGAAATAGTGAAAGGTTTTATTTAAAAATGTCATAGGCATGTTGATGGTGGGGGGAGGGGAGGGGGGTATAATCTGCATTATTTTGGGACTTTATCACTTTAAGAATGTGTCTGTTTTCTGAGGTTGTCACTACCAATAAAAGTTTCCTTTGGAAACAAGTTAAAAAAAAAAAATGAAGTCTCCAGCCTGTCAATAAGCAGCGAGTTTATACTGGCGGCTGTTAGCAAACATCTTTTAACAATAAAACAAATTAATAGATCCCTCTTCTGCGTTTGTTGAGAGCAAAAAAAAAGAACATTGTGATCTATTAGCTGGCAGGAATGCAAGACGTCTTATAATTAACTGAGAAAGGAATTGGAGAGATGGCGAGGACATTAAGATTATTAATTATCGCGCTTTTAATACGCGGATTGGTATGAGAGATTGGACGGGCTGTTCGTCGTCATCGTATTCATGTCAGGCTAAGTGATTTTGAAACCGATACAAAGTAAACTTTCCTTGTAATGTTTTATACGGGTCGGGTAGCTCAGCCATAAAGCCGAAATCCGGCCACAAATATAACTATAAGACATAATAACCACAAAGGTGACATCATCACTAAGCTGTACACAGCCTGGAGAGAAAGAAAGAAAGAAAGAAAGAAAGAAAGAAAGAAAGAAAGAAAGAAAGAAAGAAAGAAAGAAAGATAGGAAGGAAGGAAGGAAGGGAAGAAAAGAAGAACGAAAGAGAGAGAGAGAGAAAGAAAGAAAGAAAGAGAGAGAGAGAAAGAAAGAAAGAAAGAAAGAAAGCAAGCTACAAAGATAGAAAGATAGGAAGGAAGGAAGGAAGGAAGGAAGGAAGGAAGGAAGGAAGGAAGGAAGGAAGGAAGGAAGGAAGGAAGGAAGGAAGGAAAGAAAGAAAGCTACAAAGAAAGAAAGAAAGAAAGAAAGAAAGAAAGAAAGAAAGAAAGAAAGAAAGAAAGAAAGAAAGGAAGGAAGGAAGGAAGGAAGGAAGGAAAGAAAGAAAGAAAGCTACAAAGAAAGAAAGAAAATAAAGAAATATAGAAAGAAATAAAGCAAGGAAGGAAAGAAAGAAAGAAATTAAGAAAGAAAGCTACAGAGAAAGAAAGAAAGAAAGGGAGGAAGGAAGGAAGGAAGGGAGGAAAGAAAGAAAGAAAGGAAGGAAGGGAGGGAGGGAGGAAAGAAAGAAAGAAAATAAAGAAAGAGAGAAAGAAAGAAAGAGAGAAAGAAAGAAAGAAAGAAAGAAAGAAAGAAAGAAAGAAAGAAAGAAAGAAAGAAAGAAAGAAAGAAAGAAAGAAAGAAAGGGAGGAAGGAAGGGAGGAAAGAAAGAAAGCTACAAAGAAAGAAAGAAAATAAAGAAATATAGAAAGAAAGAAAGCTAGAAAGGAAGGAAGGAAGGAAGGAAAGAAAGAAAGAAAGAAAGAAAGAAAGAAAGAAAGAAAGAAAGAAAGAAAGAAAGAAAGAAAGAAAGAAAGAAATCAAAGAAAGAAAGAAAAAGAAAGAAAGAAAAAGAAAGAAAAAAAGCTACAAAGATACAAACAAAAAAAAAAAAATGAAGAAAAAATGAAGAAATTTGACATGGGATTGGCAGCTAGAAGTGGGTCATGTCCAGGCCTTCAAGACTGTTGGAGGGGTTCCATTATATCTCTAGTATTAATGGGCTCCTAGGCCTCAGAGGGCTGTCAGGCAGCACACAGTCTGAACAGATGGTAAGCTGAACCAATGACCGCAGTGGGTTGTTTAACATTTCTTACATATTACATATATCTTTGAGAGTCACCTCCAGAATGGGCACAGCAGGGGTACAGACCTGGGAACTCAGCACAGGGATGGTGAGAACCCTTCATAATGGGTACAGCAGGTGTACAGACCCGGGAACTCAGCACAGGGATGGTGGGAAACTGCCATTCCACTCCCTGACAGCGAGGTGTGAGGTTGCTGGTTCCTTAGCTCGTGTGCTTCCAGAAGCCAGGGGCTAGAGTTGCTTCTCTGCCCCAGGAAGGATGCTGGATCCTGGGGAGGACCCTGGCGGGGGCCCCCTGGATAGGCCTGAGACTATGGAAGACATGGAGCTCGGCCGAAGGAGGGGTGAATCCCTGCCTACCTTTAGACGGAGGACTGTTGAAAAGCTGAGGCGGATTGAGAAAGAGGAGGAGAAATTGGCAACTTTGAAAGTAGAATTTAAAAAGAAAAAGTTGTATTGTGCCAAACTGTACAGTAAGAAGAGACCGGCTCTGAGGCCTGAATTGAAGGACTTGGAGCAAGCTTTGAGGAAGCAGAAAGAGTTGGTGAGCTCTCTGAAGGAAAGCTGTGAAGGACTTCAGGAGAAATACAGGAATGAGGAGCGTTTCAGCCGTATGAGGAGAGGAGCCGCTTCCAGCATGGAGAGTGACCCAGTCAGTGAGGAGATTCAGGTACCGACAGAGTCAGCAGAGAGTGAGAAAGTGGGCCCGGAGGATGAGCCCAGCTCTTCAACACCTCAAACATCTGCTGAGCCCCCAATGGCGGAGGCCTCTGTCTCCCTCCCTCTGCAGCAGCAATGTGGAACACCTGAGCAGGAGGTTGAGGGGGGTACTGGCATGTTGGAGTTCGTCGCTGAGCTGGAATCCCCTCTGGATGGAAGAAAGTTCCATTTTTCTGCAGATTCCCCAGATGAGGAGATGGATACCGTTCCTCGCCCTATGAGAGAGAGACCTGTGGAGAGAGGAAAATTCACCATTAAGCCTGCAACATCCAGGAGGAAGTTTGATCCCGCCATTAACCATGACACTGCAGAGGTAACACAGAAAGCAGGTACAGTGTGTGTGCAAGGTGGTGATGTGAACTTTAATGACAGTGTGCTTGCTGAGGGTTGTAGTGCTATGGGCTGTCAGCCCACACCCATAGACAATGTGCAGCATGCAGTGCAACCTGATACACCTGCTGAAAAAATTCCACTTTTAAATGCAAGTGGTGAGAAAATTGGAAAAAACTGTGTGTTTCTGGTTGAAGAGTCTGCAGAGAGGAGCACCACGGACATTGCAGAGGCTTTGCCTGGACCAAATACAGTGGCTGTTCCTGAGCATGGTGGAGGAGATGCTGGGAGCAGTAGTACTATAACTTTTTTGGAGTCTGCAGTAGACAAGGCTGTGATTGAACCCAGGAAAGCAGCTGAGTGCTCAGAGAAGGGGGAGGGGGTGGGTCTTGTCTCTGCTGCTCCAAAGACTGCAAGGGTTGATTCAGGCTCCTTGTCATCAGGTGTGGTTGTGTCCAAAGACAATGCTGTAATTGCTGATGTTTCTGGGAGGAAAACCTATGCTGGTGCTGCTGAAGGGTTTGGGAGGGGGGTGCAAGCAGGGAAGGAGCATGGAAATGTTTCATCTTCCTCATTATTTAAAAGGAGGAATGTGGTACAGCTCAGATGGGAAGGCGAAGGTATTCCGCCATATAGGAGAGCTGTGGTTGATAAGATTCTGCAGATGGGCTTTAAACCTGCAGATATCTTTGCCCTGATCAGTCCGACCGGCTCCTATGAGTACGATTTGTCCTTTGTCCGTCCGGAGTCTTTGGACATATTTTGGGAGAAATATGAACATGTGTATAGGAGCCTGCCGGACTGGAAAGGGCTCATCCCCAAAGTTGTGTCACGTCAGCCACTTATTAAAATGGTGACGATTCTTGTGCGCAATGAATCCATACCGCAAGGGGATTTATCTGTATGGCTGAGGAGATATGGAGACATCCTGAGCCCCTTACACAAAATAATGGATGATCGAGGAATATGGACGGGGGGATGGTCTGTGCAGCTAAAACTGAGGGTTATTGATAATGTCATCCAGCATCTGCCATCCTCAGCTTTCCTAGGGAGGGACAGACTGACCATCTTCTATCCAGGCCAGCCAAAGCTGTGCAATAAGTGTGGGGATAAAGGGCACTTTGCATCCTCCTGTCCAGTAATGAAATGCTCTCTGTGTCAGGATTTAGGGCATTTGGCAAAGGATTGCAATATTATAAGGTGCAACTTGTGCAATGCAGTTGGGCATCCTTATAGCCAGTGTCCTGAGGCAGTACACAACCAGCCTGAGCTCATGAGAGAGTTTTTCCGTCTGGACATGGAGGATGCTCAGAGCTCAGCAGCTAGGGTGCCTGCGATTCCCTCCGAGACTGTACCAATACCCAGTGTGTCAGTGTCTTCCCAGTCTGTGGTGCCCCAGTCTGTGCCAATGCCCAGTGTGTCAGTGTCTTCCCAGTCTGTGGTGCCCCAGTCTGTGCCAATGCCCAGTGTGTCAGTGTCTTCCCAGTCTGTATGTAAGGTATCGGTTACTAAGAATGTGTCCAATCCTTCTGTGTCTATGTCTTCCAAAATTGCAGAGGCGGCAAGAGGTGCTGAGGCAGGGGCATCAAGTACAGTGCCAGTCCCCTCCCCTAGACATTGCAGGGCTTCCATTAGGGACCATGGGGTGCAGAGGAGTGGGGAGAATGGTGAAGAGGCTGGCCTGGTGGTAGATAAGGTAAGGGAGAGTGGGGGTGAAGGGGAGGGTAAGAGTGGGGAAACTGTTATTTCCAATTTGTCCAAGGGGGATACGGAATGGTTGGAGGAGAAAAGAAAGAAGGGCAAAAGAAGGAAAAAAAAGTGTTCAGCTACCCACAGTCCTGAGGTTTTGCCTTTGACAAATAAGTTTGGGGTCCTGTCAGATGATGAATGGGACTTGTTGAGTACAGAATCTTCCATGGATGATGAGTCGCAGGGTGCAGTGAAGCGCACTGGTTCTCCAGGGGGAGAGAGTAGTCAGGCTAAGAAACGGCTGCCTCAATTATCTGTTAAAAGTGGCAACCAATAATGTTATCAGCTGAAAATCAGTCCTAAAATATAATTTTTCATTAAAGGCTCCATGCATGGTGAAGTTTCTTAGTCTGGCTCTCTCGTAGGGTTTATGCTGTGCGCAATTTGGTTTATTTATTATGTTCTTGTTTTGTATAGTTATATTCAATTATTTTGTAAATATGTTATTTATAATTTATTTATTATGGTTTTATTGTATATAAGTTGATTGATTGTAAGAATTTCCAATAAACAAAATTAACCCTTCATAATGGGCACAACAGATGTACAGACCCAGGAACTCAGCACAGGGATGGTGGGAACCCCTCATAATGGGCACAGAAGGTGTACAGACCCAGGAACTCAGCACAGGGAGGGTGGGAACCCCTCATAATGGGCACAGCAGGTGTACAGACCCAGGAACTCAGCACAGGGATGGTGGGAAACTGCCATTCCACTCCCTGACAGCGAGGTGTGAGGTTGCTGATTCCTTAGCTCGTGTGCTTCCAGAAGCCAGGGGCTAGAGTTGTTTCTCTGCCCCAGGAGGGATGCTGGATCCTGGGGAGGACCCCGGCGGGGGCCCCCTGGATAGGCCTGAGACTAGGCCTCAGCCTATGGAAGACATGGAGCTCGGCCCAAGGAGGGGTGAATCCCTATCTACCTTTAGACGGAGGATTGTGGACAAGCTGACAAGGATTGAGAAAGAGGAGGAGAAATTGGCAGCTTTAAAAACTGAATTTAAAAAGAAAAAGTTGTATTGTGCCAAACTGTACAGTAAGAAGAGACCGGCTCTGAGGCCTGAATTAAAGGACTTGGAGCAAGCTTTGAGGAAGCAGAAAGAGTTGGTGAGCTCTCTGAAGGAAAGTAGCGGAGCTTTTAAGGAGAAATACAGGAATGAGGAACGTTTCAGCCGTATGAGGAGAGGAGCCGTTTCCAGCATGGAGAGTGACCCAGCCAGTGAAGAGATGCAGGTACCGACAGAGTCAGCAGAGAGTGAGAAAGTGGGCCCGGAGGATGAGCCCAGCTCTTCAACACCTCAGACATCTGCTGAGCCCCCAATGGCGGAGGCCTCTGTCTCCCTCCCTCTGCAGCAGCAATGTGGAACATCTGAGCAGGAGGTTGAGGGGGGTACTGGCATGTTGGAGTTCATCGCTGAGCTGGAAACCCCTCTGGATGGAAGAAAGTTACATTTTTCTGCGGATTCCTCAGATGAGGAGATGGATACCGTTCCTCGCCCTATGAAAGAGAGACCTGTGGAGAGAGGAAAATTCACCATGAAGCCTGCAACATCCAGGAGGGAGTTTGATCCCACCATCAACCATGACACTGCAGAGGTAACAACACAGCAAGCAGGTACAGTGTGTGTGCAAGGTGGTGATGTGAACTTTAATGACAATGTGCTTGCTGAGGGTTGTAGTGCTATGGGCTGTCAGCCCACACCCATAGACAATGTGCAGCATGCAGTGCAACCTGATGCACCTGCTAAAAAAACTTTAAATGCGATTGGTGGGAAAACTGAAAATAACTTTGAGCTTTTGGTTGAAGTGTCTGCAGAGAGGAGCACCATGGACATTGCAAAGGCTTTTCCTGACCCAAATAAAGCTGTTGTTCCTGAAAATGGTGCAGGAGATGCTGGGAGCAGTAGTGCTACAACTGTTGGGGATTCTGCAGTAAAAAAAACTGTGATTGAACCCAGGAAAGCAGCTGAGTGCTTAGAGAAGGGGGAGGGGGTGGGTCTTGTCTCTGCTGCTCCAAAGACTGCAAGGGATGTTTCAGGCTCCTTGTCAGCAGGTGTGGCTGTGTCTAAGGACAATGCTGTAATTACTGGTATGTCTGGGAGGAAAACCTATGCTGGTGCTGCTACAGGATCTGGTAGGGGGGAGCATGGAAATGGTTTATCTTCCTCACTATTTAAAAGGAGGAATGTGGTTCAGCTCAGATGGGAAGGCGAAGGTATTCCCCCATATAGGAGAGCTGTGGTTGATAAGATTCTGCAGATGGGGTTTAGACCCGAAGATATCTTCGCCCTGATCAGTCCGACCGGCTCCTATGAGTATGATTTGTCCTTTATCCGTCCGGAGTCTTTGGACATATTTTGGGAGAAATATGAGCATGTGTGTAGGAGCCTGCCGGACTGGAGAGGGCTCATCCCCAAAGTTGTGTCACGTCAGCCACTTATTAAAATGGTGACGATTCTTGTGCGCAATGAGTCCATACCACAAGGGGATTTATCTGTATGGCTGAGGAGATATGGAGACATCCTGAGCCCCTTACACAAAATTATGGATGACCGAGGAATATGGACGGGGGGATGGTCTGTGCAGCTAAAACTGAGGGTTATTGATAATGTCATCCAGCATCTGCCATCCTCAGCTTTCCTGGGAAGGGACAGGCTGACCATCTTTTATCCAGGCCAGCCAAAACTGTGTAATAAATGTGGGGATAAAGGGCACTTTGCATCCTCCTGTCCAGTGATGAAATGCTCTCTGTGTCAGGATTTAGGGCATTTGGCAAAGGATTGCAACATTATAAGGTGCAACTTGTGCAATTCGGTTGGGCATCCTTATAGCCAGTGTCCCGAGGCAATGCATAACCAGCCTGAGCTCATGAGAGAGTTCTTCCGCCTGGACATGGAGGATGCTCAGAGCTCAGCAGCTAGGGTGCCTGCGATTCCCTCTGAGTCTGTGCCAATGCCCAGTGTGCCTGTGTTTTCCCAGTCTGTGCGTTTGCCTAGTGTGCCTGTGTCTTCCCAGTCTGTGCGTTTGCCCAGTGTGCCTGTGTCTTCCCAGTCTGTGCGTTTGCCCAGTGTGCCTGTGTCTTCCCAGTCTGTGCGTTTGCCCAGTGTGCCTGTGTCTTCCCAGTCTGTGCGTTTGCCTAGTGTGCCTGTGTCTTCCCAGTCTGTGATTTCCCAGTCTGTGCCAATTCCCAGTGTGTCAGTGTCTTCCAAATCTGTGGCGCCCCAGTCTGTGCGTTTGCATGTATCAGTTACCGAGAATGTGTCCAATCCTTCTGTGTCTATGTCCTCCAAAATTGCAGAGGCCGCAAGAGGTGCTGATGCAGGGGCATCAAGTGCAGTGCCAGTCCCACCCCCTCGACATTTCAGGGCTTCTATTGGGGACCAGGGGATGCAGAGGAGTGGGGAAAATGGTGAAGAGGCTGGCCTGGTGGCAGATAAGGTAAGGGAGAGTGGGGGTGAAGGGGAGGCTAAGAGTGGGGAGACTGTAATTTGCAGTTTGTCCAAGGATGATGTGGAATGGTTGGAGGAGAAAAGGAAGAAGGGCAAAAGAAAAAAAAAAAGGTGTTCAGTTGCCCAAAGTCCTAAGGTTTTGCCCTTGAAAAATAAGTTTGGGGTCCTGTCAGATGATGACGATGAATGGGACTCGTTGAGTACAGCGTCTTCTATGGATGATGAGTCCCAGGGTGCATTGAAGCGCACTGGTTCTCCAGGGAGAGAGAGTAGTCAGGCTAAGAAACGGCTGCCTCAATTATCCTAATGGCAGTTCCCACTCCGTTAAAAGTGGCAACCATTAATGTTGCCAGCTTAAAATCAGTGAGTGCTCGTCATATGGCCTTATTTTTGCTCAGCGAGTTTGATGCTGACATTTTGTTTTTGCAAGAGACCCATCTCAGTAATCTGGCTGATATACATCTGGCAAAGAAGGAGTGGAAGCGTGGTCCCTCCTTTTGGTCTCTTGCGGCCGAGCCTTACAGCGGGGTTGCGGTCCTTTTTTCCGGTATGGTAACATGCCGACGGGTAATTGAGGTAGAGATTGGGAGATGCATGATTTTGGATGTCTCTGTGAGGGGGCAGGACCTGCGCCTGATTAACATCTATGGTCCCCAGACAAAATGGGACAGGAAATGCCTCTTTACAAAGATTAAGCCTTTTCTTTTTACGGCTCAGCAGGTTATCTTTGGAGGTGACTTCAACACCATTACTAGGCCTAAAGACAGGAGAGGTTTCAGAGATAAGCTGGGCTATGACAGCCTTTTCCTAAATGCAATGGTTAGGGAAGCAGGTCTGGTAGATGTGCACATTAAGCGCTGCCCAGACAGCACGGGGTTCACTTTTCAGCGAGGTAATAGTCAGAGTAGGATAGATAGGTTTTTTTTAAAGGAGGACTCTGCTTTTTCGGCACCTGTTTGTCGGGCAGTGGAGTTTTCTGATCACTGTATTCTATATTTGACTCTGAATGCCTCAGGCGTGCCACCTAGGGGGAGGGGTATCTGGAGATTGAATTCGGCCCTCCTGGATGACGAGGAAGTAAGACAATCCTTTGAGGAATTTTTTCAGGCACAGGTAACTATCCTAGACTTTTGCAACAGTAAGTCAGAATGGTGGGAGCTTATAAAACAGCGGACTGTTAGGCTTTTCAAGGCCATAGGGAGAAAGAGACAGCAAGATAAGTATATCACCTACCAGCGTTTGCGGAGGAAACTTGACCGCCTTGTATCGAATGGAGGAGATTCTGGGGCGATCTCTGAGGTGAAGCTCCTCCTGAGGACCCATCAATATGACCGGCACGCCTCTTTGGTTCAGGAAAGGGACTGTGGGAAATACCATTCGCCTGACCCTTACCAGAATTGTAAACAGAGCGTAGCAGTTAAGACGGTCAATGGCCTGAAGGACAGTACGGGCTCTCTGACGAAGTCTAGGTCAGGGATCCTGGAGGTCGTCAGGTCATACTATGCTGATCTCCTGGGAGGAAAGAACCTTGATCGGACAGGGATGTTGAGTTTCTTGGACTCTACGCCAGGTCTGGAAAATATTGTTCCTTTGATGAATTTGACAGATGAAATCACTGCAGATGAGGTGATCCAGGCTATTGATAAACTAGCCATCAGGAAAACGCCAGGGCCAGATGGTTTGACAGCCGAATTTTATAAATGTTTTAAGAAGATCCTGGCTTCACACCTTGCGGAGGTTTTTAATGGCTGTTTGCATGAGGGTTCTCTCCCTCCTTCCATGAGGCAATCTGCAGTGGTTCTTCTGTCAAAGGGCAAAGATCCTTCGATGATTGAGAATTGGCGCCCCATTAGCCTTCTTAATGTCGATAGAAAGATACTGGCAAAGATTTTTTTCTGGCGATTATCATCAGTGGCAGGCGATTTGTTATCCCATCACCAGCACTGCGCAATCCAGGGTAGAAGCACTTTCTCAGCTGTGTTAGCTGTCCGGGAGGCCTTGGAGCGTTGTAGGGCTGCTGGTTGGGGTAAATATCTGCTGACATTGGATCAGGCTAAGGCCTTTGATAGGGTTAATCATGAGTACCTATGGCTCCTTCTTGGCAAGTATGGCCTGGAGGGGGGTTTCATTGATTGGCTCAAGATTTTGTACAAAGGGGCTGAAAGCTTTCCTCTGGTTAATGGTTGGGTTGGGCAGCCCTTTGTGGTTGGCTCAGGTGTGCGTCAGGGGTGTCCTTTGAGTCCTCTGCTATATGCGTTTGCAATCGACCCCTTCATTAGAAGGCTAGAGAGTGGACCATTGTGTGGGGTACCTTTGGGCATCGCTGGTGAGCCTCCTTTGAAGGTTGTGGCTTATGCTGATGACGTTTCTGTTTTTGTCTCTGGGACTGGGGAAGCGCAGGAGGTGGTCTCAGTGACAAGGCAGTATGCGGAAGCATCAGGTTCAAAGGTCAACCAGGACAAGTGTGAAGCTTTCTGGATGGGTGTGGAAGGTGAGAGCTTTGTTCTCCCGGATGACTTCCCGGAGCCCCAACAAAAAATTAGAGTTCTAGGCATTGAATTTGGCCCAGGTGACTATGGTCATGCAAATTGGGTGAGCAGGCTGGAGAATGCCAATGCCAAGGTGGCGAGCTGGAAAAGTTGGCGGTTTTCCTTAAGGGAAAAGGTTGATCTGATCAAAGGTTACCTGATTCCAATTTTTCTGTATGTCAGTTTTGTCTGCATTTTGCCAGTGTCTCTCTATACCAGGATCTATAGTTGTTTCTTCCAGCTGTTATGGGGAAACAGAATAAACCTTGTCAAAAGGAGTGTGACTTATCTTCCTAGGCGGGAGGGTGGTCTAGGAATGATCAACCCTGTAGTCTTTTTCTCTCTGATGTTTGTAAAGTACAACCTTGGTAACATGTTGGCAGAGAGACCGCCTGGGTGGGTTGGTATTTTCCAGTCCTGGTTTAGGCCCTTTCTGCGAAACTGGGAAAATGGTGGGCCAGTGAAAAGCCTGAGGGTCAAGCATGATAAGCTCCCGACTTATGTTGCCCCGTGTTTGAAAATACTTCGGCAGTGGCAAGTAACGGCAGGGGAGATCAGATCTCTTCCAAGGAAACTTCTTGAGAAGCGGATCATGAGCTCTGTTTTTTGCGAACCACTGGCCTTAAGGGATTGCCCAAGCCTAGTTTTGGGGGAGGGTTTGCGTTTGATTAATTTGGAGAGAATCCCAATGAAGTTTAGGGATCAGGCTTGGCTCGCTTTCCATGGAAAACTATATGTGAAGGGCAACCTGAAGTTTCTCTCTGTGAGTGATCGTGGCTGCCCGAGAGTAGAGTGTGGAGGTGCGGTGGAGTCCATGGATCATTTTTTGCTTCAGTGCCCTTTTAATATAGAGGTGTACAAGAGGGTAGGGAGGGCTCTGAGTGTACCCTTCCTCCCCCATATGAGTTATGCAGAGTGGGTGTATGGGGCATTCCAGACTCGCCGGGATTATGATTTGGAAACACTTTTTTTAGTTAGTGTAGTAGTCCGTTATTTCACGTGGAGTGCACGGTGCCAGGTATCCTTACGGAGTAAAATCCTCCCTGTTGAGGTGGTGGTGCAGAACATTCTGGGTGAGGTTGGGAAGATTCGGGGTCTTGAGAAAGACAGGTGGCAGCAGGAGGCCTGGATAAAGGCGTGGAGGAATATCAGGACTCTGTAGCTGCTGCCTGTTGATCTCGGGGTGTGCGGCTTTTCTTTCTGTCCTTGCTTCACTCCCCTAGATTTTCAGATAAAATATATTTTTGATAAAAGGCTACATGCATGGTGACGGTGATGTTCCTTAGTCTGGCTCTCTCGTAGGGTTTATGCTGTGCGCAATTTGGTTTATTTATTATGTTCTTGTTTGGTTTTTGGTTTTGTATAGTTATATTTAATTATTTTGTAAATATGTTATTTATTAATTTATTTATTATGGTTTTATTGTATATAAGTTGTTGTTTGTAAGATTTTTCAATAAACAAAATTAACCCCTCATAATGGGCACAGCAGGTGTACAGACCCAGGAACTCAGCACAGGGATGGTGGGAACCCCTCATAATGGGCACAGCAGGTGTACAGACCCAGGAACTCAGCACAGGGATGGTGGGAACCCCTCATAATGGGCGCAGCAGGTGTACAGACCCAGGAACTCAGCACAGGGATGGTGGGAACCCCTCATAATGGGCACAGCAGGTGTACAGAACTGGGAACTCAGCACAGGGATGGTGGGAACCCCTCATAATGGGCACAGCAGGTGTACAGACCCAGGAACTCAGCACAGGGATGGTGGGAACTCACCAATAGAGTCAGAGATTTACTCTCCAGCATCCAGCAAATACTGAGATTTGAGTTTGGGGTGGAGTAACCCTGTAATAGTCGGTGTGATGAGGTCGGATTGAGTGTTCAGTAGACAAGCACATAAGTCATTTAGTTGGTTGTGCAATTCTTCTGGATTACTCAACTGGTTTCTTCCCAACACATGATGTGGACTGGAGGTCCCAGAGGATTGTGACGGCTTTATTGTCTCTCTGGGGGACCATCATTCATGGAGTTCAGCAGTGACAACAGATTAGTGTGTGGTCAGAGGTCAGCCGGCTGGGCTAGAGGTCACAGGAAAAGACCGGCCACAAGTGTTTCCCTCTGTGACCACATGAAAGAGATCCTAATTCTGTGTAAACTGGAGACTTCCTCCTCTAAGAACTCTGAGGCTTCCAACTGAATTCCAGGGGCCACAGGAACTACTGGTGCCAGGGGCCAAATCCATAGTACTGCATAGATAGATAGATAGATAGATAGATAGATAGATAGATAGATAGATAGATAGATAGATAGATAGATAGATAGATAGATAGATAGATAGATAGATAGATAGATAGATAGATAGATAGATAGATAGATAGATAGATAGATAGATAGATAGATAGATAGATAGATAGATAGATAGATAGATAGATAGATAGGGCAGCCTGTCACCGGTGGATAGATAGAAAGAAGAATATAAAGAAAGAAATATTAGAGCGATAGATGAAAGAGAAAGTAAGAGAAAAGAAGATAATTAGAGAGAGAGATGAAAGAAAGAGGAAAATAATCAGTAAATATGGTACAGCAATCAAGTAACATGTGAAGCCCCTCCCAATAACATTCTAATGATGGCTCTCTGTAGACTCTCATTATAATTTCCCTGTCCCATTAACCTGTAATGAAAGTAAGAGAGATACTTCTAGAAATGCTTGCTGCCTGGCTGCCATGCTGATCCTCTGGCTTCAGTAGATCAGGTTCTCACTTTCTGAGTTGCTGACCTGATGCGGAAAGTTAGAGACAAGCCGAATGTCCTGATCGGCATGTTCTGGGCCGGCATTGAAGTCGGAGGCTCAGCATGATGGCCGGGTCACCAGCAGTAGCGGCTGGTGCTCCATGGGCCGGGGGGGGGGGGGGGCAGCAAACCTGCTTAAAAAAAAAAAATCCCATTGGAATCCATGCATCCAGCGTCCTGCATGTAGATTAGGGGGCCTGACGCATGGATGGGGGGGGGCAGTGCCCCTGCGCTCCCAATGGATGGGCCGCCACTGGTCACCAATATTATGCTGCAAGTACAGTAATGACCATCTTGTTTCTCACATGACAGGTCCCCTTTAAGGCCGTACCCCCCCTCCCCCCCTCCGCCCCCTGGCATTAGCTCCTGGATTAGTTTGGGTAATTTAGGTAAATGAGGGAACGGTTTTCCCATTTGCTTTGTCCTGTTTGCCGGGCCGTGTGCCGAGTGTGCTGAGTGCCTGATCCCCGGGGGCTGCAATAATGTCTCGGATCTTGTCTGTACCGGCACAATACGGCTTTATTAACTGCGGACACCGCAGGGACATGCCGATTCTCCTGCCAGGTTACAGCTCTGTACGGCAGGTGAAGTGCCGCATGGATATTTAAGATTTCAGTGGAGTGCCAAATACAGATGCAGGCTGTTTATTGTATGCATTTAAATGGGGTTCACACTTTGTTGTGCACATGTGCTTTTGCACGTTATGTTGTGCATCAGTGTGCTGTGTGTCAGGTCAGCCCATGGCTGAATGTGCTCTGCCCAACACCCCAAAATGCACAAAGGGTGCAATAGGAATGCATGGCACTGCAGCCCACCATAGGCCACAACATGCGCATGTACGCAGGCTTAATAGTGTGAACGGATAACTTCAAGGTTTGAGAAAGAAACTTTAACTTTAAAAAAAGAAAGAAAAAAAGAAAGAAAAAAAAGAAAGAAAGAAACTTTAACTTTAAGAAAGGAAGAAAGGAGGAAAAAAGAAAAATAAACTTTGACGTTAAGAAAGAAAGAAACTTTAACTTTAAAAAAAAAAGAAAGAAAGATACATAGAAAAATAAAAAGATGTATAGAAAGAAAGAAAGAAAGAAAGAAAGAAAGAAAGAAAGAAAGAAAGAAAGAAAGATACATAGAAAGAGAAAGAAAGAAAGGAATATATAAATAAATGAATGTAGAAAGAAAGAAAGCTACAAAGAAATAAAGAAAGAAAGAAAGATACATAGAAAAAGAGAAAGAAAGAAAGAAAGATACATAGAAAAAGAGAAAGATGAATTTAACGAAAGATACAAAGAAAGAAAGATAAAAAGATAAAAAGAAAAAAAGATGAATAGAAAGAAAGAAATCCACAAAGAAAGAAAGATACATAGAAAGAGAGAAAGAAAGAATGAATGATACAGAAAGACAGAAAAAAAAAAAAAGACAGAAAGAATGATACATAGAAAGAGAGAAAGATAAATAAATAAAGAAAGAAAGATACATAGAAAGAAAGAAAGATACAAAGAAAAAAGATACAAAGAAAGAAAGATAGATAGAAAAAAAGCAACAAAGAAGGAAAGATACATAGAAAGAGAGAATGATACATAGAAAAAGATGAATAGAAAGAAAGATACAAAGGAAGAAAAAGATAAAAACATAAGAAGATACACAGAAAGAAAGAAATCCACAAAGAAAGAAAGAAACATAGAAAGAGAGAAAGAATGATATATAGAGAGAAAGATAAAAAGAAAGAAAGAGAACGAATGATAAATAGAACGAGAGAAATATAGAAAGAAAGAAAGAAAGAAAGAACGATACATAGAAAGAGAGAAAGCTAAATAAAAAAAAGAAAGCTTAAAAAGAAAGAAAGGTACATAGAAAGAAAGAAAGAAAGAAAGATAAATAGAAAGATAGCAACAAAGAAAGAAAGAAAGAACGATATATAGAGAGAAAGATAAAAAGAAAGAAAGAGAACGAACCAAAAATAGAAAGAGAGAAATATAGAAAGAAAGACCGAAAGAATGATAAATAGAAAGAGAAAAAGATAAATAGAAAGAAAAAATACATAAAAAGGAGAGAAAGAAACATAGAAAAAAGAGAGAAAGAAAAAAAGATAAAAAGAAAGAAAGATAGAAAGAATGAAAAAGAAAGATAAAGAGATCGATCAAAGAACAAAAGAAAGAAAGAATGATAAATAGAAAGAAAGATACAAAGAAAGAAAGAAAGATAGATAGAAGAAAGATAAAGAGATAGATCAAAGAAAGAAAGATAATTAGAGAGATAAATGAAAGAGAAGGAAAGGCCACCAAGTCCACAACATGCACATAGATGCAATAATGGGAACGGATAACTTTAGGCTTGCTTTGCACACTGAATATCATAATAAACTATTGTTTTTATTCAAATAAAATACTAATTTCCACCTTTCTTCCCACCGTTTGTTCTATCTCAGTGCTGCTGATCTCATGCAGCCTCTTTGCAGCCATCTCCTGCCTTTCTACTCTTCAGCAACAGCTGCATGACATTACTCAGGGTGGGTGCCCTCTAGTGGCCATTAGGCTGTAGTTGCTGATTAATGCGTTTCAGGAAAATAGCACATTACGGCCATTAGATGGAGCTCATGATTATAGGAAATAAATATTAGACAAATATGTGAAGGCCGTACAAATCATATTTATATGTCCAGTGAAATGATCTCTAATTTGATGTGATGATATTTTATCCCCCCTGCAGATCCTCACCTCCAGTACGAGAAGATCGGGGCAGATGCGGTGGTAAAGTGCGGATCCCTGGACTCTGACTTCCCTGTAACGTGGACTGTAAACGGGACGGACATTGACAGTTCCCAGCTGAACGGCTCCTCTCTGGTCTTACACAACCTTAATCTATCACACAATGGATTATATTCCTGTTTTGAGGGATCTTCCTGGAATCTGCGGCACCAGACCACCCTCAGAGTCGGCTGTGAGTAGATCTTCAGAGCTTTCATTGTTTTCTAAATAAAGTAAATGGAACGTTGTGCCACCACAGGTATGATCATGGAGGAGAAGATAAAAAATATAGTTGAAGTTCTCCTGGCATGCTTGCACTCTACCAGTGATGGTCACATGATTGATGCCAAGGCTTTGATCTTCTGGTGTCCTCAGTAAAGTGCCACTTATCCGTTCCCTTTGGCAGAGGCCACATGACCAATGGCATAGATAAAATCTGAGCCCTGTAGAATTTCATCTATTTCCAGAGAAAAGCATTAATTTTAGCTGTCCCATTTTCTTTTTATAAAGATGTCAGCCAGGGAGCTTTCATTTATTGGTGGAGGTGCTACTGCTGCTAAATGACAGATCCCCTGCTGGTTACTTTACAAACAGCTGAGGGTTTGCATATGCAAACTGGCCAAATATAACAAGTTTGACTGACAATCTGTTGAATTGCAAAGAGCAGGGGTGGCAGTTTTTCCGCTGCTAAATGACAGATCCCCTGCTGCCTTGTTTACAAATAGAAGTGGGTCAGGGTCAGGGAGCATTCATGTAGTACTGGATGTGTTGTTGCTGCTAAATGCAAGATCCCCTGCTGGTGTGGGTTGAATATTGGCTCATCCCTATTTATGTTTCTAGAATATCTTAATAATCATATTTAGTCAATAATGTCACTCTGCATCTCCATCTAGTTTGTTTACCATTGAAATCAGACCAGGGAGCTTTCATTTAATGGTGGTGGTGCTGCTGCTAAATGACAGATCCCCTGCTGGTGTGGTATGAATGTGAGCTCATTTCTAATTATGTTTCTAGAATATGGCCATGGCTATATTTAGTTAGTAATGTCACCGAACATGCCAAGCTGGTTTGCTTACAAACAGAAACAGGTCAGGGAGCTTTCATTTAGTGGTGGCAGTGCTACTGCTGCTAAATGACAGATCCCCTGCAGGTTACTTTACAAACAGCTGAGGGTTTGCATTTGTAAACTGGACAAATATAACAAGTTTGACTGACAATCTGCTGAACTGCAAACAGCAGGGTTGGCAGTGTTTCTGCTGCTAAATGACAGATCCCCTGCTGCTTTGTATAAATAGAAACTGATCAGGGAGCTTTCATGTAGTGGTGGCAGTGCTGCTGCTGCTAAATGACAGATCCTCTGCTGCTTTGTTTACAAATAGAAGTGGGTCAGGGAGCTTTCTTTAGTGATGGACATGTTAATGCTGCTAAATGACAGATCCCCCTTCTGGTTACTTTACAAACAGCTGAGGGTTTGCATGTGTAAACTGGACAAATAACAAGTTTGACTGACAATCTGCCAAACTGCAAAGAGCAGGGTTGGCAGTGTTTCTGCTGCTAAATGACAGATCCCCTGCTGGTTTGTTTACAAACAGAAGCTGGAGATGAATTGGCCAAATATAACAAATTTGTTCAATGATCTACTGAGCTGCGAATAGCCTGGGTTTGGGTCGAATGGAATGTTAGCTCATCCCTAATTATATTTCTAGAGTATGGATCATATTTAGTCAATGATGTCACCCCGCATCCTCATCTAGTTTGATGGAATCTGACCAGGGAGCTTTCATTTAGGAGGCGCTGCTGCTGCTGCTAAAGGACAGATCCCCTGTTGGTTTGGGCAGAATGTGAGATTATCCCTAATTATTTTTCTAGAATATAGTCATGGTCATATTTATTCATTGATGTCACCCTGCATTCTCATCTAGTTTGTTTACAAATTGAATCTGGAGCTTTCATTAAGCGCTGGTTCACACTAGCGCGACGCTACTTCGGGTGGCGACCTCCGAGGTCGCGGTGCGAGCAGCGCGCCGCGACCTCGGAGCGGCCGCCACGGACTTCATAACATTGAAGTCTATGGCGGTCGCCTCCTGGTCGCCCCAAAGAAGCTCCGGATCCTTTTTCTAGGTCGTAGCGACTTGTGTCGCTCCTATTAGAACGGGTCCGTAGCTTCCCTATGGGAGGCGACCTGCGGCGACCTGTGAGGCGACCAGGTCGCCTCACAGGTCGCCCTAGTGTGAACCGACACTTAGTAGTGGAGGTGCTACTGCTGCTAAATGACAGACCCCCTTCTGGTTTGGGTCGAATGCGAGATCATCCCTAATTTATATTTCTAAAATATGGTCATGATTATATTTAATCAATGATGTCACCCTACATCCTCAGCTAGTTTGTTTACAAACAGAAATCGGCCAGGGAGCTTTCATTAGTGGAGGTCCTACTGCTGCTGGTTTGTTTACAAACAGAAGCTGAGGATTTGCCTGGGCGAACTGGTCAAATGTAACAAACTGAAGTAATTAGAAACAGGTCAATGATCATAGTTAGTCAATGATGTCACTCTGCATCCTCATCTAATTTGTTTACAAATATAATCTGCCCAGGGTGCTGCTGCTAAATGACAGATCCCCTGCTGGTGTGGGTTGAATGTTGGCTTATCCCTATTTATGTTTCTAGAATATGCTAATGATCATATTTAGTCAATAATGTCACCCTGCATCTAGTTTGTTTAAAATTGAAATCAGGCCAGGGAGCTTTCATTTAATGGTGGTGCTGTTGCTGCTAAATGACAGATGCCCTGCTGGTGTGGGTTGAATTTGAGCTCATTTCTAATTATGTTTCTAGAATATGGCCATGGCTATATTTAGTCAATAATGTCACCGAACATGCCCAGCTGGTTTGCTTACAAACAGAAACAGGTCAGGGAGCTTTCATTTAGTGGTGGCACTTAGTCGTTACTAAATGACAGATCCCATGCTGAATGTGGGCTCATCCCTATTTATGTTTCTAGAATATGTTGATGATCACATTTAGTCAAAGTCATCCTGCATCCCCATTTAGTTTGTTTACAAACAAAGCCGGCCAGAGAGCTTTTATTGAGTGGTGCGGGTGCTGCTGCTGCTAAATGCAAGATCCCCTGCTGGTGTGGGTTGAATGTTGGCTCATCCCTATTTATGTTTCTAGAATATCTTAATGATCATATTTAGTCAATGATGTCACTCTACATCCCCATCTAGTTTGTTTATAATTGAAATCAGGCCAGGGAGCTTTCATTTAGTGGGGGAGTTGCTGATGATGATAAATAACAGATCCCTTGTTGGTTTGGGTAGAATGTGGGCTCATCCCTTAATATAATTATAAAATATGATCATGATCATAAATGATCAATGATGTCACCCTGCATCTCTATCTAGTTTTCAAACAGAAGATAGCCAGGGAGCTTTCATTTAGTGGAGGAGGTGCTGCTGATGATAAATGACAGATCCCTTGCTGGTTTGGGTAGAATGTGGGCTCATCCCTGATTATATTTATAAAATATGGTCATGATAATAATTTATCAATGATATCACCCTGCATCTCTATCTAGTTTTCAAACAGAAGATAGTCAGGGAGCTTTCATTTAGTGGTGGAGGTGCTGCTGCTACTAAATGGCGCATCCCTATTTATGTTTCTAGAATATCTTAATGATTATGTTTAGTCAAGGATGTCACTCTGCATCCCCATCTAGTTTGTTTACAATTTAAGTCAGGCCAGGGAGCTTTCATTTAGTGGCGGAGGTGCTGCTGTTGCTAAATGACAGATCCCTTGCTGGTTTGGGTAGAATGTGGGCTCATCCCTTGCTGTATTTAAAAAATGTGGTCATGATCATAATTGATCTGCATCTCGATCTAGTTTTCAAACAGAAGCCAGCCAGGGAGCTTTCATTTGATAGTGGAGGTGCTGCTGATGGTAGATGACAGATCCCTTGTTGATTTGGGTAGAATGTGGGCTCATCCCTGGTTGTATTTATAAAATATGATCATGATCATAATTGATCTGCATCTCGATCTAGTTTTCAAACAGAAGCCAGCCAGGGAGCTTTCATTTGATAGTGGAGGTGCTGCTGATGGTAGATGACAGATCCCTTGTTGATTTGGGTAGAATGTGGGCTCATCCCTGGTTGTATTTATAAAATATGATCATGATCATAATTGATCAATGATGTCACCCTGCATCTCAATCTAGTTTTCAAACAGAAGCCAGCCAGGGAGCTTTCATTTAGTGGTGGAGGTGCTGCTGCTGCTAAATGACAGATCCCATGCTGGTTTGGGTCAAATGTGAGCCCATCCTTAATTGTAATGTTTCTAGAATACTTTGATTTGTAGTGAATTTTAGATTTATTAACAAACTGTATAATTTTGGCATCACTGTGAAAACCATTTCTTTCTTTATGAATATTATATTTAAATAAAAAGTTTTTGTGCCCGGAGTTCAGCTTAAGCCCCGGTTCACACTACTGCGTGTGCGGGGTTCGCATGTCATGTCGGAGCGCACTGCTCCGACATGACATGCGATCAGCTGTGCGGTGCGAGTATAGCCATACAGTTTGTATGGCTAAATTCGCATCGCACCCGCAGCAAACACGCACAGGAGGCATTTTTGCTGCCGCATCAGGATCGGATCGCACAGCGGTTCACACTTGTGCGATCCGATCCTGTGCGAACTGCACGATCGCACTGCGATATGCGATCAAACTGGGGGTGTCGTTAAGATTACATTGACACCCCCAGCGGATCGCATATGGCAGTGTGAACTGCCGGGGGTGCGTGTGCGATGCGGGAACAGGCTGCGAGTTCGCAGCCTTCCCGCATCGCATCAGTGTGAACCGAGCCTTAAAGCGCGCTCCCACTCACGCCGAGCTGATTTACTTTAGGAAGAGACTCGCGGCCCTTTTTTCATGCCGCCATAAATATTGTATCAACTTTTTATGAGCTCCAGTGAACTTCGCCTTAAGGTGCAAAACAGATTGAAGTTGATTGATTTTATTTTCGGGTTCTAAGAGACATATTTAGGCAAATCCATTTCTCCAGTCAGCGTGGATTTATGATAATATGGTCAGATGAGATAGAACGGCGGGGGGAACGGCTGAACCCTGCTGTGATACAATTATAGGTGTACAGAACTTACCCCCATCCCCCCCCTCCTCCCCCCCTCCTCCATATTCAATATATTCACATAGAAGTCCTCCATGACTTAATGACGGCTCCAGGAAAATACGTATGTGAAACACATTTATGCCATCATCTCACTGGGTCACAATCATCAAACTTTGTGCCCAATCCACTTACATAGATTGACTCAGGGCAGCCATAGGGGGCCCGGGCATTCCAAGGGGCCCGGCCGCCCAGGCCACAACCAACGAGACCGAGTTGTTGCTGCTGTAGTAACTAGCAATTGCTATCAGCAATTGCTAACGCAAGGCGGCTGCAGAGTAAGCCGATACAGCTAAAGGAATGTCTCTTTGCTGGATATATGTGGCCATCTCTTTACTTGATTGGGATGTCTCTTTGCTGAATATATGAGGCTGTCTCTTTACTGGATTGAGATGTCTCTTTGCTGAATATATGAGGCCATATCTTTGCTGGATTGGGATGTCTCTTTGCTTAATATATGAGGCCGTCTCTTTACTGGATTGAGATGTCTCTTTGCTGAATATATGAGGCCATCTCTTTACTGGATTAGGATGTCTCTTTGCTGTATATATGAGGCCGTCTCCTTGTTGGATTGTAATGTCTCTTTGCTGAATATATGAGGTGGTTTCTTTACTGGATTGGGATTTCTATTTTCTGAATATATGAGGCCGTCTCTTTACTTGATTGGGATGTCTCTTTGCTGAATATATGAAGCCATCTCTTTACTGGATTAGGATTTCTCTTTGCTGAATATATGAGGCAGTCTTCTTGTTGGATTGTAAGGTCTTTTTGCTGAATATATGAGGCTGTCTCTTTGCTGGATTGTAAGGTCTCTTTGCTGAATATGAGACTGTCCCTTTACTGGATTGGGATGTCTCTTTGCTGAATATATGAGGCCATCTCCTTGTTGGATTATAATGTCTATTTGCAGAATATATGAGGCCGTCTCTTTACTTGATTGGGATGTCTCTTTGCTGAATATATGAGGCCGTCTCCTTGTTGGATTGTAATGTCTCTTTGCAGAATATATGAGGCCGTCTCTTTACTTGATTGGGTTGTCTCTTTGCTGAATATATGAGGCCGTCTCCTTGTTGGATTGTAATGTCTCTTTGCTGAAAATATGAGGCCATCTCTTTTCTGGATTGGGATGTCTCTTTGCTGAGGCCGTCTCCTTTTTGGATTGAAATGTCTCTTTGCTGAATATATGAGGCTGTCTCTTTACTGGATTGGGATGTCTCTTTGCTGAATATATGAGGATGTCTCTTTACTGGATTGGGATGTCTCTTTGCTGAATATATGGGGATGTCTCTTTGCTGACTTGGATTCATTTTCATATATTAAGTTGAAGGAGTGTTAAAATAGAAGTGGGTGCACTGAAGGACTAGGCGGGATGGCCAGTGGGTGGATTCGGTTGGATGACCAGAGGGTGGGCCCTGTGAAATGTTGGTGGTCAGGCCCGGAGGGGCCCAGGCCTAAAGCTGGGTAACGTTTCTGATGGCTGCCCTGGATGGATTTACCCAGCAGATGTATATTTTCATAATAAGTCCATGCATGCTAAGTAATTTCAGGTATTTATAATGCCTTACTATTATCACAGGACCCCCTCTGCCTGTTTTTCTCTCCAGAAGGACATCACCGTCTTTGTTCAGGTATCATCTATGGTCAATATACTTGTGGATTGTGATGCCACCTCAGAGGTGGCTCAGCCATGTAGATCCTGGTGCCCCTGATCCAACCTTTTACCGTTTGTCTTGCTACAAAGTTAGAGTGATGACTGCGATAGAGGAGACTGTGGACCCAACACTATGATCTGGCCATCTTCTGCTTCTACCAAGAGATTTGAAAATTAACGTACGTAGTTTTGTGATTTCTCACAGCAGGTGACAGGAAAATGTCTTTAAGCACCCAAGATGAAAAGGCCCACGTGTGTCCCCTACCCTTGAGCAAACCAACAATTTCAGCATAGGTTGCAAGTGCTGCCATTTTTGCCGTGGACTTCTTCAGCAGCAGAGGTTGTAGCTCTTGCTTTTATTCAGGTTACTTCTTCCACAGCATAGGTTGTAGGTGCTGACCCTTTCGCTGTGGACTTCTTCAGCAGCATGGGTTGCAGATCCTGCCCTTTTTTCTGAGGACTATGTCAGCAGCATATGTTGCTGGTGCTGCCCTTTTAGCTATGAACGTCTTCAGAAACATAGGTTGCAGATCCTGCCCATTTACTGGTTGAGTACTTCAGCAGTAGCATTGGTTGCAGGTCCTGCTCGTTTAGCTGTGAACTTCTACAGCAGCATAGGTTGCAGGTGCTGACCCTTTCATCGTGGACTTCTTCAGCAGCAGAGGTTGCAGGTCCTGCTCTTTTTGCTGTGGGCTTCTTCATAAGCATAGGTTGCAGGTCCTGCTCTTTTAGCTGTGAACTTCTTCAGCAGCATTGGTTGCAGGTGCTGACCCTTTGGCCGTGGACTTCTTCAGCAGCAGAGGTTGCAGGTCCTGCCCTTTTTGCTGTGAACTTCTTCAGCAGCAGAGTTTGAAGGTCCTGCTCTTTTAGCTGTGGAATTCTTCAACAGCATAGGTTGCAGGTGTTGACCCTTTAACTGTGAACTTCTTCAGCAGCAGAGGTTGCAGGTCCTGCCCTTTTTGTTGTGGACTTCTTCATTAGCATAGGTTGCAGGTCCTACCCTTTTTGCTGTGGACTTCTTCAGAAGTATGGGTTGCAGGTCCTGCCCTTTTTGCTGTGGACTTCTTCAGAAGAATAGGTTGCAGTTCCTCCCCTTTCTTTCTGAGGACTATGCCAGCAGCATAGACTGCAGGTCTTGCCCTTTTTGCTGTGGACTTCTTCAGAAGCATGGGTTGCAGGTCCTGCCCTTTTTGCTGTGGACTTCTTCAGAAGAATAGGTTGCAGGTCCTCCCCTTTTTTTCTGAGGACTATGCCAGCAGTATAGATTACAGGTCCTACCCTTTTTGCTGTGGACTTCTTCAGAAGCATATGTTGCAGGTGCTCCCCTTCTTTTTCTAAGGACTATGTCAGCAGCATAGATTGCAAACCCTGCCCTTTTTGTGTCCCCCATTTGCTGAAGAGCCCAAGGCGTCTGTCTCTTCTGCCCACCCCTTGGCCCGGCTTTGCCCTCAGCCCTGTTTCACTGTAGGGCTGTACAGAACAAGAAGGTCAACAACTCCATTTGGCATTTCTTTGTGCCACTGATCCACCTCTTCCCTGCTGCTTGGATGGACAAGTTCCATCCTCCTCCTTTCCCAGTTCCCGCCCACTGTTGTCAAAAGCAAGCACAGCAAGCCAGATTTCTCCTTTCATCCAGCATGTGGCTCAGTGTACAGATTTCTCGGGCTGAAATGATTTGGAAGGATCTGTCGGGAGTCTAAAGGGTGTTTTTTTTCCGCAGCCACTCGCGGATTTAGAGAACGCGTTTCAGAATTGACACAAAACATGTATTATTTTCGCGAGGCGGCGTATCTATGGAAGAGCCCGTTAGTAGCACCACAGGGACTGTCCCTGCGCTTCGTAACACGCCAGCGATGGTAGATAACGCGCGAGACACAGAGTCTGGCACACGGCGCCTTCGCCCGCTCCCCCTCCGCTCCCCTAAGTGGGTAACTCGGTTTGCGATGATGCGACATGAAGTAATGGCGGTCCGATTTTCACAATAAATTCTATTTATCCTCCCGCAAAGCCAGTCAATGAGGGAAGAAGGAGATGATATCAATCAGGCAGCGCATTGACACATGAATCACCGCGCCCGGCCCGTCCCTGCTGAAAAATAACAGCTGCGGACAACCCAGCCATCGCGGCGGCAAATAAATGGGTTTTTTAAAGCCAGGGGTGGAGGAGGAGGGGGTAGGGGAGTTAATTTTGTTGGGGAACAGATCTGCGAGGAATGAAGAGGCCGACGTGGTGAGTGCATAGAGAATAAAAGAGACTTTTTTCTTTTTCTTTTTTTTAAACGCTCCAATATTCTGTTTTAAAGTGGAACTCAGGAAGCTATATACAACACCCTGCTGGCTCCTCCCACCAGCCGTGATCTGCCTGCATTGCATAGAGAAGCACAGAGACCCAGTGATGATGTCACTAGGACTAACACAAGGAAAACAGAATTTGATGAGGGGGAAAGGGGGGGGGGGCAGGGAAGGCAAAACATAAGCATGTCAGCCCCTTACCGCTGCCAAGGTGTTGTACCGGGAGGATATGCAGCTGCAGGCATCAGCCCGCTATCGTTTTTTTAGAGCGAGCGGCCAACTTTTTTGTAATGACAACCGATGCAGCTAATCAGCCGCTTGGTTGTTATTACAAGGAGCAGGAGGGAACATTCCCCCCCCCCCCACCTCAGGGCCGGGACAAGGTGTGGGCAGGAGTGGCAGGTGCCCTGGGGAATGTGGTATCATATGAGGTTTGGGGGATCCAGGGCTGTGGCATTTTGGAAGACAGTTCAATTCTTTCTATTTTGTTCTATTCTATTGTATTCTATTCTAGTCTATTGCTTTTTCTATTCTATTCCTATTTTCTATTCTAATCTATTCAAATTCTAATTTATTCTATTCGAAATTCAAACTTTGGAAGATGGTTATATTCTTTCTATTTTATTCTATTCTTTTCTATTCTATTCTAATTATAATTTATTGTATTAGAAAATAAAATAAAATAAATGTATGCTGTTCGAAATTTGAATTTCAGAGGACGGTTATATTCTTTCTTTTACCCTATTCTATTCTATTGTTTTTTCTTCCTATTTAACTCTATTCTATTCCTTAATTTTCTATTCTATTTTATTATTTTATTATTATTTATTTATTAATTAATTTATTCATTTATTAATCATTTATATTCACTTTTACTGTTTTATTACTTTTTTTAAAATAATATTTTTTTATTATTAATTTGTTAGTTTATTATTAATTTATTCAATAATTTATTAATAATTTTATTCACTTTTACTGTTTTAATTATTTTTTTTATTAATAATTTATTAGTTTATTATTAATTTATTTATTAATTTTTATTCACTTTTACTGTTTTTATTCCTAAGAATTACAGGCCTACAATATAAAACAACAGATTTCCATGCAAAACAATGTACCGCTTTGACATTCAAAAATACTGACATAATCAGATCGCTGGGGCGGTTAGGAAAAAAAAAATAATAATAAATGTATTAATTTATTACTAATTTATTCATTAATTTATTGATAATTTTTTATTCACTTTTACTGTTTTATTCCTTTTTTTAAATTAATTGTTTTTTTTTATTAATAATTTATTAGTTTATTATTAATTTATTCATTAACTTAATAATTTTTTTGTTCACTTTTACTGTTTTATTCCTTTTTTTAATTAATAATTTTTATTAATAATTTATTAGTTTATTATAAAATTATTAATTAATTTATTAATCATTTTTATTCACTTTTACGTTTTTTTTTCCTAAGAATTACAGGCCTACAATAGATTTCCATGAAAAACAATGTACCGCGTTGACATTCAAAAATACTGACATAATCATACCCCTGGGGAGGTTAAAGGAGAAGCAGACGATTTACCTCTGGCTTTGCTTTCTCCTCCTATCAGCATTCGGCTTTCAATGAATAAAAGCTGATTGGCTGCTCTCCGTCTCCTAAGTCAAATGACTTTGTTGTCTTTTCTGTCGGCCTGGAGTTGTATAAATCGCAGGAAGAGTAAATAATCAGCAGCCAAACAATGAAAATGTACCGCGAGGTCTTTCGGTCCCAGACTTGTCCGGCTCCCGGCGGAGGTTATCACCGGAATAATTGGGTATTAAAATCTTTAACTCGCCCGTCCGGAAACCTTCATACGCAGCAATATTATCGCAAAAACTTTCCTGAGCCGACTTTAATGTGAAGTTTTATCTCCCGCTAGTTAGACAGCCCATTATACAAGGTCAGGAATTGATGAGCGCGGCGAGATTGGATCTTCTCGCCGTTAAAGATTCCCCCATACATCACGCTATATTGTGTGTGCGTTTATACGGGTGAGCGTCTGTGTAAAAGTTTACGGTCGGCCGGATAATGATGTGCGGTGATTAGGTAACCTGCTGGCGCCGTGCGCCGTTTCCCGGGGTCGTATTTCACTGTAATTGTGCCTTTGTCGCAGGCTGTGTTTGCTGACTCTTCTCCTGTCTGTAGTCTAAAAGTTGACTGTCCTGAATTGGCCGAATCTGCGCATTACACACAATACCGAAAAACGAAATAATTAAAGTTTTCTGCGTAAGGAAGATGTAGGGCGTTCTTAATCCATGATAATTCAGCATTACAGCATAATTACCGACTGTCCCGGATTTGCTGGGACAGTCACGCTTTTCTCTTGATGTGTCCCGGAACCTGTACTGTACCCTCCTGATCCCAGTTTTGTGCCCTCCTGATTCCCCCTGTACTGTGCCTTCCTGATCCTCCCATACTGTACCCTCCTGCCCCCCCCATACTGTGCCTTCCTGACCCCGCCCCTCTTACAGTTCCCTTCTGCTTCGCCCCTGTACTATGCCCCCCAAACTCCCCCCCGGTACTGTGCCTTCCTGACCCCCTCCTGTACTGTGCCCTTCTGCAGCCCCCTGTGCTGTGCCCTTCTGCCCCCCCTCTGTACTGTGCCCTTCTGACCCCGTCGGTATTGTGCCCTTCTAAACTCACCCCTTACAGTGCCCTTCTGCCTCCCCCCTGTACTTTGCCCTTCTGCACCCCCATGTACTGCGCCCTTCTAACCCTCCTCTGTACTGTGCCCTTCAAAACCCACCCTTTACAGTGCCCTTCTGCCTCCCCCCTGTACTGTGTCCTTCTAGTCCCCCCGTACTGTGCCTTCCTGCCCCCCCCCCCCCCCCGTACTGTGCTTCCCTGACCCCCCCCCCCTACAGTGCCCTTCTGCCTCCCTCCTGTACTGTGCCCTCCTTATCCCCCCATACAGTGCCTTCCTGATCCCCCCATACTGTGCTTCTCTGACCCCCCCCTCCCCCTGTACTTTGCCCTTCTAACCCTCCCCTTACAGTGCCCTTCTGCCTCCCCCCTGTACTGTGCCCTCCTGATCCCCCCCATACTATGCCTTCCTGACCCCCCCCCCATACTGTGCCCTTCTACACCCCCCTACTGTGCCCTTCTGAACCCCCCTCTTACAGTGCCCTTCTGCCTTCCCCCTGTATTGTGCCATCCTAACCCCCCCCCCCATACTGTGCCTTCCTAACCCCCCTGTACTGTGCCCTTCTACACCCCCCTGTACTGTGCCCTTTTGCATCCCCTACCCTGTATTGTGCCCTTCTGACCCCCCATACTGTGTCCTTGTAAATCCCCCCTCCCTGCCCTTACAGCACCCTTCTGCCTCCCTCCTGTACTGTGCCCTCCTGATCTCCCCCTTACTGTGCCTCCCTGACCCCCCCCCCCTGTACTGTGCCCTTCTGCACCCCCTCGCATACTGTGCCTTCCTGACCCCCCCTGTACTCTGCAATTCTGAACCCCCCTCCCCTTACAATGCCCCTTGTGTTAATTAGTCTTTTATGGTCTAAGATCAATTTTATTAAAAGCACTAAAAAATATATATTTTATTCTATCAAGGAGCGTAAATTGGGGCTGGCTGGTAGGGACCCCAGTGCCCAGGGGCCCGTGATGCTATTAAGACGGCCCTGGGAAGATGCATAGCTCCCAACCGTCCCTGATTTAGAGGGACTGTCCCTGATTTGGAACAAAGTCCCTCTTTCTTCTTCATTTGTCCCTCATTTTGGTCTGATCTATATAGTTGTATAAAAAATACACTATTTATCTATCAAAAAGTGTTTTCCAGTGCCAAACCTTTCATCCAATTTATCAATTGCTGCATTTGTCAATTTCCAAAAGCCAGTATAAAGGAATAATAAAAAAAAAAAAAAAAAAAAAAACACTTGTGGGTTAAACTAATATTTTTTTTTGTCTCCTTTAAGAGGCGTGGTAGTGGGTGTGTCCTATGCCTACATACTTTTGCTTATACGTGTCCCTCCTCTCAAAAGAAGAGGTATCCCCTTTAAGAGGGTTAGCTATGACCACTTGGCGGCCTATCAGATGTCTGCCTCCCCCCACTATGTTCTGTGGTTCATTCCACCAGCCCCAACGTTACTACAGGAATCAATATTGATGCAAGGATCAGTGGATTGAACCACAGCCTACGACAGGGGGAGCGGGGCTCTGACATCCAATCCACTAAAGGGGAATGTATATAAAGCAATGAATCTAAGGCTAAGTTTACATCTATGCATGTTGGGAACGGTGCAAAATCGCACTCTTTCTAAAGAAGTGCGCTGCCCCTTAGCAGATGCCTGGTGGTGCTGTTAATGATGGCACCCCCACACACAGACTTGTATAAAGTACTCGAAATTTCTACTTGAGTAAAAGTACAAGTGCTCGATCAAAAAATTACTTGAGTAGAAGTGGAAGTGCTCGCAGAAAAAGTTACTTAAGTAGAAGTACTAAAGTATTCAACATTTTTTTTACTTAAGTATTGCAAGTAGTTTTTTCAAAAAATTTGCTACTTAAGTACTAAAAGTAAAAAGTACCAGTAGTTTTGAAAAAAAATTTCTACTCAAGTACTGAAAGTAGAAGTACAAGTACTGTGTTATGTAGTTATTAAAGAAATAAGTCAAAAGTTTGAACATCATATTGTTTTTATTATTTCAAATGATTTATTCAAATGATTAACCTGTGTTTGTTAGTAGTTTCTTGATGCACTTTAAGCGCTGTAGCACCATTTATTTGTTTGTTTCATATTTTCTTTTTATTGGAAAGATTTGGTATAGCAGCTTTTATTATACACAGCCTTTATTTTCGTATGGGCTGATTTACAAATGACATTATACACATTTTTTTGAGCTTTATGCAACCTGCCATCTACTGTTCTGGCAGTGGTAATTTTTTTAAAAGTAACGAGTAACTATGCAGCAAAAAAAAAAAATACTTGAGTAGAAGTATCGAAATCATCGAAAAAATGTAGTGAAGTAAAAGTAGAAGTAGGAGAAAAAAATTCTACTCTAGGAAAGTACAGATACTGCATTTCGGTACTTAAGTACAGTACTTAAGTAGTTCTACTTCGTTACTATACATCTCTGCCCACACATTGCGCCAAGCCGCACATCAAGGGCTCCTTTTTCATGTTTCTTGCAAGTAGGGCCGCCCAATGCACAGAAAAACGTTCTTGTAGCTGTCAACCAAGGCGGAAGTTCACCAAACATTCACCATGGGTCTTCCTGGTGCATGTGTTCATGTGTGATAGATTCACTTCCTGTAAATTTTTGGTGAAAATCGTATTCACAGATCTAGAAAGATGCTCCTTTTACAGAAGTTAGATTTTTTTCCATGGTGCAGCTGACATGCGTCATGTGCAGGGCCACAGATATCAGGGGAAAACCATTACAAGGTCCGGGCCCTATCAATTTAGCAGGGGGCCCACATGTTTTTGTGCTGCTACTGCATTCAATTGTGCTCCCCCAGCATGGAGACAGAAGAGTCGCTGACAGTTCCTTGTCTCGTACTACAGATTGGGAGCCAGTAGGACCATTTGATTGGGAGCCAGTATGACCAATTGATTGGGAGTCGGTATGACCATTTGATTGGGAGTCGGTATGACCAATTGATTGGGAGCTGGTATGACCAATTGATTGGGAGCCGTTAAGACCAATTGATTGGGAGCCGGTATGACCAATTGATTGGGAGAAGGTATGACCAAGTGATTGGGAGCCGGTAAGACCTGTTGATTGGAAGCTGATGTAATATAGGTTTTTATTGCTGCAGGTAAGACCAATTGATAGAGAGCTGGTACGACCGATTGATTGAGAGGAGGTACGACTGTTTGATTGAGAACCGGTAATACCAGTTGATTGGGAGCTGGTAAGACCAATTGATTGGGAGCCGGTATGACCAATTGATTGGGAGCCGATAAGACCAATTGATTGGGAGCTGGTATGACCAATTGATTGGGAGCCGTTAAGACCAATTGATTGGTAGCCGGTATGACCAATTGATTGGGAGAAGGTAAGACCAATTGATTGGGAGCCAGTATGATCAATTGATTGGGAGGCGGTATGACCAAGTGATTGGGAGCCGGTAAGACCTGTTGATTGGAAGCTGATGTAATATAGGTTTTTATTGCTGCAGGTATGACCAATTGATTGGGAGCTGGTACGACCGATTGATTGGGAGGAGGTATGACTGTTTGATTGGGAATCGGTAAGACCAATTGATTGGGAGTCGGTAAGACTAATTGATTGGGAGTCGGTAAGACCAATTGATTGGGAGTCGGTAAGACCAATTGATTGGGAGCCGGTAAGCCCAATTGATTGGGAGCTGATGTAATATAGGTTTTTATTGCTGCAGGTAAGACCAATCGATTGGGAGGAGGTATGACTGTTTGATTGGGAGCCGGTAATACCAGTTGTGTGTAAGCCGCTTAAACATAGGTTTTTATTACTGCCGGTAAGACCAGTTGACATGGAGCTGGTTTGGGGCTGGGAGCCAATGTAATATAGGTTTTTATTACTGCCAGTACGAATATTTGATTTGAAGCCTGTAAGATCAATTGATTGGGTGCTAGTATGGCCGACTGAATGGGAGCCGATAAGACCGATTATTTGGGAGCCAGTAAGACCAATTGATTTGGGGTCAGTAAGACCAAATGATTGGGAGCCTATAAGAATGATTGATTGGGAGTCAGTCAAATAAAATAGTTCAATCACGGCATGATCTAGGTTAGTGTTGGGGTCATTGTCAGTGTTAAGTGCCTTTAACACCTGTGGCCAGGAAACGGTAAAAACAGGCAGTTGATCCACGCTTTTACCAGCCACCCACCTATAGGCGTACATAGTACCGATTGGATGGGTATACATTGCCATGATGCTTTGCTTTGCAGTGCAGCAATGACAGCAATGCATTAAATCTTCATAGTTGTAAACGCATCTTTCATGTCGCCCCGTACGGCGGGTAATACAAGGCGGGCGGCGAATATATAAAGTGAAATGTAATTTTTTTCCGCGGATCCTATCTGCCCAGAGGGCGGCTTCAAGGTTAATTAGGAGTGAAGGAGGCTCAGCCAGTGTAAAAAGGAGGGGAAATTGCATCCTTGACTTATGGCAGATAAGGACTTCAATCATTCATCACACATCAGAACAACGTATGGAAAGGTAACTTTATAAAGGAATAAAAAAAAAAAGATTGTGCATAAATTTGTGAAAATAAAGTAATAAACTGGAACTCTGGGCAAAAAAAAAAAATTACTATTGAGGTGCAGCCTGTAGCATTAGGGATCCTTTCATCCTTTCACACCATGGAGGTGCCACCAATTTTTGCCCCCCCCCCCATAACTTCTGGGACAGTACAGACACCCCACAACGACCCCTTTTTTTGCCAAAGAGCTTGATAATGGCGCACGTCATACGGCTTGTTGATCCATTATATTTTCACTTCCTGTATCAGGGTGACAACACTGTTGACTCTGCAGTGACTTTGCCTAGACTGTGATGACGTCATCAGTCTGCTGCAGGCGGGAGGAAGCATTTCCTCAGTCTCCCCATTACCCGGTGATCAGATTGTGCATTGTAACATTGTAGCAAATCACAAGGTGAGAAGCTGCAGCAGATGTCAGACATTTTTGAATGCAGCCAAGAAGTCTGCTGCAGGCTGGTGAAAGCATTTCCTCAGTTTCCTTGTCCCCAGTGATCAGACTATACATTGCAATCTTGTATCGTGTCACATGGCGATAGGCTGTACCTGATGTCAGACATTTGTGAATGCAGCCAAGAAGTCTGCTGCAGGCTGGTGAAAGCATTTCCTCAGTTTCCTTGTCCCCAGTGATCAGACTATACATTGCAATCCTGTACCGTGTCACATGGCGATAGGCTGTACCTGATGTCAGATATTTGTGAATGCAGCCACCAAGTCTGCTACAGGCAGAGGGAAGCATTTCCTCAGTCTCCTTGTCCCCACTGATCAGGAAATGCTTTGCAGCAAGTCACAAGGTGAGAGGCTGCAGCTGATGTCAGACATTTGTAAATGAAGCCACCAATTATGCTGCAAGCGGGGGAAAACATTTCCTCAGTCTCCTCATCCCCTGTGATCAGGCTATACATTACAACTTTTTAGAAAATCACAAGGTGAGAGGCTGCATCTGATGTCAGACATTTACAGGCCGGGGAAAGCATTTCCTCAGTCTCCTCGTCCCCAGTGATCAGACTATACATTGCAATATTGCAGAAAGTCACAAGGTGAGAGGCTGCAGCTGATGACTTTTGTGAATGCAGCCAAAAAGTCTGCTGCAGACTGGGGAAAACATTTCCTAAGTCTCCTCATCCCCATGATCAGGCTATACACTGCAACTTAGTATCAAGTCACAAGGTGAGAGGCTGCACCTGATGTCAGACATTTGCAGGCTGGGCAAAGCATTTCTTCAGTCTCCTTGTCCCCAGTGATCAGACTATACATTGCAATCTTGTATCAAATCAAAAGGTGAGAGGCTGCACCTGATGTCAGACATTTGTGAATGCAGCCAAGAAGTCTGCTGCAGGCTGGGCAAAGCATTTACTTAGTCTCCTCATCCCCAGTGATCAGGCTATTCATTGCAACTTTGTATCAAGTCACAAGATGATAGGCTGTACATGATGTCAGACATTTGTAAATGCAGCCAAGAAGTCTGCTGCAGGCTGGGCAAAGCATTTACTTAGTCTCCTCATCCCCAGTGATCAATCTATACATTGCAACCTAGTATCATTTCACAAGGTGAGACGCTGCAGCTGATGTCAGACATTTGAAGGCCGGGGAAAGCATTTCCTCAGTCTCCTCATCCCTAGTGATCAGACTATGCATTGCAGCTTTGTATCAAGTCACAAGGTGATAGGCTGCACCTGATGTCAGACATTTGTGAATGCAGCCAAGAAGTCTGCTGCAGGCTGGGCAAAGCATTTCCTTAGTCTCCTCATCCCCAGTGATCAGGCTATTCATTGCAACTTTGTATCAAGTCACAAAGTGAGAGGATGCAGCTGATGTCGGACATTTGTGAAAGCAGCCAACAAGTCTGCTGCAGGCTGGATAGAGCATTTCCTCAGTGATCTCTAGCTTGGGGATCCAACTGAAACATTGAGAGAGGCTGCAGCAGTGACTAATCTGTGTCAGGCATTTGTGAACACAGCACAAAACTGGACAGGCACCAGGATTTACATTATTGTGCTGGCACCTCAGTCCAGGAAGTAGGTGGTGAAGCTGGATGATGCCTGAACAAAGATGGGACTGGCCCGGAGGGAGAAGCAGAAGAAGGCATTGTCAGGGCGAGTACTGAGCGGTAAGATAAATACCTGACATTGTGCTTGGCACGCAGCGCTTAACATGAATATATATATATATATATATACAGTATTTTTTAAAAAAGTGAGTACACCCCTCACATTTTTTGTAAATATTTTATTCTATCTTTTCATGTGACAACACTGAAGAAATGACACTTTGCTACAATGTAAAGTAGTGAGTGTACAGCTTGTATAACAGTGTAAATTTGCCGTCCCCTCAAAATAACTCAACACACAGCCATTAATGTCTAAACCGCTGGCAACAAAAGTGAGTGTGGGGTGTACTTACTTTTGTGAGATACTGTATCTGATGACAAGTCTACTCTAAATATAACCTCTGCTCTAAATAGGCATTGGCAATACCGGAAAAGAAGGCAGCGGTGCCCCCCGGAGAGAGTATAAGTGAACAGTTACCATCACCCGCCGTGCTGTTTGGTTGGAATTAGAGCAGCCAGAGAGCCAAGGGCGCTGCATCTGCTGGAGGATTCACAGCCAGCGCTGGTCACGGCAACACCGCTGCTCCCTGTCTGAGCTCATCAAGTGTGTAATTGCTGATAGGGCTCGGAGGGAGAGCTCACAACCGGCGCTGAATATTGTTTTTGATGTTACCACGGCAGGCGCAGGGGGCTTGTGCATACGAACAGACGAGACCAGAGATCCATCTGGCGTGGAAGGGACGACATTGTCCCCGAGTGCACCGTTCCCATGTTTTAGTCATGCGGAACATCATTGCCAGCGAAGATAACTGAAACCGCTTCCCGTTCTGTAAAGCCGGCTCCAATTCCAGCCTGTACGCGCAATACATTGTAAGACACGTGTCAAACACAAGGCCCACGGGCCGAATCCGGACCTCCAGGCCATTTCATGTGGCCCTTGCCCAGGGCGTTTTTCAGCTGGAACATGGTGGAAACTCACAGATCCCTGCCTGCCCCACACTCATGGCAGGGACAAGGGAGATTCAGATGGCAGGTGCAGTGTGGGATGGGGCATCACGTGGTAAGTTGCACTGTGATCCCCATCTGTGCCTGGTTGCACAGATTCCAACCAATGATCCTCCTGCAAGTGAGGGAGAGGGGCAGAGCCACCTACGCTACCAGGAGGTAGTAGAGCCGGGCCGGGTAGGTGAGATGCGGAGAGACTTTTTTTTTGAACGGGGAGTAGTGGAAGTGAGATGTGGACAGCTTGCTAAGAGAGATGAACCCTGCACACTGTGCATAGCACACCCCTAAACCCTGCACTCTGTATGTAGCACACCCCTAAACCCTGCACTCTGTATGTAGCACACCCCTAAACCCTGCACTCTGTATGTAGCACACTCCTCAACCCTGCACTCTGTACACAGCACACCCCTGAACTCTGCACTCTGTACATAGTGCACCCCTGAACTCTGCACTCTGTACATAGTGAACACCTGAACCCTGCGCTCCGTACATAGGTCACCCCTGAACTCTGCACTCTGTACATAGGGCACCCCTGAACTCTGCACTCTGTACATAGTGCACCCTTGAACTCTGCACTTTGTACATAGGGCACCCCTGAACTCTGCACATAACACACTCCTGGTATGTATTGCCCCTTTAGGATCCTCCCACTGAAACTTGGCCACACCCACCACTTGATGTGGATCATCAGGGGAGAGCGTGGTTGAGTTCCTGTATCTGTTATCTGAGAAAAAAAGCCTGGGGTAAATTTATATACTATTACAGATACAACTGGCCCTTTGAGGGCAACCATATAGCTAATGCGGCCCTCGATTAAATTGAGTCTGACACCCCTGTTGTAAGAGATCGATTGTAGAGCCATTCGCTGATCCACTTAGATTTGGATCAATCCTTTATTGTCCATGAGTGATTAAATACCCTTTGAAGTCAATCCAAATCTGGCCCCTGAAGAAGGGGTGCTTTAGGATTGATCTGCGGTTTCGCTTATTCATTAACTTAGAATTTGAGTGCTCCATCAGGTTGCTGAAACACGACACAATCATTTTTTAGCATTTGGAATAGAATTGAGAAGACTTAGAAGCTCTGTCGGGTTTTTATTTCATCATTTGAATATGATGGCATTCATTTTAATTAGACCAGAGTTCCCCTTTAACCACTTCCATACCGGGCCAATTGTGGCACTCCTCTCCTACATGTAAAAATCATCATTTTTTTTGCTAGAAGTGGCTGAACAGCTGCTATGATTGTTTTTACGGTGCAGGGAATCACAAAAAGGATATCTGAATGATGCCTGTAGCTGTACCCATAGTCCAGATATCTCCACTCAATGTCCATGACTTCATATGATGGACGGGAAGTGGTTAATTTTTCATTCACTCCCACCCCTCAGAACCATGTATTGGGGAGCTGAGCATTAAAAAGTGATTTGGAGTCTTCTGTCTAATTATCTGAGATGAATTATTGACTAAAGAGATTTTAATTGATGCACAATGGCCTAAAACTAACCTGAAATATTGATAAAGCTGTCATAATGAGGGACCTCTGACACTCCATTATGTCTTATCCTCATTAGCATCTTCATCAAACCCACTTCTCCTAATTCCCTCCTCTGCTACTCTTCTGAACCCCATTGTGTCCCATCCAAGAACCAGAGAAATATCTTCTCCTCCTCTCCTGAAACCTACTGTGTCCCATCCAAGAATCAGAGACATATTTTCTCTTCTCCTGAACCCCAGTATGTCCCAGCCAAGAACCAGAGACATATCTTCCCTTCCTCTCCTGAACCCCACAATGTCCCAGTCAAGAATCAGAGACATACCTTCCCCTCTCGTGAACCCCTCTGTGTCCCATCCAGGAACTATAGATACATCTTCTCCTTCTCTCCTGAACCCCACTGTATCCCAACCAGGAACCAGAGAGATGTCTTCCCCTCTCCTGAATCCCACTGTGTCCCAGCCTGGAACCAGACAGATATCTTACCCTCTCCTGAATCCCACTGTGTCCTAGCCAGGAACTAGAGAGATATCTTCTCCTTTCCTGAACCCAACTATGTCCAAGCCAGGAACCAGATACATATTTTCCCCTCTCCTAAACCCCACTGTGTCCCATCCTGGAAACAGAGCTATATCTTCTCCTTCTCCCCTGAACCTCACTGTGCCCCAGCCAGGAACAAAGGACATATCTTCCCTTCCTCTCCTGAAACCCGCTTCATCCCAGACAGGAACCTGAGAAAAGTCTTCACATTTCCTGAGCCCCACTGTGTCCCAGGCAGGAACCAGAGACATATTTTCTCCTCCTCTCCTGAACCCCATTGTGTCCCAGCCAGAAACCAGAGAAATATCTTCTCCTTCGTTCCTGAACCCCATTGTGTCCCAGCCAGAAACCAGAGAAATATCTTCTCCTTCGTTCCTGAACCCCATTGTGTCCCAACCAGAAACCAGAGACATATCTTCTCCTCCTCTCCTGAACCCCATTGTGTCCCAGCCAGAAACCAGAGACATATCTTCTCCTCCTCTCCTGAACCCCATTGTGTCCCAACCAGAAACCAGAGACATATCTTCTCCTTCGTTCCTGAACCCCATTGTGTCCCAGCCAGAAACCAGAGACATATCTTCTCCTTCGTTCCTGAACCCCATTGTGTCCCAGCCAGAAACCAGAGACATATCTTCTCCTTCGTTCCTGAACCCCATTGTGTCCCAGCCAGAAACCAGAGACATATCTTCTCCTCCTCTCCTGAACCCCATTGTGTCCCAGCCAGAAACCATGAAATATCTTCTCCTTCGTTCCTGAACCCCATTGTGTCCCAGCCAGAAACCAGAGACATATCTTCTCCTCCTCTCCTGAACCCCATTGTGTCCCAGCCAGAAACCAGAGAGATATCTTCTCCTCCTCTCCTGAACCCCATTGTGTCCCAGCCAGAAACCAGAGACATATCTTCTCCTCCTCTCCTGAACCCCATTGTGTCCCAGCCAGAAACCAGCAATGTATGTTATCCTCCTCTCCTGAACACCACTGTGCCTTAGCCAGGAACCAAAGATGTATTTTCTGCTCCTCTCCTGAACCCTACTGTGTCCAGCCATTCCAGAGACAAACATTATACTCCTATCCTGAACCCCACTGTGATTCAGATTATATATTTTCTTAAAGTTGAATACCGGGACAAGCAGATATTGTTTAAATACAAATCATGTGTAATTTTCCTTGAATCCTAAAGTGCTCTTGCACACCGGTTTTCTGCAGGTAGCCTGTAGTGGGTGGAGCCTGTTTGCCCCCTCCCACAGCTCTACTTTCTGCACATGCTATTAAAAGCACAGTGATAATGCAACTGCTACAATTTACAATCTAATATCTGTGTTTGTAAAGGTGTTTGGTGCACAAAAAAAAAAAAAAAATGTATATCTCGTATGGCTGTGGGAGAATATATTTAAATATAACTTTTTGTGGCCAAAGATCAGCGTTAAGTTCTTTGTACTGCCAAAACATTTCTCCCAGCCTCCATGGTGTCTGAAATGTTTTTCTCTTGTGAGCATGAAATAAACCCAGAACAAAAAAAAAATCCTTTTTTTCTCTCTGTGCAGCCATCAGAGGTATTTCTACGGTCTGTTTGGACATTTCAGCTGGTGTTCTATGTGCAGTGTATTTCTGCCTTCGGTCAGAGTGATCGGTATCAGGCAGGGATCCAATTGATTGGTCAGTCCGATGTGATTTAGTGCTGTGGTAGCCGCTGATATAAACTTCATCCGTCTCCAAAGTTCTATCAGTAAATTTTGCTGGTCAATGTGAGCCAGACAAGCGAACAGCTGGCTGCGCCATAAACACGCCTTCAAACAGCCATAAAACATCGAGAAAGACACAATGTAACAAATATGACAGAATTATCCCACAACAGAAGTATCTGGATCAAACGTCTGTAAATCTAATCCCACCAAAATCTCCCTCAGCTTTCTCTGTGTATTAAGGGTTCCTGCTTGGGTAACATCCACACTATACCATATATTCCACTATACCATGTGGACTGCCGCCTTATGATTTACCATTGAGGCCTGAAAAGTGTCTCTATCCTTTCCTTTCCCTTCTTCCTTCCCTTTCTTTCTTTTCCTTTTCTTCCCTTCTTTTACTTTCATTCCTTTTCTCCCCTTTCTTTCCTTTGTATTCCCTCCTTGCCATCCCTCCCCTTCTTCTTCTTCCTTTCCTCCCATACCTTTCCTTTGCTTTTCCTCTCTCTAAATCCCCCTCCTTTTATTCCTCTTCCATTCCTTTCTAGTGTTATCCTTCCTTTCTTTCCATTTCCTTCCCTTTCTTTCCTTTCTTTTTCTACCCTGTCCTTCTCTCCCCATCCTCGCCTTCCCTACCCTTCTCTTTGTCTTGTGCCTCCCCCCCTTCCATCCTTTTTCCTTCCCTTCCTTTTCTTCCTTTCCCTTCTCTTCCCTTGCTTTCCCTCCCCCTCCTTCCCTTCTTCCCTTTCCTTCTCTTCCCCTCCCCCTTATTTCTTTCTTCATTTCCCTTTCCCTTTCCTTCATTCCATGTCTTTCCTTTCCCTGCCCTTGCATTCATTCCTTTGCCCCCTCTTTCTTTCCTTTGCTTCCCCTCCTTCCCATTCCCCCCTTTCTTTCTTTGCCTTCCCTTTACTTCTCTTCCCTTCACCCTCCCCCCTTTTTTCCCCTTACTACCTAACCTTCCTCTCCTCCCCCTCTCTTTTGGTTCCCTTCCTTTGACTTCCTTCCAACCCCCCTTCCATTCTATATTTCCTTCCTTTCCATTCTCTCTCCTCTTCATTTTAGATAATTTTTTTGTCTCATCTGCCTTTCATTACCATTTGTCCCCTTTCCCCTTCCTTTCCTTTCCTTTCCTTTCCTTTCCTTTCCTTTCCTTTCCTTTCCTTTCCTTTCCTTTCCTTTCCTTTCCTTTCTTTTCCTTCCCTCCCCATCCTCTCTTTTCTTTATTTTTCCTTCTATTTACTTCCCTTCCTTACCCTTCCATTCCCCCTTCCCTCCCTTCCCCTCCTTTCCATCCCTCTCCTTCCTTTTTTCTCTTTCCTACTATTGCTTTTCTTTCCTTCCTCTTTCTTTCTTTTCCATTTCTCTCCTTCCTTTCCTTCCCTCTCCTTCACTTCCCTTTCTTTCGCTTTCCCTCTTCTTCCCTTCCCTTTCTTTCCCTTTTCTTTCCTAATCTCCCCTTCCATTCCCTCTCCCTTCTTTACTTTCCCTCCTCCTCAATTCCTCAATCCCTCTCTATTTCTCTTTCCTTTCTGTATATCCCCTTTCTTTCCATACCTTCCCTTTCCCTGCCCTTCCTTTCATTCCTTTGCCTTTCCTTTCCTTCATTTGCTTCCCCTTCTGATTTACCCCCCTCCTTTCTTTTGCCTCCCCTTTCCCTTTCTCTTCTTGACCCCCTCTTCTTCCGATTCCTCTCCTCCACTTCTCTTCTGGGTACTTTCCTTTCAGTTCCTTCCAATCCCTCTTCTTGTTTTCTATTTTCTTCTTTTTCTTTCAGATCACGTTTATTTTGATTTTGCCCTTCATTTCCTTATGTCCCATTCCTTTCTTTCCCTTCCCTTCCTCTCTCTTCTCTATTTTACCTTCCATGTACTTCCCTTCCCTTCTCTTTCTCTTCCTCTTCTCTTCACTTCCTTCCCTTCCCTTCCCTTCCATTCCCTTCCCTTCCCTTCTCTTCTCTTCTCTTTCCCTTACTCTTCTCCTTCCCTTACTCTTCTCCTTCCCTTCTCCTCTCCTCTTCTCCTTCCCTTCTCCTCTTCTCTCCTCTCCTCTTTCTCCTCTCCTCTTTCTCCTTCTCCCTCTCCCTCTCCCTCTCCCTCTCCTCTCCTCTCCTCTCCTCTATTCTCTTCTCTTCTCTTCTCTTCTCTTCTCTTCTCTTCTCTTCTCTTCTCTTCTCTTCTCTTCTCTTCTCTTCTCTTCTCTTCTCTTCTCTTCTCTTTCCCTTACTCTTCTCTTTCCCTTACTCTTCTCTTTCCCTTACTCTTCTCCTTCCCTTCTCCCCTTCTCCTTCCCTTCTCCTCTTCTCCTTCTCCCTTTCCTCTCTTCTCTTCTCTTCTCTTCTCTTCTCTTCTCTTCTCTTCTCTTCTCTTCTCTTCTCTTCTCTTCTCTTCTCTTCTCTTCTCTTCTCTTCTCTTCTCTTCTCTTCTCTTCTCTTCTCCTCTCTTCTCTTCTCTTCTCTTCTCTTCTCTTCCCCTTACTCTTCTCTTTCCCTTACTCTTCTCCTTCCCTTACTCTTCTCCTTCCCTTCTCCTCTTCTCCTTCTCCCTTTCCTCTCTTCTCTTCCCTTCTCTTCTCCTCCTCCTTCCCTTACCCTTCTCCTCCTTCCCTTACACTTCCCTTATCCTTCTCCTTCTCCTCCTTCCCTTACCCTTCCCTTATCCTTACCCTTCCCTTTCTTTACCCTTCCCTTTCCTTACCCTTCCCTTTCTTTACCCTTCCCTTTCCTTACCCTTCCCTTTCTTTACCCTTCCCTTTCCTTACCCTTCCCTTTCTTTACCCTTCCCTTTCTTTACCCTTCCCTTTCCTTACCCTTCCCTTTCTTTACCCTTCCCTTTCCTTACCCTTCCCTTTCTTTACCCTTCCCTTTCTTTACCCTTCCCTTTCTTTACCCTTCCCTTTCTTTACCCTTCCCATTCCTTACCCTTCCCTTTCTTTACCCTTCCCTTATATTTCCTACATTTCACTCCTGTTTTTCTTCTTTCACATTCTCTTCCTCCCTTCTCTCCTCTTCCTTTCCCTTCTTTTCCATTTTTTCTTTATTTTCTCTTCACTTACTTTCTAAGTTGGGAAGTGTAACAAAGAGATCCCACTGTGGATAATATATACCTGAGTATTCCTGGTGCCTGAGTTTAAACCTGAAATCTAATATCCAGTTATACCTTCAAGACTTGTGCTTCTGGATTCAGCTTCAGGTCAAGCATTGATTGCCAGCTCTAGTTGTTGATTCTCCTTTTATACATTAGATCATTAGATTGGACCAACCATTAGATATACTTTGATGTTAAATGCCTTCATGCTAAGTAATGTATCAGCGTAACGCTTCTAGGTATTGATTACCTCAACAGGAGGACGGAACCAACTTTGCTCAGACATAATCCAGGATCTTCCTGGACTGAGCTGGATTTACACAGTCATGTAAATCCTGGTTTCTGTGCACTTCTTGGCTTTGATCACAGATGTCTGACACAGATCAGCCCCTGCTGAGTTACAGACAGGTCCACTTTAACCTCAAGCTATCAGTTTTTTGCGGCTGTTCCCAGTGCCGTCTTAAGAGCATTAAAGGGCCCCGGGCAATGCAGTGCACTGGGGCACTGCCTACACAATCACCCACGAGAATAAAAATGCAAATTATCGATAAGGCGATATTTATTGGTACAGCAGTGCCAGGCTAATGACAGCTTCCAAGTTTGGGGGCTGGGCCCGGTGAACACACACACGGACGGGAGTCAGACTCGACTGTCCTGTGTGCGCCTGTTCCCGTGGAGGCGGACAGGCATTCCTAGAGTTGTGGGCTCCCCCTGCATAGCCCAAGTGGCCTGACAGCAGCGCAGGGCCGACAGGCCAACCTGCTATGTGGGATGTACACTGGAATCTGGACTAATGCTTGGCTGGGTCGCTGGGCAGGTGGGTCCCCCCGTGCAACTGGGGCACCCGGGCAACTGCCCAGCATGCCCATTCGGTAAGATGGCCCTGGCTATTCCTTTAGAAGCTGTGACTGATTGCTCAGTAGCACTTCTATTGGGCTGAATTTGAATCTTTCTCCTCATTTTTTTCCCACAAGACAAACATGTGTGGCCTTTTTGCAATGAGTGTAAAGATTTCTGTAATAATCAAGACAGATGAAGACTCCCGCTTAACTGGCTCTACGGGCCGGAGAAGAGATTTGTTAGTTTTCTTTTTTTTTTCTGATGCGTCTTTCACGTCTAATCTCCGCGAGCCGTGAACGGCTCCATTCATGGCGCGGGGGTCCTTCACCAGAAATATTTTAATGCGTCGAGTCATTCATCACTGGGAAGTGGAGATTTCGCCCTGCACCTGGCATTGTCCGCATTCCTCACAAAAAAAATTCCAGACCCCAAAACGATTGCCCCGCATCGACTTGACCGAAAATCCGTTAAGCTTGGAGAGGGTCATAATGAGCGCTGTTGAATTAAGTCATTTGTGCCAGCTTTGCCTCCATTAATTGGCCCCCCGGGGCTCCCTAAAAACCTTTTGTTAATGGCCGAGGGGATTTACATTCCCGGCATTTTCGGAACAATCTTCTCCTGGGAAAAAAATCCCTGCTCCCTCGTACAGCTATTAATTTTCCTGTGGCGCGTTGTGGGATCTGGAGTGGGGAAGAAGAGTGTTTTGATTCGGGATAAGTGTTTAGAAATAATTCTTTCACCGTCTTCACTCGTCAGAACCTTCTCTACAGTAAACAAGCTCCAGTCCGACCGGATGCTCGCCATGCCGGGACAACCCGCCGCTTTTTTTTTCCCCCCTGCTTCAGCCGCTGTGGGAAAGTTTGTTTTTGTCTCCAGAAAGTTTAAAATTTCATTGTTAATGTGATGGAAAAAAATTAAGAAAAAAGCGCGGAGCACATCTGTTATCCCGCCGGTGATGAATGAGCGCAAGAACGTATATATTTCGACCGAAATACCACGGCGGCGACAATTAGTGGTCCTGGATTTTCTGTAGATGTTACAAAGTATTTAAATTCCTTTTTTTTTTTTTTTGGGGGGGGGGGGGGGGGGGTTGTCTTACTGTGCCGACTAATTGCAAAGTGGTGACTTGTTCAGTCCTCAGGTTTTGGGTTTGCAGCAAAATTATTTTATAAATTTGCTGAGAGCCAAATAATTCTACATAAGAAAGAATGTCTGCCCTCAAAGGGGACAATCTAACATCTCCTTCCCGTTCATTCACACACCAGAAGGCCAAGTTGGATGGATTGTGGCCAGATTAGATAGAGTGGAGGATATTGTAGTGGCAAGGAGGAGGTAGTCTGTATTAATGATTGGGATGTCCAACCAGCTCGTATAGGTGTGATTGTCAGGTGTCCACCAACGTTGGGCCATGTGGTACACATGGTAATGGCAATGTTATAGGGGCCTCGGAGGAGCAGTACTGTGTGACAGAACTTGTAGACAACACAAACCATAGCATGCCAGAAGCTGTATATGGAAATAGAGGCAGCACTGTCAATCCCAATCCCTACTGAGATGTAAAAAGTTTCCTTTAGTCTTCTTAGAAAACTCTGTGGAACCTAGGTGTCATAGGTGTCCACCAACGTTGGGCATGTAGTACACATGGTGATGGCAATGTTATAGGGGCCTGGGAGGAGTAGCACTGTGTGACAGAACATGTAGACAACCCAAACTGTACCATGCCGGAGGCTGTATATGGAAATAGAGGCAGCACTGTCAATCCCAATCCCTACTGAGATGTAAAAAGTTTATTTTAGCCTTCTTAAAAAAACTCTGTGGAACCTAGGTGTCCACCAACGTTGGGCATGTAGTACACATGGTGATGGAAATGTTATAGGGGCCTCGGAGGAGCAGTACTGTGTGACAGAGCATGTAGGCAACGCAAACCGTAGCATGCCAGAGGTTGTATATGGAAACAGAGGCAGCACTGCCAATCCTAATCCCTACTGAGATGTAAAAAGTTTATTTTAGCCTTCTTAGAAAACTCTGTGGAACCTAGGTGTCCACCAACGTTGGGCATGTAGTACACATGGTGATGGAAATGTTATAGGGGCCACGGAGGAGTATTACTGTGTGACAGAACATGTAGACAACGCAAACCATACCATGCCGAAGGCTGTATATATATATAAACAGAGGCAGCGCTGCCAATCCCAATCTCTACTGAGATGTAAAAAGTTTCCTTTAGCTTTCTTAGAAAACTCTGTGGAACCTAGGGGTCATAGGTGTCCATCAACATTGGGCATGTAGTACACATGGTGATGGCAATGTTATAGGGGCCTGAAAGGAATAGTACTGTGTGACCGAACATGTAGACAACACAAACCATACCATGCCAGAGGCTGTATATATATATATATATATATATATATATATATAAATAGAGGCAGCGCTGCCAATCCCAATCCCTACCCAGATGTAAAAATTTCCTTAACCGTCTTAGAAAACTCAGGGGAACCTAGTTGTCAAAGGTGTCTACCAACGTTGGGCCATGGAGGAGCAGTACTGTGTGACAGAACATGCAGACAACACAAACCTTACCATGCCGGGGTCTGTATATGGACATAGAGGCAGCACTGCCAATCCCAATCGCTACCGAGATGATAAAAAGTTTCCTTTAGCCTTCTGGAAACCTAGGTGTCATAGATGTCCACCAATGTTGGGCCATGTGGTACACATGATGATGGCAATGTTATAGGGGGCCCAGGAGGAGCAGTACTGTGTGACAGAGTATGTAGACAACGCAAACTGTACCATGCCGGAGGCTGTATATTGAAATGGAGGCAGCACCGTCTTAGAAAACTTTGGGGTGTCCACAAATGTTGGGCCATGGGGTACACAAAAACGAATTGGATAGACAGTGCAAAAGAAAGCTCCACAAGGTGTCCTTAGTATGGATTGAACCCATGACCCCAGTTGCGCACAGCTACATACTGAGTCACTATGCTGACCAAGGCAGAGAATCTAACCCTTCTCCATTTTTTGGCTGGAGTTGCAGGTTAATGAAAAAATCATCCAAGCATTGTTTGTGTCTAATGTTCACATATAATATAACAATTTTTAAAATCTAAAATTCCTAAAGCCCAACTCTAGCAATACTCACCTCCTCTCCAGTGTCACACCATGCAGTAATTCCTTTGTACCACAAGATGTCCTCAGTTGTCTGGTTTTAATGACATCCAGTATCATTCAACAAGGAAGACCAAGGACATACTGTTAGTACAGGGCAGAAAAGATAAGATATCCTCAGTCCTTTTGTTTTACCAACATCCACTATCATTCAATTCAAAAGACTGAGGACATTCCTTGAGTACAGGAAGAACAGACAAGACGACTTCAGTCTTCTGATTTGATTGACTTCAAGCATCGTTCAACCCAGAAGACTGAGGGCATACTGTGAGTACAGGGCAAAATGGGCAGGAAGGCTTCAGTCTTCTGGTTTGATTGACATCCAGCATCATTCAACCCAGGAGACTGGGGACATTCTGTGAGTACAGGGTAGAACAGACAAGATGGCTTCAGTCTTCTGGTTTAAATGATGACAGCACCATTCAGCCCAGTAGACTGAAGACATACTGTGAGTACAGGACAAAATAACCCTGCCCCCTTAAGGAATGTCACCACAGCTACTTGTATTCACATTGTAATAAAGAGGGAGCTGACATTATTGCATCAGCACAACTCTCTGCTTCATTTAGGGCCCCCCACTGCCGCAAGAAGATCCAGAGAGCATGGAAACCCTGTGTGTCATATGACTGGCCGTGAAGACATCGGGAAAGGTTAAACATTAAAAAAGATATAAATGGGGGGGTTCAGAGGGAGTGGAGAAAGACAGCAAGAGGAAAGAACAGAGGGATGAAACGTTGGTGTTCTGCTATTCCATTACTGTCCAATCAACAGGCTGAAGGTGTGACCTTGACATAGCTGTGCTAATGCTGGAGTGAATCCAGGACCTGCCTATGCTGTCTGGATCACATAGGTGATCAGAAAGAGAACAGGCTGCCCGGAGTAGGCTAGATTTTACAGGAATTAGTATTTTTCCCCCCTTTAAGTAGAATGAATTAAAACCAAGGAGCAAAGAACTGCAGTCACCTTAATGTTTCACCGCCAGAGGAATGCCAGGACGGACGTCTCATCAGGAAGAGTTGTGGGAAAGTTTTTCACCCAGTAAGCGTACAGAGATTTTACACCACTTTATTTGCTTTGCAGAATTTAATAGCCAATTAAACCAGTGAGGAGAAAGTCCTCAGCTGAGCGTTTCTGACTCATTTAACATTATTAAAGTATTGTTAACACTGCTTTTTAATTATGTGAATGGTTTATGCTTTAAGTAAGACAGGTGAACTTTGCGGCTGCGGCGTCATATATCAACTGAATGTTCCCTTGAGTTTTCTAAGATGGCTAAAGGAAACTTTTTACATCTGGGTAAGGATTAGGATTGACAGTGCGGCCTCTAATTCCATATACAGCCCCCGAAATGGTATGGTTTGCGTTATGTACACGTTGTATCTCCAGTGCTGCTCCTCTCCCTATAACAGTGCCGTTATCACAAATTTTTGGCTCAATGTTGGTGGACACCTGGCTATATGAGCTGGTTGGACATCCCAATCAAAAACCATGGCCATTATTATACAGTCCCTCACCCTTGCAAATACAACATCCTCTACTATTTTGAGAAGGCTTTCCTCAAGATTTTGGAGTGTGTGGGGGGGAATTTGTATCAAAAAATAATATTTTAGGCCAGCTACTGCTGTAGGACAAGAAGACCTGGCTCAATCAATATCCTAATTCAACCAAAAAGTGTTCAGTTGGGTGGAGGTCAGAATACTTGAGCTCTTTCCAAGCTCCTCCTCATCAAACCATGTCTTTGTGGAGCTGGCTTTGTACACGGGGCCACAGTCATGCTGGAACAGAAAAAGGCCTTCCTCAAACTATTACCACAAGGTCGGAATTTGACTATCGCACCTATATGAGCTGGTTGGACATCCCAATCAAAAATCATGGCCGTTAATGTAGAGTTGCCGCAATTGCAACTACAATATCTTCCTCTCTTCTTGGAAGGCTTTCCTCAAGATTTTGGAGTGTATCTGGAGGAATTTGTACCAATTCATCCGAAAGGGAATTTTACGTTACCAGCTACTAATTTCGGACAAGGAGATTTGGCTCACAACCAGTATCCCAATTCATCTCAAAGATATTCAGTTGGGTTGAGGTCAGGGTACTTGAGTTCCTACCAAGTTCCTTCACACCAAACTGGTAAGCTAACAATCAGTATCCCAGTCCAACCCAAAGATGTTCAGTTGGGTTGAGGTCAGGGTACTTGAGTTCCTTTCAAACTCCTGCACACCAAACCATGTCTTTGTGGAGCTGGTTTTGTGTTCAAGGGCACAGTCATGCTGCAACAGAAAAGGGCCTTCCCCAAACTATTACCCACAAGGTCAGGAACCTGACTATCACACCAATATGAGTTTGATGGACATCCCAATAAAAAATCATGACCATTAATATAAAGTTGCCCCCCTTGCAACTACAACATCTTCCATTCTTCTGGGAAGGCTTTCCTCAAAATTTTGGAGTATGTATGGAGAAATATGTTCCAACTTATACAAAAGGGAATTTTACGATGCCAGCTACTGATTTCTGACAAGAAGATCTGGCTCACAACCAGTATCCCAATTCATCTCAAAGATGCTCAGTTGGGTTGAGGTCAGGGTACTTGAGTTCCTACCAAGTTCCTCCACACCAAACTGGTAGGCTTACAATCAGTATCCCGGTCCAACCCAAAGATGTTCAGTTGGGTTGAGGTCAGGGTACTTGAGCTCCTTTCAAGCTCCTGCACACCAAACATGTCTTTGTGGAGCTGGTTTTGTGTACAGGGGCACAGTCATGCTGCAACAGAAAAGGGCCTTCCTCAAACTATTACCACAAGGTCGGAATTTAACTGTCGCACCTATATGAGCTGGTTGGATACCCCAATCAAAAATCATGGCCGTCAATATAGAGTTGCCCCACTTGCAACTACAATATCTTCCTCTCTTCTGGGAAGCCTTTCCTCAAGATTTTGGAGTGTATCTGGGGGAATTTGTGCCAATTCATCTGAAATTGAATTTTATGATGCCAGCTACTGATTTCGGACAAGAAGATCTGGCTCACAACCAGTATCCCAGTTCATCTCAAAGATGTTCAGTTGGGTTGAGGTCAGGGTACTTGAGCTCTTACCAAGTTCCTCCACACCAAGCTGGGCATCTCAAAATCAGTATCCTAGTCCAACCCAAAGATGTTTAGTTGGGTTGAGGTCAGGGTACTTGAGTTCCTACCAAGTTCCTTCACACCAAACTGGTAAGCTAACAATCAGTATCCCAGTCCAACCCAAAGATGTTCAGTTGGGTTGAGGTCAAGGTACATGAGTTCCTTTCAAGCTCCTGCACACCAAACCATGTCTTTGTGGAGCTGGTTTTGTGTACAGGGGCACAGTCATGCTGGAACAGAAAAGGGCCTTCTCTAAACAATTACCACAAGGTCAGGAACCTGACTATCACACTTACAGTATATGGGTTTGCTGGACATCCCAATAAAAAATCATGACCATTAATATAAAGTTGCCCCCTTGCAACTACAACATCTTCCAATCTTCTGGGAAGGTTTTCCTCGAAGATTTGTAGTGTGTATGGAGAAATCTGTTCCAAATGATCCAAAAGGGAATTTTATGATGCTAGCTACTGATTTTGGACAAGAAGATCTGGCTCACAACCAGTATCCCAATTAATCTCAAAGATGTTCAGTTGGGTTGAGGTCAGGGTACTTGAGTTCCTACTAAGTTCCTTCACACCAAACTGGTGAGCTAACAATCAGTATCCCAGTCCAACCCAAAGATGTTCAGTTGGGTTGAGGTCAGGGTACTTGAGCTCCTTTAAAGCTCCTGCACATCAAACCATGTCTTTGTGGAGCGGGCTTTGTGTACAGGGGCACAGTCATGCTGCAACAGAAAATGGCCTTCACCAAACTATTACCCACAAGGTCAGGAACCTGACTATCACACCTATATTAGTTTGATGGACATCCCAATAAAAATCATGACCATTAATATAAAGTTGCCCCCCTTGCAACTACAACATCTTCCATTCTTCTGGGAAGGCTTTCCTCAACATTTTGGAGTGTGTATGGAGAAATTTGTTCCAACTTATCCAAAAGGGGAATTTTACGATGCCAGCTACTGATTTTGGACAAGGTCTGGCTCACAACCAGTATCCCAATTCATCTCAAAGATGATCAGTTGGGTTGAGGTCAGGGTACTTGAGTTCCTACCAAGTTCCTCCACACCAAACTGGTAAGCTAACAATCAGTATCTCAGTCCAACCCAAATATGTTCAGTTGGGTTGAGGTCAGGGTACTTGAGTTCCTTTAAAGCTCCTGCACATCAAACCATGTCTTTGTGGAGCGGGCTTTGTGTACAGGGGCACAGTCATGCTGCAACAGAAAATGGCCTTCACCAAACTATTACCCACAAGTTCAGGAACCTGACTATCACACCTATATTAGTTTGATGGACATCCCAATAAAAAATCATGACCATTAATATAAAGTTGCCCCCCCTTGCAACTACAACATCTTCCATTCTTCTGGGAAGGCTTTCCTCAAAATTTTGGACTGTATATGGAGTAATTTGTTTCAACTTATCCAAAAGGGAATTTTACGATGCCAGCTACTGATTTCCGACAAGAAGATCTGGCTCACAACCAGTATCCCAATTCATCTCAAAGATGCTCAGTTGGGTTGAGGTCAGGGTACTTGAGTTCCTACCAAGTTCCTCCACACCAAACTGGTAAGCTAACCATCAGTATCCCAGTCCAACCCAAAGATGGTTACTTGGGTTAAGATCAGGGTACTCAAGTTCCTACCAAGTTCCTCCACACCAAACTGGTAAGCTAACAATCAGTATCCCAGTCCAACCCAAAGATGGTTACTTAGGTTGAGATCAGGGTACTCAAGTTCCTACCAAGTTCCTCCACACCAAACTGGTAAGCTAACAATCAGTATCCAAGTCCAACCCAAAGATGGTTACTTGGGTTGAGATCAGGGTACTCAAGTTCCTACCAAGTTCTTCTGCACCAAACTAGTCAAACGATGTCTTTATGGAGCTGGCTTTGTACACAGGGGCACATGCTGGTACAGAATAAGACCTTCTCCAAACTTACCACAAGTTCAGAAGTCCAAAATGTCTTGCTATGGTGTAGCATCAACAGTATCCTCTACTAAAAATACCTGAACTCAATCATTTGAAGGCGGGGGACCACAAACATTTGGCTATCTAGGAATCTTTTAAAGTTAAACTGTGGTGTATTTGTAGTAGGTGCAGTTTTTTTAGTACACAAAATAATCATGGTGAGGTGGCCTAACCAAAGGGTCCATTAAACCAAAGCAAAGCCCAGTAGAAGCAGTGGTGGTGCTTGCAGGATTCATAAGCCAAAAGGAATCTTCATGCCTTATAGTGGGATAGTGGGTGGAACTGTGGAAGTTATTCTGCTATGCCCCAGGGTCAGCTGTACATATAGAAACATCCGTCCATATGTCAGGAAAGTTCATTATCCTCCCTTCCTATCGCTGCATTCCTGACCACTAAAATACGCAACATATATGAGATCCTATTAATCATGGTAAAAGTACTGCTTAAAAGAAAGGGTTGACGGGACAGTGCCTCGGAGAAGCAACATCATACATCATTGTAAAAAAGATGTAGTGACCAAACGATGAGAAAAATAATGTTATGAGAATCAATTGTAAGCTGTGTTGACAAAAAATGTATACAAAATCAGTAATGTCTCTTGACTATAAAACAAATAGCCCAATAGTCCTAAATTAAATCAAGGAATAATCCAAATGAATAAGAAAGCAATCTGCGACTAAGACCACCGTTCCAGTGCACCAGATGTCCAGCAGTAGTGTCCAAAATGAGTAAACTGCCCAAAATGAGTAAACCCCCACCTTCAAGTGAAATGCAAACTCACCAGACGAAATGGCTGCCATTGCAGCAGCATGGAAGCCTTATGCGTATATGAAGATCCCTCTGGAGGCGTCCCGGTAGATGAATCCTGCAGGCAGTAGTGGCCAGAATCCAGCTAAGGATAAATAAGCTCACCCAAAATGTCCTAGTGCAATATGTATTATTGTATAGATAAAAGCCACATTCACAACGTCCCTTTGGACGAAACACGTCAGAGCCTCATATTTGGCACTGACGTCTCGCTGATGTGCGATTCTAATGCTGTGCTGTGCTAATAAGCTCCCCCAGAGCCCAGGGGGAATCTCATAGTGTAGTAAGTTTTATTATATAGATAAAAACCACATAAAAACAAATCAAAAGGTAAAAAAAAAAAACCTCATATATAATTCTGCTGGCAACCTGGAATCGCACAGCAGCGAGACGTCAGTGCCAAATATGCCGCTCTGACGTGTTTCGTCCAAAGGGACGTTGTCAAGGGGTGTGATTTATTTTTATGTGGCTTTTATCTATACAATTATACATATTACACTAGGAGATTTTGGGTGAGCTTATTTTTTCTAAGCTGGATTCTGGCCACTACTGCCTGCAGGATTTATCTACCGGGACACCTCCAGAGGGATCTTCATATACGCATAAGGCTCCCATGGTGCTGCAATGGCAGCCATTTAGTCCGGTGAGTTTGCATTTCACTTGATGGTGGTGTTTTACTCATTTTGGACACTACTGCTGTACATCTGGTGCACTGGAATGGTGGTCCTAGTTGCAGATTGCTCTCTTATTTATTTGGATTATTCCTTGATTTAATTTTGGATTATTTTTTTATAGTCAAGAGACATGCATTGATTTTTTTTGTCGACGCAGCTTACATTTGATTCTCATAACATTATTTTTTTCATAATTTTGGGCGCTACACCTTTTAACCAATTAACAATAGAAGTTGGATATACTACATGTGTGCTAGCTGCCAATCATTATATGAAAGAACATAACCCAGGGATCCCTTTAGATGTGCCATGCTTAAGCAACTGATCAGTAGATTGAACAACAGGATAAAACATGCACATCTAAAAGGATGTGTTTTTCATATAACACTTTTGAAACAAGACTTGAGGCAGGGTGCTATGGCGTTTGTAGGTGTTAGTTGGCCCCTTCCACCAAAGTTGAGACCACACAACAGAGACCATTAGACAAACCCAGTGATGACATTAAGAGAAGTATATATTTTTTTTTCCCAATTATTATATGAAATGACCTATCCCTGGTATCCCTTTAGATGCACATGCTTAAATGGATTGTACAGTCAGAAAGTTTTTTTTATCTTAATGCATTCTAAGATAAAAAACCTTCTGTGTGTAGCAGCCCCTCTCAGCCCCCCTAATACTTACCTGAGCCCCATCTTTATCCAGCAATGTCCATGAGTGTCTCAGCTGTCCGAGATTCTCCCTCCTGATTGGCTGAGACACAGCAGTGGCATCATTGGCTGCCGCTGCTGTCAATTACAGTCAGCTAGCCAATCAGGAGATAGAGGGGGCGGGGCCGGTTCACGGATCTGTGTCTGAATGGACCCGAAAAGAGGAGGATCCAGGCTGCCCTGTGTAAAACCAACTGCACAGAGGTGGTAAGTATAACATGTTTGTTATTTTTATAGGGAAAAGACAAGGCTTTACAATTGCTTTAACTAACTGATCAGCAGATTGCACAGCAAGGAAAGGCATGAACATCTAAAGGGATGCTGGGGATGTGTTATTTCATAAAGCTTTCCTTTACTATTAATTATTTTGTTCTGACGCATTTTATGAAAAAACATATCCACATGATCCCTTTAGTTATGCATGCTCAAGCAACTGCCAGTGATATGTTCTTTCACATAACTTTCACATAGCCTTCCTTGCCATCACTCATTTTATTCTCGAGCATCATATGAAAGAACATATCCCGGGGATCCCTTTTAGATGTGCATGTTCAAGCAGCTGATCAGCAGATTGCAGATCAGGATGAAGCGTGAATCCTAATAGGATGCCAGGGATGGGTTCTTTTATATACCACTCTTGAAAGTAGATCTGAGGCAGGGTGCTGTGACATTTGCAGGTGATCATTTGCCCCCTCCCACCAAACTCGGAGCAGAGACCAGCAGACAAACCTAGTAATGACATCAATCGAGGTATATATTTTTGTACCCGAGCACTATATGAAAGAACATATCCCTGGAATCCCTTTTAGATGTGCATGTTCAAGCAGCTGATCAGCAGATTGCAGATCAGGATGAAGCGTGAATCCTAATAGGATGCCAGGGATGGGTTCTTTTATATACCACTCTTGAAAGTAGATCTGAGGCAGGGTACTGTGAAATTTGCAGGTGATCATTTGTCCTCTCCCACCAAACTCGGAGCAGAGAACAGCAGACAAACCTAGTAATGACATCAATCGAGGTATATATTTTTGTACCCGAGTACTATATGAAAGAACATATCCCTGGGATCCCTTTTAGATGTTCATGCTCAAGAAACTGATTAGCAGATTGCACATCAGGAGGAAGCGTGCATCCTAATAGGCTGCCAGCGATGGGTTCTTTCATATACTACTCTTAAAAGTAGATCTTAGGTAGGGTGAGACCAGCAGACAAACCTAGTAATGACATCAATCGTAAATATTTTTGTACCCAAGTACAATATAAAAGAACATATCCCTGCAATCCCTTTAAATGTGCATTCTCAAGCAACTGATTAGCAGATTGCACATCAGGATGAAGCGTGCATCTTAATAGGATGCCAGGGATGGGTTCTTTCATATACCACTCTTGAAAGTAGATTTGAGGCAGAGTGCTAGTGATCATTGGCCCCCTCCCACCAAACTCTGAGCAGAGACTAGCAGTCAAACCTATTAATGACATCAATCGAGGTATATTTTTTTGTACCTGAGTACTATATGAAAGAACATATCCCTGGGATCCCTTTAGATGTGCATGCTCAAGCAACTGATCCCTTTAGATATGCATGCTCAAGCAACTGATCCCTTTAGATATGCATGCTCAGACAACTGATCAGCAAATTGCTCAGCAGGAAGGAGCATTAACATTTAAAGGCAGAGACCAACACACAGACCAGTGATGACATAAACGAGATATATCTTATATAAAAAATGTTTTATTGCATGTTAATCAGGGGAAACAAGGGAATGTATTATGTGTACATTACACTTCAGCTTTAAAGGCAAAACGTCGACGTTTGACTTTTGTATTTTCGAGGCGTGATCGCTGTTGATTGTGTAATTAGGGGAATAGTTTTCCTCGGATCGTGTAATATCACAGAGAAGCGTATTATACCCCTCGGTATTCCGCTGCAGATGTCCAGCACTTTGTCCCCGGGTGTTCTATTCTCATTCTGGAAAATATGAAGTAGTGGGCTCCCGTCCCACAGAAAGCAGGTGCGGCGGAGCTCGTTATGGTCAGCGAGACCCCCGCACCGTCCCCCCTCCCCCCCTCCTTGCTGGACCCCGGTCTGATCCGGCTGACGCTTTTTTTGTTGCCAGAAATTTGCATTCTGGAAGCGGTCGGCGGCTGTGCTCAGCTGTAACGCCGATCGGAAGTGTCGCCAAGTGATACCAAGCCAAAATTTTAATTAAAAATTTTGAAAATCTGATGAGGGATCATTGACAGCTTTGACCGTCACCCCACATTATATCAATAAGCGCTGCTTTGGCGAGGACTTCCAAGTATTTCCAGCTCTGGTCCTGAGTGGGGATGACCTCAGACGAGAGTGCGCTCAAAGCCTTTTAATTGCTGATGTGAAAGCCGCCATGAGGTCTATGGAAGCCTTCAGTCTTGCACAGTTGTACAGGCTGAAACGGCTTACTCTGATTTCACTGCACACTGTGAGCTTCTCACAATGTGCATTAGAAGTCAGATGGAGCCCTGTCTCATTTCCTGGCTGGGAGACGTTCAGCATCATTTCGCGCTTTCCTCCACAGCCTGTCTCTTTCATTCATTGGATTTTAGTCCTTTCAGTCATGGAGGCTCAGCATTCCATGTGGGTGTTACCTAGATCAGTGTTTCTCAACTCCGGTCCTCAAGGCATACTAACAGGCCAGGTTTGCAAGAAAACTGAAATACATCACAGGTGATATCATTTGCTGCTCAGTGATTGCAGTATTCTAGTCTGCATCTCCCCAAGGTAATACTTAACCTCTTCCCAACCGCCCTTCGCCTATTTACTGCAGCAGCCCTCCTGCGCAAACCAACGTAGACCTATGTCGGTCTCACGGCGAGGGGGGCGAGCGCGCGCCGCCGGCGGTGCCCTCCCGCCCCCACTCGGCAGCGGGGACTCTGATGCACGGGGCAGGCGGCTCCGATTGCCGTCGACACCCGCGATCGTTCTCCTCTGAGAGAGAAGAACGGGCAGCTGTTGTAAACACAGCCGACCGTTCTTCTCCCTGGAATGAACACAGAGTGCCTGTGATCCTTCTATATAGGATCACAGGTCTCTATGATCCTTTCACAAGCCACGCCCCCCCAAAGTTAGAATCACTCCCCTAGGCTCACATTTAACCCCTTGATCACCCACAATGTCATTATTACAGTAACAGCGCATATGTTTAGCACTGATTACTGTAGTAATGTCACTGGTTCCCCCAAAAGTGTCAAAAATGTCAGTTAGGGTTCCGATCTGTCCGCCGCAATGTCGCAGTCCCGCTAAAAATCGCAGATCGCTGCCATTACTAGTAAAAAAACAAAACAATAAAAATGACATAAATCTTTCCCCTAGTTTGTAGAGGCGATAACTTTTGCGCAAACCAATCAAAATACGCTTACTGCGATTTTTTTTTTAACCAAAAATATGTAGCAGAAAACAAATTGGCCTAAAATGTTAAAAATTTTTACATTTTTTTTTTTTTTTAGAATGTCATATAGCAGAAAGTTAAAAATATTGTTTTTTTTTTTTTTTTCAGAATTGCCGCTCTTTTTTTGTTTATAGCGCAAAAAATAAAAATTGCACAGGTGATCAAATACCACCAAAAGAAAGCTCTGTTTGTGGGAAAAAAGGGACATCAATTTTATTTGGGCACAGCGTCGCACGACCGCGCAATTGTCCGTTAAAGTAACACAGTGCCGAATCGCAAAATATGGCCTGGTCATTAAGGGGAAAAATCTTCCGGTCCAGAAGAGGTTCAAATCTGGCCTGTTAGTGTGCCCTGAGGAGCGGAGTTGAGAAACACTGATCTAGAGCACTTTATATGTCCACTCCTCCAGACTGACACTTGCCCATCAAGGCTTCCTTATATTTGCATAACTCCTCCCACTGCTTGCATCAGGACTGAGGGCTCTTGGGAGGAGTCCTGTGGCAGGGTGCTAAAAAGTTTTCAGAAAGCTATCTACTGCCCCCTGCTGGCTGCTCCCACCAACCAGGGTCTACCTGCCTTGCATTAAGCACATGCCGCCAAATCACGTACCTGTATGCCATTTTGCTGAGGTGGATACCCTGGGGTGATGGGTGCAGCTGCAGGCATCACCTCAGTACCTTTTTTTGGAGCCGACGATCAATAACAAGCGATGCTGGTAAGTCGTAGTTCAGCTGTTATTACAAGCTGCGGGAGGAGACGCCCCCCCCCCCCCCCGCCTCCTTCCGCCACTCGCCGGGCTCTCCTTTCCCACCAAGTGACCTGAGCCCGATGGGGTCATCTATGATGAAACGTGTCGGGTCGTGGACGTGCTGACGTCACCACGTTCATCTAACTCAGAAGGACAGTAGCTTTTATGACGCTTTTGCCTTATGCTGTTGTAAGTGCAACCTTTAATATTGAATAAAATTTTGTAATGGTTTTACACTATGTGGGATTCTTTGCTGTGGTATATGGGGAGTGCCACTATCGAGTGAATGAATGATAAGTATTCAAATCACAAGGATCACAAGGATATTATTTGTGGATTTCAGCACTGACGATTTTTTTTTTTTTATATGGACAATATATAATATGCTTACATCAATACAGCATCATTATATATATATATATATTTTTTTTTTTTTTTTGATAAATGGCTGTTTATATAAGCACTGTTATTTTCTATATGGACATTACTCATCTAATAATGTTCATAAGGTTATAGTGCAACTTGCTTTGTAGGTGTCTATTTTACTGTAAGTTTCTGCTTGAAGGTTTTTTTTTATATAATTAGCGCAGTATATTTTCCTGTTTTGCACATGCTGGTAATGGTAATTGGACATGTATGATATTCTACTGAAAGCATCCAAGTTGGCTGTTTAGCATGGGGGGGGGGGGCAGCTGGTGAGGTTGTCTCGGGTGCAGCATTTAGAGGGGCGCAGGATGGCAAAGAGTGGGCTCACATGGTGTGTGTCATCCAGTGTAGGTGTGCCTGGGCACATCCTAATTCAGGGGCAGCGCTAGGGTGGTCCTTGAGTTCACCCCCATCTCTGGGACCATCTCTATCACCAGGTAGGCCTTTGAGTTTCTCCCCTGGCTGCAGTGTCCCTCCAGAACCCGCACACAGCATCTGGAGGTCAGGCAGCTGAAACTGGGAAGGGGGTGGAGCTGAGAAGATGGCAGCCAGGGGGTCTTCTACTTCCAGCCATGGGGTAAGCAGCTGATGGGGGGGGGGGGTGTCCACCTTTATCCCTGCAGTAATTCCCTGCAGTGATTCCCTTACACTCACCGCACAATGCTCACTGACTGGCTGTCCTCACCGCACACTGCTCACTGACTGGCTGTTCCCACCGCACACTGCTCACTGACTGGCTGTCCTCACCGCACACTGCTCACTGACTGGCTGTTCCCACCGCACACTGCTCACTGACTGGCTGTCCCCACCGCACACTGCTCACTGACTGACTGTCCTCACCACACACTGCTCACTGACTGGCTGTCCTCACCGCACACTGCTCACTGACTGGCCGTCCTCACCACACACTGCTCACTGACTGGCTATCCTCACCGCACACTGCTCACTGACTGGCCGTCCTCACCACACACTGCTCACTGACTGGCTGCCCTCACCACACACTGCTCACTGACTGGCTGTCCTCACCACACACTGCTCACTGACTGGCTGTCCTCACCACACACTGCTCACTGACTGGCTGTCCTCACCACACACTGCTCACTGACTGGCTGCCCTCACCACACACTGCTCACTGACTGGCTGTTATCACCGCACACTGCTCACTGACTGACTGTCCTCAACACACACTGCTCACTGACTGGCTGCCCTCACCACACACTGCTCACTGACTGGCTGTCCTCACCACACACTGGACTCAGGGAGTGCAAAAAGTCCATACTTGCCCCAGGTGCTGACAACCCACGCTAAGCCACTGCATCTTCCCCAATATCATGTCAAGTGCTGTGAGCCCCCAATGAGAACAATTAAATTAAAAATCTAATTTTTATTAAAAAAAAAATAATAATAATTGTACATATTTTTAATAAAAATGGAAAAATCTTAAAAAGAAAAATGTAATAAAAAAAAATTACCCATGGCAGGGGACAGAAATGGTGGCGTTAGGCGTCCGCATACGGTTGCAGCGTTGACAGATATCTGTATCTCAGCATGTAAATGATTTGGGTCACATTGCTCCGGGAATGGGAATAATGGTGCCGTTCTCCTCTATCTCCTGCCATGGTAAGACGGGGATTAGAACCCTCGCAGGCTGTGCCGGAGGATATCCCGGATTATGGAAATATTACTGCCAATGGTACTGAGAGCATTGTGCGTCATTATGATAACGGGCGCTGGAAGAGCTCTGCGCTGTGGCTATTTCCCCTCTGCAAATCACTGAAAGAGAACCTGTGACTACAAATCTGCATCAGTAAATTCCTGACATGTCACAATATATATACAATAACAGGATACATTGTCAGAATGTCACAATATATACAATAACAGGATACATTGTCAGAATGTCACAATATATACAATAACAGGATACATTGTCAGAATGTCACAATATATACAATAACAGGATACATTGTCAGAAAGCCCCACCTTTTATCATTAAATATTCAACTTTCAGCTCCAGTCAGTGACTTTGCCTAGGCTGAGATGATGCCATCAGTCTGCTGCAGGCAGGAGGAAGCATTTCCTCAGTCTCTCCTCCCCCAGTGATTAGACTTTACATTGTAACTTTGCAGCAAGTCCAAAGGTAATGCATTGCATCCAGGAAGAATTCACCTCGCTTCACTTTTTCCATATTTTGATGTTACAGCTTTATTCCAAAATTGATTAACCACTTCTGGACCGGAAGATTTTCCCCCTTAGTGACCAGGCTATTTTTTGCAATTTGGCCATGCGTTACTTTAACCACTTCAGAACCGCCCGCCGCAGTTTTACTGCGGCAGGCAGCCCCTCCTGCGCAAACTGACGTAGCCCTATGTCGGTCACGCGTCTGCTGCTAGGGGGGCGAGCGCGTGCTGCCGCCAGCGCCCTCCCGCCCCCACTCGCCCTCCTGCCTCCCGCCTCCCTCCCGCCCCCAATCGCCCTCCTGCCTCCCTCCCGCCCCCACGCCGCGATCGCTCCCCGCTGAGAGAGAAGGACGGTCCGCTGTTGTAAACACAGCCGACCGTTCTCTCTGAAGTGATCACAGAGCACCTGTGATTCTCCTATGTAGGATCACAGGTCTCTATGATCATTTCACAAGTCCCTCCTCCATACAGTTAGAAAACACTCCCATAGGCTCACATTTAACCCCCGTATCTGTATGATGAACCATGGGAGCAATCCCCCCATTAGCCAGCGGGGAAGCTGATTCACGGGGCTGGCGGCCGCGATCGCTCCCTGCTGAGAGAGAACGGCGGTCTGCTGTCGTAAACACAGCCGACCGTTCTTCTCTCAGGAATGAACACAGAGCTCCTGTGATCCTTCTATTTAGGATCACAGGTCTCTGTGTTGATTCCACAAGCCCATCCCCGTTAAAGTTAGAAAACACCCCCTAGGCACACACTTAACCCTTTGATCGCCCCTGAGTTAACCCCTTCCCTGCCAGTGTCCTTATTACAGTAACAGTGCATATTTTTAGCACTGATTACTGTAGTAATGTCACTGGTCCCCCCAAAAGTGTCAAAAAAAATCAGTTAGGGGTCCGATCTGTCTGCCGCAATGTCGCAGTCCCGCTAAAAATCGCAGGTCCTCGCCACTACTAGTAAAATAAATAAAAATAAAAATTACATAAATCTTTTTTTTCTACCAAAAATAAGTAGCAGAATACAAATTGACCTAATTAAATTTTTTTCATATTATTAATTTTTTTTATTGGGAATGTTATGTAGCAGAATGTGAAAAATATTGTTTTTTTTTTTTTTTTTTTTTAAATTGACGCTTTTTTTTGTTTATAGCACAAAAAATAAAAATAGCACAGGTGATCAAATACCTCCAAAAGAAAGCTCTGTTTGTGGGAAAAAAGGACATTAATTTTATTTGGATACACGACCGCGCAATTGTCGTTAAAATAACGCAGTGCAGAGTCGCAAAAAAATGGCCTGGTCATTAAGGAGGCAAATCCATCCGGTCCAGAACTGGTAACTAACAATTGCGCGGTCGTGCGATGCTGTACCCAAATAAAATTGATGCCTTTTTTTTCCCACAAATAGAGCTTTCTTTTGGTGGTATTTGATCACCTGCGAAATTTGTTTTTTTTTTTGCACTATAAATAAAAAAAGAGCGACAATTCTGAAAAAAAAAAACAATATTTTTACTTTCTGCTATATAACATTCCCAATGAAAAAAAAATGTAAAAATCGAATTTTTTCATAATTTTAGGCCAATTTGTATTCTACTACATATTTTTGGAAAAAAAAATCCCAATAAGCGTATTTTGATTGGTTTGCGCAAAAGTTATCGCGTCTACAAACTTTTAGGGAAAGATTTAGGTAATTTTTATTTATTTATTTTTTTTACTAGTAATGGCAGCGATCTGTGATTTTTAGCGGGACTGCGACATTGCGGCAAACAGATCGGACCCCTAACTGACATTTTTTGACACTTTTGGGGGGACCAGTGACATTACTACAGTAATCAGTACTAAAAATATGCACAGTTACTGTAATAATGACACTGGCAGGGAAGGGGTTAACACCAGGAGTGATCAAAGGGTTAAGTGTATGCCTGGGGGCTGTTTTTTTAACTGTATGGGGGGCGGGACTTGTGAAATGATCATAGAGACCGGTGATCCTATATAGAAGGATCACAGGCGCTCTGTGATCATTCCAGGGAGAAGAACGGTCGGCTGTGTTTACAACAGCTGACCGTCCTTCTCTAATAATAGTAATCAGTGCTAAAAAATATGCACTGTTACTGTAATAATGACACTGGCAGGGAAGGGGTTAACACTGTGGGTGATCAAGGGGTTAAATGTGTACCTAGGGGTGTGTTTCTAATTGTATGGGGGCGTGGCTTGTGAAATGATCAGGCAGGGAAGGGGTTAACTCAGGGGCGAGCAAAGGGTTAAGTGTGAGCCTAGGGGGTGTTTTCTAACTGTAACGGGGATGGGCTTGTGGGATCAACACAGAGACCTCTGATCCTATATAGAAGGATCACAGGATCTCTGTGTTCATTCCTGAGAGAACAACGGTCGGCTGTGTTTACGACAGCAGACCGCCGTTCTCTCTCAGCGGGAAGCGATCGCGGGTGTCCGGCCGCCAGCCCCGTGAATCAGCTTCCTTGCTGGCTAATGGGGGGATCGCTCCCGTGGTTCATCATACAGGTACGGCGATTTGAGCAGCCGAGCCAGCCTGCCTCAGTATATCGGGCAGTTCGGCAAGTGGTTAAAGTAACGCGGTGCTGTATCGCAAAAAACGGCCTGGTCATGAAGGGGGGGGGGTAAAATCTCCCAGGGCTGAAGTGGTGATTTTTTTTTTTGGATGCCATACAGATGGGGGCTCGGTAAGGGTTAATAGCAGGCGGTAATCTTATGTTTGGTTCCCAGCACAACACGGGTAGCGCGAGTCCCAGAACAGAGGCGGCGAGGCCTGGAAGGTCTGAGCCTCCGCAGAGACTCCGGGGAGGTTGACCTGTCAGTCACTGCTAAGCCTCACGATTGATTGACAGCTCCGCTCCCCCCCAAGAGGTTTTCCAGTAGCTGGCAGCTGGCGGCTCGGGACCGGCGCAGGAAAAGGGATGCTGACAACTACAGAATACTCGCATTATTCTTCCACGCTCTGAAGTCATTTCTATTTCCATCAGTAAATGCGTCCATGAACGGTTCCGGGAGCGTCCACCGGAGCTGGGGGGGCAGGGGCGTCGCTGGAGAGGGTGCAGGGGTCATCTGATAAGTAATATATATGAATAAATATATGCAGTATATTTAGTGTATAATATTATATTTATTATTATTATTTGTTTATTTTGTTGTTAACAAACATGCAATCCGATTCTGGTGCGGACTCAAAAAAGGGTCCTGATGCGATGCAAATTCAGCCGTACAATCTGTATACAATCTGTATGGCTGAATTTGCATCGCACAGACATCGCATGTGATTTGCAGAGCAGCGTATGCGATATCTGCCCAAAAAATATGTCTAATAAATGACTAGATGTATAAGGTGGAAGGAATCGGATCCAAGGTTCTATCACTTGAAATGCACAATGAAATAAGTCGATATAAAATAATTAATAACACAATAAATAGATAAGTAAACTGTATTTGATCTACAGTTTTTATTTTTTTTTTGTGCTATAAAAAAAAAAAAACTGTCAATTTTGAAAAAAAAATATATATTTTTTACTTTCTGCTTTAAAAATTAAAAAAATCTAAACTTTCTTTATAAATTTAGGTCAATACAGGGGCGTAACTACAGAGGTTGCAGGGGTTGCAATTGCAACCGGGCCCCATGCTCTAGCCGGTTGCCGACCGCCGCACGACGATATACATCGGCAGTCAGCCCCGCCCAGGCAAAGTGACGTATCGGTACGTCACTAGCCTGTCACTTGCTCGGGAGCCAATAGCGGGCGAGAGCGCGCCCGTGGAGGGGCGCTCCCGCCCCGGCTCGTTCCCCAGCAAGTTCCGTGCGTGTGACCAGCGGACCCGATGTCCGCCGGTCACTTGCTGATTGTCGGTGCAGAGGGAGAAAGGCAGGCGGCTGATGTAAACAAGCCGCCTGTCATTCTCCCCGGTGTAGAACAGAGATCATATGGTTCTACTATGTAGGACCGTTGATCATTGTTCCTACACTTCAAGCCACAGCCAATCACAGTTAGAAGCACGCCCCTAGGGACACACACAGCCCCTCCCTCTCAAATAAAGTTAACACCTTCACTACCAGTGTCATTTTGCAGTAACAGTGCATATGTATAGCACTGATTACTGCAGTAATGTCACTGGTAACCCCAAAAGTGTCAAAAATGTCAGTCAAGGGTCCGATCTGTCCGCCGCAGTGTCGCAGTACCGCAAAAAAAATCGCAGATCGCCGCCATTACTCGTTAAAAAAAAAACACCAAAAATGACAAAAATCTTTCCCTTAGTTAGTAAACCCAAAAACTTTTGCGCAAACCAATCAAAATACGCTTTTTGCGATTTTTTTTTTTACCAAACATATGTAGCAGAAAACAAATTGGTCAAAAATGTTAAATTTGGATTTTTACATTTTTTTGGGGGAATTTCATATAAAAATATGTGAAAAATATTGTTATTTTTGCAAAATTGACGCTCTTTTTTTGTTTATAGCGCAAAAAGTAAAAATCGCACAGGTGATCAAATACCACCAAAAGAAAGCTCTATTTGTGGGAAAAAAAGGACGTCAAATTCGTTTAGGTACAGCGTCGCATGACCGCGCAATTGTCCGTTAAAGTCACGCAGTAAAAAATCGCAAAAAAAACCCCTGGTCAGGAAGGGGGTAAAATCTTCCGGGGCTTAAGTGGCTAGAGGGCCTGTGCGGCTCCCCTGTACACCTGGATAGGAGGGGAGGCGGGGACAGCATGTAGAGAAATCACTGTCCTCCTTTTTCCTCCTGTAGCTGCAGGAGGAAAATGGAGGAGATTGGTTCCTCTGTATGCTGCCCCCACCACTCCTCCTATCCAGTTCACTTGTGTTCTGCTGTCTCTGGGCCCCTGTGTGCTCCCCTGGTCCCCCCCACTGTGCTCCCTCCCCTCTCCTGTCGGCTGCTGCAGGGGATGTATTACAATAGAGAACCAGAATGGGGTCGATAAATATGTAATTTACCAGCTCCTTCCTTTTCTGAATGGACAGAGTCATAGTCAGTCACATTGTAAAAAAAATTTAATAAAATGATAAAAAATAATACAATTAAAATAGCAAAAAAATAAAAACTACCGACACCAGTGGGGGAACTTCCAGGATCACAAAGGTCACACTTACAACCGGGCCCTGGCATTCCACCACCATGGGGAGGCCCCAAGACGGCAGGAAGGGGGCCCACTGCAGAACTTATGAAAGGGTCCTGCTGCAGGACCGTTATAAAGGGCCCCGCAACGGGATTAAAGGGCCCCAGGATCAGTGGGAAGAGCCCCAGGCTTGAAGGGAAGGGCCCCGGCCAGGGGTCTGGGGGGCCCTTCATGGTTTCTTGCACCGGGGCTCTGAAGGTTCTAGTTACGCCTCTGAGAGGCATCACATGCCTGACGAAGGGGTCCTGCACGGACCCAAAAAGTTGCACTCATTTTTTTGATGTAATCTTCTCTGGAATAAAGATTTTGGACTGCTTTTGCAAGATCCTTGGTGTGCTGGCGAATATGTATCTATCTGAGAGGAATCAATCGGCTCCATTTTCCTCCTGCAGCTACAGGAGGAAAGCAGAGGACAGTGGTTCCTCTAAATGCCGCCCCTCTTATCCAGGTGTACAGGGGAGCCGCACAGGCCCCCAGAAGCATGGGGCCAGGTTGCAATTGCAACCCCTGTAGTTACGCCCCTGTTTTTTGTGCTTCATGGGAACGCATGTGATTTTGTTCATCTTCATTGCACAAGAATGAAAGGATCCTTGGGCTATGTGCAGATCTTTGCGTGCCCAACGCGGGCGCAAAATTGTTTGCTTTTCTGAGGCATGGTGAAACGCGTTGCACCTTAGCAGGTGTGCAGTGGTGCCAATAAATGTTAATGCCATCCCCAAGATCTTCAAACGCACATGTTTTGATACGCGCCAAACCTCATGGTGCCGCACATTTTTGATAGAGTCAGGGGCTTTTTGACCGCGTTTCATTGAAATGCAATGTGCAGTAATGCATGCTTTGCGTTGGTGTGCTGCGGTGCCATGCGGTCTTTAAGGCACCCCAATGCACCTTGCTAACGGACACTAATGCAGCGCACCTCAACAAAAAGTTAACCTTAAATATCGGGGAATAGGAATATAGAAATCTCAGGTGAAGAAGGTTCCTGGTCCTCCATGGCTGGTGTCCTTGTAAGTGACGCCCCCCTGTGGTGGCCCCCTGTACAGTCTGTAAGATGAATACATTGGTATGGACACCGGCGGTGAGCATCCTGTGTTCTCAGGGTCTTCTCTGCGTTCTCCTGTGTGGGGGTTCAGCCAGGACTCAGCCAATGCCGCCTGCTGATTGTTATTCCGCAGACACGTCCTTGTCAGAGGTAATTGATGGGGTGCTTAGACTGGATCGCCCAGGGACGCCGCTGAGATGAGAGTGGAGTTTACTAAAAATGAAATTGAATTTTTGGGACTGTAAAGTGGAATGCTGCTCACTGCCAGAGAGAATGACAATGGACCTGTGCCCTGCCAATCAGGAGGTGACCGAACCATCCTTCCAGAACTTTCCATCCACTGCCACCAAATTACCGGACTCTCCTACACAACTCACAGGGATCATATACAAATATTATCTATCTATCTATCTATCTATCTATCTATCTATCTATCTATCTATCTATCTATCTATCTATCTATCTATCTATCTATCTATCTATCTATCCCATATCTATCTATCTATCTATCTATCTATCTATCTATCTATCTATCCCATATCTATCTATCTATCTATCTATCTATCTATCTATCTATCTATCTATCTATCTATCTATCTATCTATCTATCTATCTATCTATCTATCTATCTATCTATCCCATATCTATCTATCCCATATCTATCTATCTATCTATCTATCTATCTATCTATCTATCTATCTATCTATCTATCTATCTATCTATCTATCTATCTATCTATCTATCCCATATCTATCTATCTATCTATCTATCTATCTATCTATCTATCTATCTATCTATCTATCTATCTATCTATCTATCTATCTATCTATCTATCTATCCCATATCTATCTATCTATCTATCTATCCCATATCTATCTATCTATCTATCTATCTATCTATCTATCTATCTATCTATCTATCTATCTATCTATCTATCTATCTATCTATCTATCTATCTATCTATCTATCTATCTATCTATCTATCTATCTATCTATCTATCTATCTATCTATCTATCTATCTATCTATCTATCCCATATCTATCTATCTATCCCATATCTATCTATCTATCCCATATCTATCTATCTATCTATCTATCTATCTATCTATCTATCTATCTATCTATCTATCCCATATCTATCTATCTATCTATCTATCTATCTATCTATCTATCTATCTATCCCATATCTATCTATCTATCTATCTATCTATCTATCCCATATCTATCTATCTATCTATCTATCTATCTATCTATCTATCTATCTATCTATCTATCTATCTATCTATCTATCTATCTATCTATCTATCTATCTATCTATCTATCTATCTATCTATCTATACCATATCTATCTATCTGTAGTACCCTCTAGTGTGCTAGAATAGGTTTTGTAAGCGTAGTTCAATTGTCAGGCTTGGCTGTTGTTTTGTTAATCTGGGTCAGATGAATGACTCAGGGAGGGCTGGATGACTCACAGACAGCATCTCTGAGACCTCCCACTACTTCTAGAAACTTGGAGAAAATTCTAGAATGCTGGGAGTGAAGGGGAGGAGGAGCTGCCTGGAATATGACCAATCCCCAACAGATGGGTTGGCAGGGGGCAGACCCCCTCAAATACTCTGGGTCAGCCCAGCTGGGGGCAGTGGAGTTTGGGTGGAAGATGGAGATGAAGTGTTAGGCTGTCGGTGGCCCTTGAGGGTGCCCCCCAGTTTTGGGGGGGTGACCTTGGGCCCGGGTTCCAGTGAGGAAGGGACCCTATCTATGACACACAGAGGTGTCCTGACCTAACCCTGATGTTAAACCCTTCCCTGCCAGTGTAAAAAAAAAAAAAAAAAAAACTTTAAATAAGTACTAAATGAATGGGTTTCTTTATCTGAAATAATGTAGATAATGTAATTAGACATGTGCAGAGCAAAAAAAAGTTTCATTTCAATTTGTTTTTTACATAAATTTCTTTTGTTACATTTCTTTAATTCATTTTTTGGAATTCATTTTCTTTTGTTTATTCGTTTCATGTTTTGTTTATTCTAATTCAAATCGATTTGAATTTTTCAAATTGAAATCGAATTCCATTAAAATTCCATTCGAATTGCATTCGAATCGAATTCCATTCCAATTTATTCTATTCAAAATTTGAATTCTGAAAGATGGTTATATTCTTTCTATTCCTTTCTTTTCTATTCTATTCTTTTCTATTCTATTCACATTCAAATTCTATCCAAATTAAAATTTAGGAAAACAGTTATATTGTTACATTTTTTTTTCTATTCTATTATTTTCTATTGTTTGTTCTATTCTATTTTTTTTTATTATAGTCTATTTTCTTTTCCTATTCTATTCTATTATTTTCTTTTCTTTTAGAATTCAAATTATTATTATATATTATTATTCTATTCAAAATTAAAATTTCAGTAGATGGTTATTTTCTATTTTATTCTATTCTATTTTTATTCTATTCTATTCCTTTATTTTCTATTCTATTTTATTCTGTTCTTTTTTTTTTTTTAATTCTTTTTTTTTTCCTGTTTTACTCTATTCTTTTATTTTCTAATTATCCTTTTTTTTTTTCTTTTCAATTTTTTTCTATTCCGTTATTTTAGATTCTGTTCTGTTGTACTCTATTATATTCTATTCTTTTATTTTCTATTATAGTCTTTTATTTTTCTATTCTCTTCTTTACTATTCTATTTTTTTATTTTCTATTCCATTCTATTATCTTCGGAAATTCAAATTCAATTAGAAAACTTTTTCAAATTTGAATTTCGCCCGAAAATTTGATTCATTATTTTGGCTTCCTTTCAATTCATTACTATTCGGATATTTTCGAATTTCCAGATTACAATTGTAGCGAATTGAATGTTAATAGTTTTCTAATCGAATTCGAATAACATAACGAAAAATTTGTCAGAATTTCAATTCAGAAAGAAAACGAATAGCACATGTCTGAATGTAATAATGATGTTGGTTATAAAAGATTTAATAGAGTGAATGTAGCAATGTCATAGCAAAAAAAAAGGGGGAAATATCTGTAAGCTAAATAAAACAATATGAAAAGTTTTATAGCGGCACACAGTACGCCACGGCAAAACATGAGGATAATAATGGCATACTAAATAAAATGAAATTCAATAGTGGCGCATCTAGAGCACCGTGGTGAAACAATGGATAATAGCGGCGTGCTTTGATAGTGCCGGGCCTACAGGGGACTAAATGATAGTACAACATAATAGGATCTTCTAAACAGAAGTGACTTTAATATATGGAGGCAAAATATGGCTATCCTGCCAATATGGGGGCCCCTAATAGGCAATTCTATTCAATACACAGGCAACCGTCAATCAACTTTTACACTATGCTGGCAGCAGACGGGCAATCATTACAAAACGTGGGCAGAAATCAGCCATGCGTGACAATATGCTGGTAACAAATGCAGATACCTTGCAATATGCGAGCAACAAACAGGCAATTGTGACTATATGGGGCCAATTAATGGGCAATTGTGAGCATATGGTGGCAACACATGGGCAGTTGTGACTATACTGAAGCAACAAATAGGCCATTGTGACAAAATGCAGGGACAAAATGCACAAATGTTACAATACGCGAGTAAGAAATGCCCAAACTTGACAATATGTGGGCAGCAAATGAGCATTTGTGACTATATGGTGCAGCAGATGGGCAGTTTTGACCATATGGGAGTAATAAATGGGCAGTTATGACTATAAGGGGAAGAAAATGGGCAGTTATGACTAAATTGGGCAACTAGTGGGCAATTGGGACTATATGGGGGCAACAAATGGATAATGGTGAGTATATAGGTGAAACAAATAGGCAGATGTAAATATGTGTGGGCAATAAATGGGCAATTTTGAGTATTTGGTGGCAACAAATGGGCAGTTGTGACTATATTAAAGTAACAAATAGACAACCGTGACAATATGCAGGGACAAAATTCACAAATGTTACAATATGCGGGTAACAAATGCCCAAACTTGACAATATGTGGGCAGCAAATGAGCAGTTGTGACTATATGGGGCAGCAGATGGGCAGTTGTGACCATATGGGAGCAACAAATGGGCAGTTATGACTATAAGGGGGAAACAAATGGGCAGTTGTGACTATATGGGGCAACTAGTGGGCAATTGTGACTATATGGGGGCAACAAATGGGTAATTTTGAGTATATGGGGGCAATAAACGGGCAATTGTGAGTATATAGGGGCAACAAATGGGCAGTTGTAAATATATATACGGGGGCAATAAATGAGCAATTGTGAGTATATGGTGGCAACAAATGGGCAGTTGTGACTATATTGAAGCAACAAATAGGCCATTGTGACAATATGCAGGTACAAATTACACAAATCTCACAATAACAAGGTAACAAATGCCCAAACTTGACAATATGTGGGCAGCAAATGAGCAGTTGTGACTATATGGGGCAGTAGATGGGCAGTTGTGACCATATAGGGGCAACAGATTGGCAGTTATGACTATAGGGGCAACAAATGGGCAGATGTGACTATATGGGGCAAAAAATGGGCAATTGTGACTATATGGTGGCAACAAAGGGGTTATTGTGAGCATATGTGGGCAACAAATGGGCAATTGTGAGTATATAGGGGCAACAAATGGGCAGTTGTAAATATACAGGGGCAACAAATGGGCAATTGTGAGTATATAGGGGCAACAAATGGGCAGTTGTAAATATACGGGGGCAACAAATGGGCAATTGTGAGTATATAGGGGCAACAAATGGGCAGTTTTGAGTATATAGGGGAAACAAATGGGCAATTTGGGCAATATCAGGTTTAAAATGCACAAATGGGACATGGGCAGTTATGACTATATGGGGGCAACAAATGGACAGTTGTGACTATATAGGGACAGTAAATGGGCACTTGTGACAATATGCAGATACAAATGTGACAATATTCTGGTAACAAATACATTTTGGGGTAGTAGAGAGCCCTCTTATGACCAGTGTTTATAGGCTTTTGTTTGCTTTGGAAGCAAGTCAAAGCAAGCCAAATGCAGTCAGAAGAGGTAACATGCAGGTCAGAAGGTGGTCAACTTTAGTACAAATGCAGGTCAGAAGAAGCTTACTCTAGGTGAAAGGCAGGTCAGGAGGTCAACTGTAGATCAAATGCAGGTCAGGCGGTGAAATGCAGGTCAAGAAGTCCGTTGTAGATCAATGAATTCTTTAAAGTGTCTCAAACAGATGCCATCAACACATGCCCAAAGCCAATTGGCACAAGCCTTTACGCAAATCAGAGACCCTTCATTTGGGAGCAGATCAAAAGGAGGTCAACTGTATGGGCAAATGTAAGTTAGAATAGGCCAACTTTAGGTCATGAGGTCAACTGTAGGTCAAATTTAGGTCAGAGGAAGGTCAACTGTAGGACAAATCCAAGTCAGAAAGAGGTCAACATCAGGTTAGAAGTTCAACTGAATGGCAAATGCAGGTCATAGGAGGCAAACTGTAGATTAAATCCAGGTCAAGAGGTCAACTGTTGATCAAATACAAGTCAGAAGGGGGGTCAAAATCATGTTAGAAGCTCAACTGTAGGTCCAGTGCAGGTCAGAAGGAGGTCAACTGTATGGCAAATGCAGGTCATAAGAGGCCAACTGTAGGTCAAATCCAGGTCAGGATGTCAACTGTAGGTCAAATGCACCTGTCAATGAATTCCTAGAAGCATCTTAAACTGTTGTATTCAACACATGCCCATAGCCCATTGGCACAAGCCTTTACACAAACCAGAGACTCTTCATTGGCGAGAAAGTAAAAAGGAGGTCAAGTGCAGGGCAATGCAGGTAAGAATATGCCATCTTTAGGTCATATGCAGTTCATGAGGTCAAGTGTAGATCAAATGCAGGTCAGAAGGAAGTCAGCTGTAGGTCTCGGTCGAATCCAAGTCAGAAGGAGGTCAACATCAAGTCAGAAGTTTAACTGTAGGTTAAATTCAGGTCAGAAGGAAGTCAACTGTATTGCAAATGCAGGTCATAAGAGGCCAACTGTAGGTCAAATGCAGATCAGGAGGTCAAATGAATGTCAAAAGGTCAACTGTTGATCAAATGCAGAACAGAAGGAGGTCAACATTGGGTCAAGAGTTCAACTGTAGGTCAAATTCAGGTCAAAAGGAGGTCAACTGTATGTCAAATGCATGTCAAGAGGTCAACTGTTGATCAAATTTAAGTCAGAAGATGGTCCACATCAGGTCAGGAGTTCAAATGCAAGTCAGAAGAAGGTCAAGATTGGGTCAGGAGTTCATCAGGTCAACTGTATGTCAAATGCATGTCAAGAGGTCAACTGTTGATCAAATGCAGACCAGCAGGAGGTCAACATTGGGTCAGGAGTTAAACTGTAGGTCAAATTCCAGTTAGAAGGAGATAAACTGTATGCCAAATGCATGTCAAGAGGTCAACTGTTGATCAAATGCAAGTCAGAAGTTGGTCAACATCAGGTCAGGAGTTCAAATGCAGGTCAGAAGGAGGTCAACATTGGGTCAGGAGTTCAACTGTAGGTCAAATTCAGGTTAGAAGGAGGTCAACTGCATGTCAAATGCATGTCAAGAGGTCAACTGTTGATCAAATGCAAGTCAGAATATGGTCAACATCAGGTCAGGAGTTCAAATGCAGGTCAGAAGGAGGTCAACTGCATGGCAAATTCAGGTCATAAGAGGCCAACTGTAGGTCAAATGGAGGTTGGGAAGTCAACTGTATTTCAAATGCAGCTCAAGATGTCACCTTTAGGTCAAATGCACCTGTCAATGAATTCTCAAAAGCTCCCTAAACTGGAGCCATCAACTCAAGCCCAAAGCCCGTTGACTTTGATCAATCTATAAAGTTATTGATTGTTTTGGACTCATTGCATTCGACCATGGCAAAAGTTTGTTAATCTTTTTTTATTTTTTTTTTGCGGTCAAACAACTGTTTATGTGTGTGTCCTGGAGAACCAATTGTAATACGGATTGATTAAAAAGATCTTCTATTAAATGATTGCTTACTTTTCTGAGCGATTGATCATGATTTTGATTGATTATTTGCTGTTGGTTTCAAACCAGGTAACAATACCATACGTGGTCTATTGTTCCTTGGTTCAATCACCATTGGCGGTACCTAGATGACCACCTTTAGAGACTCTCGGACCCCGTTGTTTGTGGTCAGTCGGACCATTGAGCGATTTAGGAAGATTTTGGAGAAGTTAAAGCGAGCCTTGGCTCTCTCCCTCCGGAGCGCTCGCATTGTGCGGCCCCCCAGTCCCTCCGAAAAAAAGGTTCCATTAGTGTGGGAAGCTGTACGGCTCAGCGGAGGGAGGAGAAGTGGTGACAGTGCTCCTTCTTTGATCAAAGATTTCAATAGCACAGCTGGAAACGAAACAACAAGCTACACAGCTGAGATCTAACACACCATCCCGGCATCTGAATGAGAAGCCACCGCTATCGCGCCATGGAGCCCCAGCAGGCAGGGTGCCAGGGGCCAAGGCTGGCAGGCAGTGCCCCCCCCCCCCCTCCCGGCTGCTGGTAATATATTATAGACCTTGGTAGGAGGCTCTGGTCTTTGAAGTTCCAGCTGCCCCCAGAGGCTTTTGGCAGCCAGGGGCCGGCATGCGGTCATAATTGCAACCATTTTAAGGGAAGATAAGACGTTCCTTTCAATGAGCATGCATGTTTGAGTTATTATTGCAGCATTTATTTTAAAGCCGTTTATTTATGTGTTTATTTATATGTTGTACACTTGCTGTACCATATTTGCATACTTTTATTCCATACCCACATGTGAAGATGCCAATGTTGCTGCAAAAAATTAGCAGAATGCTTTCTGATAGGAAATAAAAAAGGGCAGTGGGCTTTGCGTGGTGCCTGCTACAGGACATGAGGGGGGCAAGGCCATATTTGGACTTTACAGTGCCTAGTATAATACAGTACCTTTATATATATTTATTTATTATAATAATTATTATTATTATTATTGTTATTATTATTGTTTATTTATAGTTTATTTATAATATTATTTTTTTTTTATTAATTTATTATTATTAGTATAATAATAATAATTATTAGTATTATTATATATCGTTATTTATTATTTTTTATATGTATTATTTACATTTTATTATTAAATTATTTTATTATTATTAAATTAAAATTATTATTTTATTATTATTTTTATTATTAAATAGATTTATTATTATTAATATTATTTATATTTATAGATACAGTACCTTTATAATGATATCCCTTTATAGCAGCTCCACCCCCCAGTGTCATGCAAAATTTTTTGGGCATTGACACTATGACAATATGCTATTGGAGGAAGCGTTCTGATGATAGGATAAAAGGCATGGTGGCTGCCATGGGATGTGAGGGGGCAGGGCTGAGTTTAGACATCATGGAGCCTAGGCACACCTTCATAATGGCAAACCTTTATAGAAGCTCCACCCCTTGTGCCATGTAAATTTTTTTGGACATTGACACTATTACAATATTTTATTGGAGGAAGCGTTCTGATGATAGGATAAAAGGCATGGTGGCTTTCATGGGATGTGAGGGGGCAGGGCTGTTTTTAGACATCACGGTGCCTAGGCACACCTTTATAATTATATCCCTTTATAGAAGCTCCGCCCCTTGAGTCATGTGATTTTTTTTTTTTTTTTGGACTTTGATACTATGCTATTGGAGGAAGCGTTCTGATGATAAGATAAAAGGCATGGTGGCTGCCACAGGACGTGAGGGGGCAGGGCTGTGTTTTGATATCTTGGTGCCTAGGCAAACCTTGATTATGACATCCCTTTATAGCAGCTCCACCCCTTGTGTCGTGATTATTTTGGCAGTAATACTATAGAAGGGGCTATTGGAGGAAAAGTTCTGATGATAGAAAAAAAAAGGCAACAGACTTTGTATTATACCTGCCACAGGACATGAGGGGGCAGGGCTTATATACTGTAGATATGATGGTGCCTAGGCACCCCTTGATTAGGAAACCTGCTTGTAGAAGCCCCACCCCCTGTGTCATGGGATTGTTTTGGCAGTAACACTATGAAAATGCGCTAGTGGAGGAAGAGTTCTTAGGATAGAAAATAAAAAGGCAGCATGCTTTGCATGGTGCTTGCCACAGGACATGAAATGCAGGCCTGTATTTAGATATCATGGTGCCTAGGCACGCCTTGATTGTGACATCCATTTTTAGAAGCTCCACCCCTTGTTTTGTAACTTCTCTGGCAGTAACAATATAAGAAAGTTCTATTGGAGGAAGCGTTCTCATGTTAGGGGGAAAAAAAAAAGGGCTGCAAGCTTTGTATGGTACCCGGCACAAGACATGAGGGGGCAGGGCTTATTTAGACATGACGGTGCCTAGGCACACCTTGATTACGACATCAGTTTGTAGAAGCTCCAACCCCTTGTATGGTACCTGGCACAAGATGTGAAGGGTAGAGCTGTATTTATACATGACGGTGCCTAGGCACACCTTGATTAAGAAATCCACGTTTAGAAGCCCCGCACCTTGTGTCATGTGGACATTTTGGCAGTAATACTTCCAGATTGTGCTATTGGAGGAAGAGTTCTGATAATAATACAAAAAAATAGAAAAAAAGAAGGCAGCAGGCTATGCATCATGCTTGCCACAAGATGTGAGGGGCGGGGCTTATGTAGACATCATGGTGCCTAGGCATGTCTTGAGTTTGAAATCCACTTGTAGAAGCCCCACCCCTTGTGTCATGTGATTATTTTGGCAGTAGCACTATGGAAGAATGGTCAAACATTCCCATAGACACACTCCTAAACCTTGTGCCATCTTAGGAGCATTGAAGGGCCCCGGGCAATGCAGAGCACTGGGGCCCCGTCTACACAATCACCCAGGAGAATAAAAATGCAAATTATTGATAAGGCGATATTTATTGGTACAACAGTGCCAGGCTAATGACAGCTTCCAAGTTGGGTGGCTGGGTCCAGTGAACACACACACGGACGGGAGTCAGACTCGACTCTCCTGTGTGTGCATGTTCCCATGGAGGCAGACAGGCAGTTGTGGGCTCCCCCTCCACGGCCCAAGTGGCCTGACAGCAACGCAGGGCCAACGGGAATCGGGAACAATGCTTGGCAGGGTCGTTGGGCTGGTGGGACCCCTGGGCAACTGCCCAGCGTGCCCATTTGGTAAGATGGCCCTGCCTAAACCTTGTGGACAGCCTTCCCAGAAGAGTTGAAGCTGTTATAGCTGCAAAGGGTGGGCCAAACCAATATTGAACCCTACGGACTAAGACTGGGATGCCATTAAAGTTCATGTGTGTGTAAAGGCAGGCGTCCCAATACTTTTGACATTATAGTGTATGTATATATGATACATTTTCACACAAGATGGTCGAAGTGTGGAAATCACTTGCAAGGAGGAGGTAGCAGTGGCGGCTGGAGCATGATAATTTTTTTTGGGGGGGGGGGGGGTGGCAAAACCCACACCCCCAGCAGGACGGCCGGCAGGCAAATCCACCAAACCCCCCCCCCCCCCACTTGCTGGGACTGGCAGGCAAATCCACCTCCCCCCCGTCAGCCGGGAGACAAATCCACCCCCCCCCTCCCGCAGGACGGATGGCCAGCCGGACAGCCAGCATTCTTACCTCCTCCTTCCCGGATGGCTGAGTGCCTGTGATTGTCCTCTGGCCGTGCGTCTCCTCCCTCTTCCTGGCCAATGGCCAGTAAAATCGCTTCTCTTTTCAGCCATTCGGGAAAGGGGTCTCAGGCCCCGCTTCCTGATTGGCTGGGAGGAGAATCAGTGTGATAATAGCGAATATCCATTCGCTATTGTCATACAACTGGGTGGGCTCAGGGTGCAGTGCTCTGCTCCCCGAGCCCACCCTTTTCTGAAGCCTATTAGAGCCTCTGGCTCTAATCACGTGCTTAAAAAAAAAAAAAAAACATTGGAATCCATGCGTCCGGCGCCCTGCATGTAGATTAGGGGGCTGGATGCATGGATGGGGGAGGGGGATTGGGCAGAGCCCCTGCGCCCCCAATGAACGGGCCGCCACTGGGAGGTAGTTCTGAGAGCAGAAAGTTTTAAAGTTGTGATAGATTGTTACACACTCTGGTCATAGAGTGGGAGTCAAATACGCGGGGGGTAGAGGGAGGGGAGGTCTAACTCTGCGCCCTGAGCCCACCCTTTTTTGAAGCCTATTACAGCCTCTGGCTCCAATCATGTGCTTAAAAAAAAAAAAAAAAAACCCTATTGGAATCCATGCGTCCAGCGCCCCGCATGTAGATTAGGGGGCTGGATGCATGGATAGGGGGGGGGGGGCCCAATGGACGGGCCACCACTGGGAGGTAGTTCTGAGAGCAGGGAGTTTTAAAGTTGTGATAGATTGTTACACACTCTGGTCATAGAGTGGGAGTCAAATACACGGGGGGTGAAAGGGAGGGGAGGTCTAACTCTGCGCCCTGAGCCCACCCTTTTTAGAAGCCTATTAGAGCCTCTGGCTCTAATCACGTGCTTCGAAAAAAAAAACCCATTGGAATCCATGCGTCCGGCGCCCCGCATGTAGATTAGGGGGCTGGATGCATGGATAGGGGGGGGGCCCAATGGACGGGTCACCACTGGGAGGTAGTTATGAGAGCAGAAAGTTTTAAAGTTGTGATAGATTGTTACACACTCTGGTCATAGAGTGGGAGTCAAATACGCGGGGGGTAGAGGGAGGGGAAGTCTAACTCTGCGCCCTGAGCCCACCCTTTTTTGAAGCCTATTACAGCCTCTGGCTCCAATCATGTGCTTAAAAAAAAAAAAACCCTATTGGAATCCATGCGTCCAGCGCCCCGCATGTAGATTAGGGGGCTGGATGCATGGATAGGGGGGGGGGGGCCAATGGACGGGCCACCACTGGGAGGTAGTTCTGAGAGCAGGGAGTTTTAAAGTTGTGATAGATTGTTACACACTCTGGTCATAGAGTGGGAGTCAAATACACGGGGGGTGAAAGGGAGGGGAGGTCTAACTCTGCGCCCTGAGCCCACCCTTTTTAGAAGCCTATTAGAGCCTCTGGCTCTAATCACGTGCTTCAAAAAAAAAAAACCCATTGGAATCCATGCGTCCGGCGCCCCGCATGTAGATTAGGGGGCTGGATGCATGGATGGGGGGGGGGGGCCCAATGGACGGGCCACCACTGGGAGGTAGTTCTGAGAGCAGGGAGTTTTAAAGTTGTGATAGATTGTTACACACTCTGGTCATAGAGTGGGAGTCAAATACACGGGGGGTGGAGGGAGGGGAGGTCTAACTCTGCGCCCTGAGCCCACCCTTTTTAGAAGCCTATTAGAGCCTCTGGCTCTAATCACGTGCTTCAATAAAAAAAAAAAACCCATTGGAATCCATGCGTCCGGCGCCCCGCATGTAGATTAGGGGGCTGGATGCATGGATAGGGGGGGGGGGCCCAATGGACGGGCCACCACTGGGAGGTAGTTCTGAGAGCAGGGAGTTTTAAAGTTGTGATAGATTGTTACACACTCTGGTCAAAGAGTGGGAGTCAAATACACGGGGGGTGGAGGGAGGGGAGGTCTAACTCTGCGCCCTGAGCCCACCCTTTTTAGAAGCCTATTAGAGCCTCTGGCTCTAATCACGTGCTTCAATAAAAAAAAAAACCCATTGGAATCCATGCGTCCGGCACCCCGCATGTAGATTAGGGGGCTGGATGCATGGATAGGGGGGGGGGGAGGCCCAATGGACGGGCCACCACTGGGAGGTAGTTCTGAGAGCAGGGAGTTTTAAAGTTGTGATAGATTGTTACACACTCTGGTCATAGAGTGGGAGTCAAATACACGGGAGGTGGAGGGAGGGGAGGTCTAACTCTGCACCCTGAGCCCACCCTTTTTAGAAGCCTATTAGAGCCTCTGGCTCTAATCACGTGCTTCAATAAAAAAAAAAACCCATTGGAATCCATGCGTCCGGCGCCCCGCATGTAGATTAGGGGGCTGGATGCATGGATAGGGGGGGGGGGCCCAATGGACGGGCCACCACTGGGAGGTAGTTCTGAGAGCAGGGAGTTTTAAAGTTGTGATAGATTGTTACACACTCTGGTCATAGAGTGGGAGTCAAATACACGGGGGGTGGAGGGAGGGGAGGTCTAACTCTGCGCCCTGAGCCCACCCTTTTTAGAAGCCTATTAGAGCCTCTGGCTCTAATCACGTGCTTTAATAAAAAAAAAAACCCATTGGAATCCATGCGTCCGGCGCCCCGCATGTAGATTAGGGGGCTGGATGCATGGATAGGGGGGGGGGCCCAATGGACGGGTCACCACTGGGAGGTAGTTCTGAGAGCAGGGAGTTTTAAAGTTGTGATAGATTGTTACACACTCTGGTCATAGAGTGGGAGTCAAATAGGCAGGGGGGTGGAGGGAGGGGAGGGCTAAAGTATACCGGTGCGATACATTTTTACACAACCCGGTCTTAGGATCAGAGGTATGAGCTGAGATGATGGGACAAGGGTTGCAGCAGGTGCTCTGCAATCTGTAGGGTAGTATTTACGGGAGAGACCACGGTGGGTGTCAGCAGTTTAGTGCGGTTGACTTGTAAACCAAAGAAAAGCTGGCAGGGGGACGGAACGCAGCTCATTGAACAGCAAACTCTAAAAAAGTGTCGGCCTCAGCTTATGTTCTGCAACCATAGAGCCCAGGAGAGGTGGGAGGAATCACTTAACATATATTTGCTTCAGCTTTATATTTAATTACTTGGCTGGACCCGGCTGAGGGAAAAAAATGCTGACAAAATGACTGCTTATTATGCAGAACAAGATTGGTTTTATGTCGTTATTAGTGGAATTTACAGGGACAGAGATGTCCAGGGACAGATCCTCATAGACAGGTATTGGTATTTTAATGTTCAGCAATGTCCCGCTAGCAGTGGGTCATGTGAAAAATGCCTAGGCACTGGTCACATGATCTCAGCCAAAGGTCCAAAGCAGACCAGGTCTGCCTGATCAGCGATGATGACCCAAGAGGAGGCTCAAGTTTCTGTTTTTACAGAAATTAATAAGTATTTTAACATTTTCATATACATTATATCCATATTTCTTTTATATTAACCACTTGTGGACCGAAAGATTTACCCCCCTTAATGACCAGGCCATTTTTTGCGATACGGCATTGTCACTTAAGCCCCGTACAGACGTAGCGATTGTCGGCCGTAAATATTCGGCCGCCGAACGATCGGCCGATTGTCGACTTGTTAGTATGATGCTTCCGACAACCGACTGCGACTTTTCGGCCGAACAGAATCGGGTGTGCAGGCATTAAAATTTTTGTTGGCCAACACCAGAACGGCCGATTGTTCGCCAGTCAGTACAGAATTCGGCCGACAAACAGCCGATTAGCAAGACTGGGCATGCTCAGAAAATAAAAATCACACGGAAAGTTAACCATCACATGACATCACTTCGGGAGTCGGCTGTTGTTGGCCGACAAAATTCATGTGAAGTCTTTTGCAGTTTTCAGCCAACAGGACAGCACTGAACAAAAGACGGCCGATCGTTCAGCCGACATTCGGTACGTGTGTATGGGGCTTTAGTCTGCTTGTCTTCAGTAAACTGTTTGTGGGCTTTCTTGTGCATCAACTTTAGAAGAGGCTTCCTTCTGGGACGACAGCCATGCAGACCAATTTGATGCAGTGTGTGGTGTATGGTCTAAGCACTGACAGGCTGACCCCCCACCCCTTCAACCTCTGCAGCAATGCTGGCAGCACTCATACGTCTATTTCCCAAAGACAACCTCTGGATATGACGCTGAGCACCAGGGCTGTCTTTACCACAGGGCAAAAAGGGCAGCTGCCCTGGGCCCAGTCATTGTTGTGGGTCCCAATGCAGCTGCCCCTTGCGCCCGCACTTCCTGCAAGTAGGTAATAAGTGGATTTTGGAGGGCCCAAGAAAATATTTTCCCAAGGTCCAATCAATATTAAAGACGGCTCTGCTGAGCACGTGCACTCAACTGCTTTGGTTGACCATGGCGAGGCCTGTTCTGAGTGTACCCTGTCCTGTTAAACCGCTGTATGGTCTTTGCCACTGAATGATGGATGCATCTGCAGGCATCATTCAGATATATTTTCTTCCTGCCAGCTACTGCCTGCACAGTAAAAACAATCATAGCGGCTTGAATGTTTTTACAGGTGGACAACCCCCCCCCCCCCCTCCCGCCGCCCTCTGGTGCTTCTACCGGATCGCCCGTGCAATCGGCGAGCCGGAAAGGGAATCCCCCAGTGGTGAAAGTTTACCATGGAGCTGACCAATATGACCATATGGTCCCTGGTCATCTCTATGACTCTCGGAGGCAGGACGTGACGTTATGACGTCACGTCCGGCCTGGCCATTTGTAAATACTGCCGTGTGTTCAGCTGGAAATCCTGAGATCGTTTTTTTTTTTTTTTTATATTTATCTCAGGCTTTCCAGCCTAGAGGAGAGATCTGAGGTCTTATAGACCCCACATCTCTCCATAAAGAGGACCTGTTATGCCATATTCCTGTTACAAGGGAAGTTTACATTCCTTGTAATAGGAAAAAAGTGATAAACAAAAATAAAAATTGAAGGGAAGGTGTAAAAAAAAAAATTTAATAAAAAAAACAAAAACAAAAAAATAATAAATCAAAGCGCCCCGTCCCCTCGTGCTCACACGCAGAAGCGAACGCATACATAGGATCGCGTCCGCATATGTATACGATGTTCGAACCACACATGGGATATCGCTGCAAACGTTAGAGTGAGGGCAATAATTCCAGCACAAGACCCCCTAGTTGATGGGTGTTCTTGACCCAAGAACTGACTATCTTAAGCAATAGGGTCTATAGATACTGTTGTTATCCCTGCAGCACTGTTTGATCTGCTGACCCTATTCGCCCATCTTCATAAAAACTTGATAGGTCTTCAGGACCCAAGAGCTGACAATCATGAGAAATATAGTCTGTAGATTGAGCAGTATGGCAAGGCAAACCCTGCAACACTGCTTGATCTACAGATCCTAATGAACTATTACCACTAAAGGTTGATGGGTGTTCTGGACCCAGGAGCTGACGATCTTGAGGAATAGGGTCTGTATTTTGAGAAGTTGTGCAGTGTTAACACTCCTTGATCTGTAGACCCTTTTCCTCCGTTTTAGGTCCAGAACATCAACTTATAGTATTGATGGGTAAGAAGGGTCTGTAGATCAAGCAGTGTTGAGGGATAATTACGGTTTGTAGGTCAAGCAGTGTTGCAGAGTTCGCATTGAAATACCACCTAATCTACAGACCCTATTTACCCATCAACGCTATAGGTTGATGGAAGTTCTGGACCCAAGAACTGACAGAGTAATAGGGTCTGTAGATCAAGCAGTATTCGCCCATCTACACTAAAAGTTGATGAATGTTCTTGACCCAAGAACTGTCTATCTTAAGCAATAGGGTCTATAGATACTGTTGTTGTTATCCCTTGAACACTGTTTGATCTACAGACCCTATTCACCCAACTTCATTAAAAATTGATAGGTCTTCAGGACCCAAGAGCTGACAATCATGAGAAATATAGTCTGTAGATTGAGCAGTATGGCAGGGCGAACCCTACAACACTGCTTGATCTACAGACCCTAATGAACTATCAACAATAAAAGTTGATGGGTGTTCTGGACCCAGGAGCTGACAATCTTGAAGAATAGGGTCTGTATTTTGAGGAATTGTGAAGTGTCAACACTGCTTGATCTACAGACCCTTTTCTTCCGTCTTAGGTCCAGAACATCAACGTATAGTATTGATGGGTAGGAAGGGTCTGTAGATCAAGCAGTGTTGAGGGATAATTATGGTTTGTAGGTCAAGCAGTGTTGCAGAGTTCGCATTGAAATACCACCTAATCTACAGACCCTATTTACCCATCAACACTATAGGTTGATGAATGTTCTGGACCCAAGAACTGACAGAGTAATAGGGTCTGTAGATCAAGCAGGGTTCACCCATCTACACTAAAAGTTCATGGATGTTCTTGACCCAAGAACTGACTATCTTAAGCAATACGGTCAATAGATACTGTTGTTATCCCTGCAACCCTATTCACCCTATTCACCCATCTTCATTAAAAGTTGATAGGTCTTCAGGACCCAAGAGCTGACACTCATGAGTAATATAGTCTGTAGATTGAGCAGTATGGCAGGGCGAACCCTACAACACTGCTCGATCTACAGACCCTAATGAACTATTAACACTAAAGGTTGATGGGTGATCTGGACCCAGGAGGTGACGATCTTGAGGAAGCTGTATTTTGAGGAATTGTGCAGTGTTAACACTCCTTGATCTACAGACCCTTTTCTTCCGTCTTAGGTCCATAACATCAACTTATAGTATTGATGGGTAAGAAGGGTCTGTAGATCAAGCAGTGTTGAGGGATAATTACGGTTTGTAGGTCAAGCAATGTTGCAGAGTTAGCATTGAAATACTACCTAATCTACAGACCCTATTTACCCATTAACACTATAGGTTAATGGATGTTCTGGACCCAAGAACTGACAGAGTAATAGGGTCTGTGGATCAAGCAGTATTCACCCATCTACACTAAAATTTAATGGGTGTTCTTGACCCAAGAACTGACTATCTTAAGCAATAGGGTCTATAGATTCTGTTGTTATCCCTGGAACACTGTTTGATCTGCTGACCCTATTCGCCCATCTTCATTAAAACTTGATAGGTCTTCAGGACCCAAGAGCTGACACTCATGAGAAATATAGTCTGTAGATTGAGCAGTATGGCAGGGAAAACCCTGCAACACTGCTTGATCTACAGACCCTAATGAACTATTACCACTAAAGGTTGATGGGTGTTCTGGACCCAGGAGCTGACGATCTTGAGGAATAGGGTCTGTATTTTGAGAAGTTGTGCAGTGTTAACACTCCTTGATCTACAGACCCTTTCCCTCCGTCTTAGTACATAACATGTTGATCGGTAAAAAAGGGTCTGTAGATCAAGCAGTGTTGAGGGATAATTACGGTTTGTAGGTCAAGCAGTGTTGCAGAGTTAGCATTGAAATACTACCTAATCTACAGACCCTATTTACCCATCAACTCTATAGGTTGATGGATGCTCTGGACCCAAGAACTGACAGAGTAATAGGGTCTGTAGATCAAGCAGTATTCACCCATCTATACTAAAAGTTGATGGGTGTTCTGGACCCAGGAGATGACGATCTTGAAGAATAGGGTCTGTAGTTTGAGGAGTTGTGCAGTGTCAACACTGCTTGATCTACAGACCCTTTTCCGTCATTTAAGGTCCAGAACATCAACTTATAGTGTTGATCAATAAAAAAGGGTCTGTAGATCAAGGAGTGTTGAGGAATAATTACGGTTTGTAGGTCAAGCAAGCATTGCAGAGTTAGTATTGAAATAATATCCTAATCTACTGACCCTATTTACCCATCAACACTATAGGTTGCTGGATGTTCTGGACCCAAGAACTGACAGAGTAATAGGGTCTGTAGATACTGTTGTTATCCCTGCAACACTGTTTGATCTACAAAACCTATTCGCCCATCTTCATTAAATCTTGATAGGTCTTCAAGGCCCCAAGAGCTGACACTCATGAGAAATATAGTCTGTAGATTGAGCAGTATGGTTGGGCAAACCCTGCAACACTGCTTGATCTACAGACCCTAATGAACTATTACCAATAAAGGTTGATGGGTGTTCTGGACCCAGGGGCTGACGATCTTGAGGAATAGGGTTTGTATTTTGAGGAATTGTGCAGTGTCAACACTGCTTGATCTACAGACCCTTTTCCTTCATTTAAGGTCCAGAACATCAACTTATAGTGTTGATGGGTATAAAGGGTCTGTAGATCAAGAAGTGTTGAGGGATAATTATGGTTTGTAGGTCAAGCAGTGTTCCAAAATTAGCATTGAAATACTACATAATCTACAGACCCTATTTACCCATCAACACAATAAGTTGATGGATGTTCTGGACCCAAGAACTTACAGAGTACTAGGGTTTGTAGATTAAGCAGCATTCACCCATCTACACTAAAAGTTGATGGGTATTATTGACCCAAGAACTGACTATCTTAAGCAATAGGGTCTATAGATACTGTAGTTGATCTGCTGACCCTATTCGCCCATCTTCATTATAACTTGATAGGTCTTCAGGACCCAAGAGCTGACAATCATGAGTAATATAATCTGTAGATTGAACAGTATGGCAGGGCGAACCCTACCACACTGCTCGATCTACAGACCCTAATGAACTATTAACACTAAAGGTTGATGGGTGTTCTGGACCCAAGAGCTGAGGATCTTGAGGAATAGGGTCTATAGATACTGTTGTTATCCTGTAACACTGTTTGATCTACAGACCCTATTCACCCATCTTCATTAAAAGTTGATAGGTCTTCAGGACCCAAGAGCTGACACTCATGAGAAATATAGTCTGTAGATTAAGCAGTATGGCAGGGCGAACCCTGCAACACTGCTTGATCTACAGACCCTAATGAACTATTAACATTAAAGGTTGATGGGTGATCTGGACCCAGGAGCTGACGATCTTGAGGAGTTGTGCAGTGTTAACACTGTTACAGACCCTTTTCTTCCATCCTAGGTCCAGAACATCAACGTATAGTATTGATGGGTAAGAAGGGTCTGTAGATCAAGCAGTGTTGAGGGATAATTACGGTTTGTAGGTCAAGCAGTGTTGCAGAGTTAGCATTGAAATACTACCTAATCTACAGACCCTATTTACCCATCATGCTATAGGTTGATGAATGTTCTGGACCCAAGAACTGACAGAGTAATAGGGTCTGTAGATCAAGCAGAGATCATCAACTTTTAGTCTAGAGGAGTAAATATGGTCTGTAGGTCAACCAGTGTTGCAGGGTTAGCATTGAAATACTGCCTAATCTACAGACCCTATTTACCCATCAGTGCTAAAAGTTGATAGGTTTTCTGGACCCAAGAGCTGACATTCTTGAGCAATATGGTCCAGGTCTTCTGGACCCAAGAGCTGACATTCTTGAGCAATATGGTTCTATAGATCGAAGGGCCTTGAAGGGTTAACCCTGCGGAGGATCAGCGGTGTGTGAGATGATGTAGTGACATATTGCAGATCTTTCTCTGCCCCATCATATAAACACAGAGCCCAGGATGTGCATTTCCGCGGCATTACTCACCTCATTTGCATATGCAAATTACACCGCCGCCGCACATGACCTCCCATAAACTCTCTTATTTATTTGCTTTCCTACTGATCAGCATAATGAGTTTATGTTTGTGGTCTCGGCCTGTTTTCCAGATTATCTCTGTCCGGTCGTGTCTCATGGTGAGTGAGCCCAGCAGCTCAGCCCGCGCTCCTCCCTGGCCGTGACCGGCTTTTCCATTAAGCCAAAGGAAATTCATTTACTTTTGTAATTATCATTAAGTAATGGAGATGAGCATGTCGATATGACGAGGGTGAGCTCTTCATTAGGAGCTTGGAAAGGTCAGTGACTCTGGTCGGTGTATCCTGTGACATAATACCCGCATCAGAATCTGACCAATCAAAGTGATCGACCACAACTGGCAGATTGAGGGTTTGATCAGTAACACTTGTGGTCAGTGGGTACAGCGGCAACGTCAGTTATAAAAACACTTGTGGAACAGTGAGTATGGTGACAACGTCAGTTACTTAAGGTGAGTAAGATAAAGCTGTCAGTAACATTTAGGGATCAGTGATTAATATGGTTATATTAGTCAGACTTTGGGATCAGTGAGTAAGACAGTAATTTTAGTAACACTTTGGGATCAGTGATTAAGATGGTGATCTAAGTAACACTTGGGGATTAGTGAGTAGGGTGGCAATCTTAATAAAACTTGAGAATCGGTGAGTAAAATGGTAATCTTAGTAACATCTGGGGATCAGTGAGTAAGATGGTGATCTAAGTAACACTTGGGGATTAGTGAGTAAGATGGCAATCTTAATAAAACTTGGGAATCAGTAAGTAAAATGGTAATCTTAGTAACACTTGGGGATTGGTGAGTAAGATAGTAATCCTAATTAAACTTGGGGATCAGTGAGTAAGATGGCAATCTTAGTAACACTTGGGGATCAGTGAGTAAGATGGTAATTTTAGTAACACTTAGGGATCGGCGAGTAAGATAATAATCTTAGTAACACTTAGGGATTAGTGATTAAGATGGTAATCTTAGTAACACTTAGGGATTAGTGAGTAAGATGGTAATCTTAGTAAAACTTTGGGATCAGTTAGTAAGATGGTAATTTTAATAACATGTGGGGATCAGTGAGTAAGATGGTAATCTTAGTAACACTTGGAGATCAGTGAGTAAGATGGTAATCCTAATTAAACTTGGGGATCAGTGAGTAAGATGGCAATCTTAGTAACACTTGGGGATCAGTGAGTAAGATGGTAATCTTAGTAACACTTGGGGACCAGTGAGTAAGATGGTAATCTTAGTAAAACTTTAGGACCAGTGAGTAAGATGGTATTCTTAGTAACATCTGGGAATCAGTGAGTAAGATGGTGATCTAAGTTACACTTGGGGATTGGTGAGTAAGATGGTAATCTTAGTAACATCTGGGGATTAGTGAGTAAGATGGTAATCTTAGTAAAACTTTGGGATCAGTTAGTAAGATGGTAATTTTAATAACATGTGGGGATCAGTGAGTAAGATGGTAATCTTAGTAACACTTGGAGATCAGTGAGTAAGATGGTAATCCTAATTAAACTTGGGGATCAGTGAGTAAGATGGCAATCTTAGTAACACTTGGGGATCAGTGAGTAAGATGGTAATCTTAGTAACACTTGGGGACCAGTGAGTAAGATGGTAATCTTAGTAAAACTTTAGGACCAGTGAGTAAGATGGTATTCTTAGTAACATCTGGGAATCAGTGAGTAAGATGGTGATCTAAGTTACACTTGGGGATTGGTGAGTAAGATGGTAATCTTAGTAACATCTGGGGATTAGTGAGTAAGATGGGGATCTAAGTAACACTTGGGGATTGGTGAGTAAGATGGTAATCTTAGTAACACTTGGGGATTGGTGAGTAAGATGGTAATCTTAGTAACACTTTGGGATTGGTGAGTAAGATGGTAATCTTAAAAAAAAACGTGGGAATCAGTGAGTAAAATGGTAATCTTAGTAACACTTTGGGATCAGTGAGTAAGATGGTAATCTTAGTAAAACTTGGAGATTGGTGAGTAAGATGGTAATCTTAGTAAAATTTGGGGATTGGTGAGTAAGATGGTAATCTAAGTAGCACTTGGGGATCAATGAGTAAGATGGTGTGACGAGACCAGTCTCGCCACATTGCATTGGAGGAGCCTGGTTGCCCGCCTGCTGCCTTTGGACTATGGACCAGACTTTAAAAGACTTTGGCTCCATGGCGATTTGACTGTGTTTGTGGCATCTGAGCGCTGTTTGGATATGTTGAGCGCTCAGATCCAGGCTATCTGGGGATGGGTTGAATGTAGGGGTTCTGTTCAGTAGACTGGGAGTTATGCATTTTTGTGTCTTTTTGTGTTTCTTTAAACATGTGGCTAATGGAGCCTTGCCTCTCCTGGAAGCTAAAACGTATTCCTGTAAACTGTAAGGAACAGGAAGCCAACTCCTAATATGGGCATTACAGGAAGTTCTGAGGAGACGGGCGGTCTATTGATACTCAAAGTGATGTGTATTGAGGGCTCGTTAGGGAACCATTGTTCTGTGTCTGACTGTTGTGTGCATTGATTGCCCCCTGGGGCTTCTGTCTCCTTGCATTGGTCAAAGCTATCTGACCAATCCCTGTTGACTCATTTTCAAGCCCTCATTTGCATATACTGGAGAGGACCTTGGTGAGAACTGCAAGTACTTTACAATTGACCAATGGGAAAGCGGTTGTTGGGGGAAGGATGTTCCAATTTCTGTATAAAAGAGTGCTCTGTTCTTCCAATAAATGTTGTTCCTGTTTTACCCTCATCTCGGAGCTTTGTCTCGTTATTGGGGGAATCTGCTGCAGGGATTGCTATGGTCTTCCATACTCCCTTAGAGAATCACTAAGCTCTTGTAAGAGCTTGTGAAAGAGCTTGTTCGTGCTGCACTCTCTGGGGAAAGAGAGGTTCACCCACAGGAACCTGGGGCCTTGTCGTTGGTCCAGGGTGGGTAGGAGATGCCAAGACCCTAACCAAGCTGCGGCGGTTCGTGGAGTCTGAAGTGCTTACGGTGTCTGGTGGAGTGCTTGGAGCCCTCGGGAAGCACTAGGAGCATCTGTCAACGGAGGTACCTGCTCAGGGGTGCCCTGTTCCGTAACAATTGGTGGCAAGCGGCGTGATCGTTCCCACAGCCAGAAGGACAGCTACAGGAGACACCATTCCGTGGATTTACAAGTTGGGGGCAACGCATGTCTCAGTACAGCAACCCTTACAGCAACAGGATGGAACCAGCAGTGGAGTACAGATATTCTCTGAAAGAATATGACCGTATGGTGTGGTTACGGCTGAACTTCTTCGGACCCAATCCACTGGAGAGATCCAAGTGGTTCGTGAAGAACTTAGTGTTCGGGACTCTGCTAGACAGGGCAGAGAGAGAGGGCCAGCTAGCACGTTGGGAGGAACTCCAGCGGCAGGTACAGTTAAGGGAAGAGGAGAACCCAGTCTCCATTCCCCAGCGGCAGCCTGATTTATTGGGAATTGGGAGCCCAGTCTCCATTCTCCAGCGGCAGGCTGAGTTACAGGGGGCAGAGGTAGTTGTTCCTGCCCCCCAGCAGCAGAGTTATATGCCGGGAAGGCAGTGTGAAGTACAGGGAGAGGAGAGCAGTGTCCTCCCTCCCCAGCGGCAGCGTGATTTTTTGGGAATTGGGAGCCCAGTCTCTATTCCCCAGTGGCTGTGTGATGTGCCGGGAATTGGGAGCCCAGTCTCCATTCCCCAGCGGGAGATACAGCAGGGAATTGGGAGCCCAGTCTCCATTCCCCAGCGGCAGTGTGGTGTGCCGCGAATTGGGAGCCCAGTCTCCATTCCCCAGCGGGAGATACAGCAGGGAATTGGGAGCCCAGTCTCCATTCCCCAGCGGCAGAGTATCCTACAGGGGATAGAGAGCCCAGTCTCCTTTCCCCAGCAACAGGACACTGTATTGGGAGCAGAGACAGTCGGTCTCCCTCCCCAGGGGCTGGAAGTATATTTGGGAGAGGAGCTTGTTACCCCCTCTCCCCATTGGCAGAGTGATATCCAGGGAATTGGGAGCACAGTCTCCATCCCTCAGCGGCAGATTGAGTTACAGGGGGCAGACACAGTTGGTCCTGTCCCCCAGTGGCAGATTTAGCTATTGGGAATTGGGAGCCCAGTCTCCATCCCACAGCAGCAGCTTAACATACCAGGGGGAGACAGTAAGCCCCCCAACAGTGCAGATGGGACCGTGGTCTCTGCACTCACAGCACAGGGGGTAGGGACAGTCGGTCCTGACCCCCAGCAACAGGGCTGTTTAGCCAAAGGGGAGACAGTCGGTCTCCCCCTCCAACAACCCGTCTCCAACCAGGCTACTTCTGTGGTAGCGCTGGCACCAGGGCAGAGTACCGCTGGTCTCTGCCCACACAGCAACCCACCAAGGCAGTCTGCCAGTCTCCCACACAGCCAAGGTGAGGCACCTGGACATGGACAAATTTCTCTTCTACCCAGGTGTAGTAGCCAGTTCTTTTGGGTGGGCTGTACTGCTGTTTCTGTTTTGTGGGTGGGCTGCTGGACTAACAAAGGCACTGACCGGCAGGAGGTCAGGTACCCTGTTAGTCTTTTTGGAAAGGGGGAGAGATGTGACGAGACCAGTCTCGCCACATTGCATTGGAGGAGCCTGGTTGCCCGCCTGCTGCCTTTGGACTATGGACCAGACTTTAAAAGACTTTGGCTCCATGGCGATTTGACTGTGTTTGTGGCATCTGAGCGCTGTTTGGATATGTTGAGCGCTCAGATCCAGGCTATCTGGGGATGGGTTGAATGTAGGGGTTCTGTTCAGTAGACTGGGAGTTATGCATTTTTGTGTCTTTTTGTGTTTCTTTAAACATGTGGCTAATGGAGCCTTGCCTCTCCTGGAAGCTAAAACGTATTCCTGTAAACTGTAAGGAACAGGAAGCCAACTCCTAATATGGGCATTACAGGAAGTTCTGAGGAGACGGGCGGTCTATTGACACTCAAAGTGATGTGTATTGAGGGCTTGTTAGGGAACCATTGTTCTGTGTCTGACTGTTGTGTGCATTGATTGCCCCCTGGGGCTTCTGTCTCCTTGCATTGGTCAAAGCTATCTGACCAATCCCTGTTGACTCATTTTCAAGCCCTCATTTGCATATACTGGAGAGGACCTTGGTGAGAACTGCAAGTACTTTACAATTGACCAATGGGAAAGCGGTTGTTGGGGGAAGGATGTTCCAATTTCTGTATAAAAGAGTGCTCTGTTCTTCCAATAAATGTTGTTCCTGTTTTACCCTCATCTCGGAGCTTTGTCTCGTTATTGGGGGAATCTGCTGCAGGGATTGCTATGGTCTTCCATACTCCCTTAGAGAATCACTAAGCTCTTGTAAGAGCTTGTGAAAGAGCTTGTTCGTGCTGCACTCTCTGGGGAAAGAGAGGTTCACCCACAGGAACCTGGGGCCTTGTCGTTGGTCCAGGGTGGGTAGGAGATGCCAAGACCCTAACCAAGCTGCGGCGGTTCGTGGAGTCTGAAGTGCTTACGGTGTCTGGTGGAGTGCTTGGAGCCCTCGGGAAGCACTAGGAGCATCTGTCAACGGAGGTACCTGCTCAGGGGTGCCCTGTTCCGTAACAGATGGTAATCTTAATAAAACTTGAGGATCAGTGAGTAGGATGGTAATCTTAGTAACACGTCTTAGTAACACTTGGGGATCAGTGAGTAAGATGGTAATGACAGCATCACTTGGGGATCAGTGAGTAAAATGATGATGTCAGTTTAACTTGGGGATAAATAAGAAAGGTGGTGATGTCAGCATCACTTGGGGGATCAGTGAATAAGTAAATGATGTCAGGATCAGTGAAGTCAGTAGCAGGAGGATCAGTGAACAAGGAGGTGATGTTTTTCAGAAACACATTGGGATGAATCAGTAATATGAAGATGTCTGTAAAACATTGGGTAAGACAATAATGTCAGTTATTATTATGGGAGGATCAGTGAATAAGATAGAGATGTCATAAAACCTTAGGGATCAGTAAGTAAGAAAGTCATGTCAGTTAGAAACAGTTTGGGATTGGTGAGTACAATGGCAATATCATTAACACTTGGAGATCAGTGGGTAAAGTGACAATATCAGTAACGCTTGAAGTGACGAAGATGGGAGATGTCAGTAACATTTGGGGATCAGTGAGTAAGATGGTCATTTCAACGCTAGAGGATCAGTGAGTAAGATGGTAATTTCAATAACAGTTGGGGATCAGTGAGTAAGATGGTAATGTCAATAACAGTTGGGGATCAGTGAGTAAGATGGTAATGTCAATAACAGTTGGGGATCAGTGAGTAAGATGGTAATTTCAATAACACTTGAGGATCAGTGAGTAAGATGGTAATTTCAATAACACTTGAGGATCAGTGAGTAAGATGGTAATTTCAATAACACTTGAGGATCAGTGAGTAAGATGGTAATGTCAATAAAAGTTGGCTATCAGTAAGTAAACTGATTATGTCAGTTACACTTGAAGTGAGTAAATGGTAATATCAGTAACACTTGGGGATCAGTGAATAAGATTCTGATGCTAGTAATACTTTGAGATAAGTAAGAAAGATGGTGATCTCAGTAACACCTAAAGGATCAGTGAGTAAGATTGTGAAAGCAGTTAGTAATACTTGGTGAGAAAGTTGGAATTAGTGAGTGATGAAGATGTCAGTAACACTTGGAGTATAAGTTAGTAAGATGGTGATGTCAGTAACATATTAGGGGATCAGTGAGTAATATTGTGAGGTCAGATATTAATATTTAGGAATCAGTGGGTAAATAGAGATGTACCACTTAGGAATCAGTGAAGTCAGTAGCAGGTGGATCAGTGAACAAGGTGGCGATGTCACTCAGAAACACATAGGGATGAATCAGTGATATGATATCAGACCTGATCGGACCCTTCATTCTCCTCTATGGAGCAGTAATCTGCTGCCATCTGATCCTGTCCGCCAAAAACAGACGGTTGGTGGTTCTATTTTCTATCCATCCCGTGGATCGGATCAGATGGCATCGGATGGAAAGAGACAGACAGTCTGCTTCCATCCAATTGCGCTATAGAGGAGAGTGGGGTTCTAGTCGTATTTATGTGTAAATTTTGTATCCGTTTTATTAACTAAAGCTTGGTTGTTAGTTTTAAAAAAAAAAACTGGCTCCTAACTTTTTTAGCTGGCTCCTAGATTTCAGGCAAATTTGTCAAGCACTGTAATATATATTTTTTAGAAGTCAATTAGTACTGCACGGGGATCAGTGAGTATAATACTGCCTGCAGGGCAGTTCATTAGTTCTGGCCACCTGCAGTAACACATGGGGATCAGTGGGTAAGTTGCCAGTAACAGTCGGCAATCGGGATGACAGGGGCCAACAAAAATGTTAAAACATTAAAATCCCAAACATATTTATTCTGCTGGTCTTCCTCCTTCACCAACTCTTAGGCAGAAAACTTCCCCGACACATCGTAACCAACCCGAAATCTCTGCCGCAAAATCTGCCATCCGTAGACGCCACAATTCCCCTCCCCCCTCCGGCTCACGCTCTGAAAAACCATCGAAGAGGATGGCAGACGAGCGAAAACATCAATCTGCTTTATATTCCATTATTTCCCGCATCCACGTTGATCCTTTTCCATTGTAAACCGATTCACATAAAAAAAAAGTAACAAAATCATAAAAGTGAATGTAGCGTAGAGAGAGAATACCTGAGAAATATCATTCCGCGCCTCCCGTCCTAATAGGAAGCCGCCATTACCGGCCATCATCGCTCTCCTACATTACCTTTTATTGTTGTCTTCCCGTGAAATGGCTTTTCTCCAGCGGAATTCACCATCCGGCACCGTGTCATAGGATATTAAATAAATATATATATATATATATATATATATATAAACAGTTGTGCTCATAAGTTTACATACCCTGGCTGAATTTATGATTTCTTGCCCATTTTTCCTGAGAATATGAATGATAACACAAAATCTTTTTTTTCACTCATGGTTAGTGTTTGGCTGAAGCCATTTATTATCAACTGGGTTAACTCATTAAATCATAATGACAACAGAAACTACCCAAATGACCCCGATCAAAAGTTTACACACCCTGGTGATTTTGGCCTGATAACATGCACACAAGTTGACACAAAGGGGTTTGAATGGCTATTAAAGGTAACCATCCTCATCTGTGATCTGTTTGCTTGTAATTAGTGTGTGTGTATAAAAGGCCAATGAGTTTCTGGACTCCTGACAGACCCTTGCATCCTTCATCCAGTGCTGCACTGTCGTTTCTGGATTCTGAGTCATGGGGAAAGCCAGAGGCTGACTGGCAATTTTCGGCCCAGGGGGGCAAGTAAAAACCAGAGGCCTATGGTGCAGCAACTCAGCCCCCCTCCCCCTCTTCCTGTCCTCCTCCTGACCCCCATTCCAGGCTGAAGCTCCGCTCCAGGTACTCTCTACCCACAGGCTGAATTCGGGTTCCCAACCTGGCCAGCAGGGGGCAGTTGGGGGGAGCTGGGACAGCTCGGTTGGGGATAGCCAGAGGTTTAGATTATCCAGTGTGGCATGGAACCGGCCTCTGCTCAGACACAGCTTACACCATCCATGCTGAGGGAGGGCCTGCTCTCTGTCCCTATCTTCATCCCGCACTCAGTAGGTCATCAGCGGGGACTTTTTACTTCTCTTCACCAGTAATCCTTTAGGCATGTCTGTGGCAGAAGCCATGCAGCCTTTTTATGGGGCATCAGAGTGGCCTGGGGGGCATTTGCCCCCCTGCCCCCTGGCCCAGTCCTCCCCTGGGGAAAGAAAAAGAACTGTCAAAGGATCTGCGGGAAAAGGTAGTTGAACTGTAGATTGTAAGCTCTAACGAGCAGGGTCCTCTCGTTCCTCCTGTTTTGAATTGTATTGTAACTGTATTGTCTTCCCTCACATTGTAAAGCGCTGCGCAAACTGTTGGCGCTATATAAATCCTGTATAATAATAATAATATAAAACAGGAAAGGGATATAAAAAGATATCCAAGGAATTGAGAATGCCAATCAGCAGTGGTCAAACTGTAACCAAGAAGTGGAAAATGAGGGCTTCTGGTGAAACCAAACCACGGTCAGGGAGACCAACTAAAGTTTCAGCCACAACTGCCAGGAAAATTGTTCGGGATGCAAAGAAAAAGCCACAAATAACTTCAGGTGAAATACAGGACTCTGTGAAAACATGTGGTGTGGCTGTTTCAAGATGCGCAATAAGGAGGCACTTGAAGAAAGATGGGTTGCATGGTCGAGTCACCAGAAGAAAGATATTACTACGCAAATGTCACAAAGTATCCCTCTTACAATACGCCAAACAGCACAGAGACAAGCCTCAAGGGGAGAGAACCACAAGCGCCAATCTAAGTGTAGCATGAAGACACTTTAATACAGGATATAAACCAGGGCTTTTTTTCAGCGGGAACGTGGGGGAACGCAGTTCCGGCACCTCCAGCACTGACTGAGTGTAATGGCAAGGGTTGCTGGGGTGTGCTGCAGGGTCTATTGATTGGGGGATCTATTCTACCTGGAGAGGATCTATTTTTGCAGGGAGGGTCTATAGTTGCTGAGGAGGTCTGTTGTTGGTGGTAGAAGACCTACTGTTGCTGGGGGAGGATCTTATATTGCTGGGGGTCAGTTGTTGCTGGGAGAGATCTACTGTTGAGGGAGGGATCTATTGTTGCTGACTGAGGGTTAGTCTATTGATGCTGGCTGTGGGGAGATCTGTTGTTGCTGCCGGGCATCTATTGTTGCTAGGGGGGAAATTTTGTAGTGGGTGGTCCATTGTTGTTACTGGCTGCAGAGAATCTATTTTACTGCTTATCATTATCATATTCCATACAAATTACTTAGCACCACAAAAAATCATACTTAGTTCTGTATTTTCTAAAAAGGCAGTACAGGAAGGTGGGTAGGGGGTGGAATCGTGGTACTGAGGAACGATGCTCGGAGGTGGATAGGAGTGGAGAAAAGGGGTATCTCGAAAAGGGGGAGTTCCTGCACCCATTCTCTGAAAAAAAAAAGCCCTGTGTTACTCACAAGAGTAGCGTGTATAAAGCGTGAGATAATGAAATCGGATGGTCCTAGGCATCAGGCATCTAGGAGATCCCTCTGGTACCGGTCACGGCTTGTGCTGAGGAATGGAGGTCTCCTGTGTGCTGGCAGGAGGCTTTCCTGGTCCTTTCTTTAGATATATATATATATATATATATTTATATTTACATATATATACATATATTTAATCCCCAAACCATGAAAGTCTCTGGTTTTCTCACTTTTGATTAAAGTTACAATTTATTTTGCTTATACTTTATTTTAGACCCCGTGATGTCATCACTAAGTCTCTATGCTTCTCTATGCAATGCAGGCAGATCATGGCTGGTGGGAGGGGCCAGCAGGGTGCTGTACAAAGCCTCCTTACTCTCCTCTCAAGAGCCCTCAGTCCTGATGCAAGCAGGGCGTTGATTCTTGGGAGGGGTTATGCAAATGTCAAAATGCCTCGATTGGTGGGTATCAATCTGGAGGAGTGGGCATTTCCAGGCCGAGCCTCAATGATTTAATGAACCCGAAATCCAGTGAATGAAAGGGGCTGGCCAGGGCTATCAGGCTGGGGAGGAAAGGACTAAATGATGCTGGATGCTCTTCCCCTGGGAAATGAGGTGGGGGTCTATCTGACTTGCTGCAGCTTCTAATGCACATTGTGAGAAGCTCACGGTGTGCAGTGAAAAGAGAGTTTTCTTAAAACTTAAAAATCTGACAGGGGTTCCATCCCTTCCTAAGGATGACCTCAAGGTAGATATAAAATACACATGGCTTTGCATGCATTAACAATTCATTAAATGCATTTTTATAATGCAAGCAGTCCAGGTTGGGGAATTTGACTTGGTATCCGCCTGTGTACAGCAGAGCTCAGATGGGGGAGGGAGAAGCAGGACCAAGCAGTCAGTTCATGTGCTGACAAGAAGCATGTTGACAAGAGGAGAGAGCAAAGTGACAGAGAGATGTGCTCATCACTGTGCTGCTTCTCCTTCCACTGTCCAGTCACAGGCTGGGGCTGAGAGGATGTGAGTTGAATGATGCTGGCCGTCAGACTGAGGACATCTAGTGGCAGAAAAAAAGTATTGGTGGTGAAATCTCTTGATTGATGAGCTCATCACTGTGCTGCTTTTCTTTTCAATGTCTAGTCATAGGCTGAGGGGCTAGTCTGGGATAACCTGGGCTGAGAAGAAGTGGGTTGATTGATGCTGACCATCAGACTGAGGACATCTAGTGGCAGAAAAAGTACTGTTGGGGAAATCTCTTGATTGATGAGCTCATCACTGTGTTGCTTCACTTTTCTGTGTCCAGTCACAGGCTGGGGGTGTGTCCAGGATGACCTGGGCTTAGAAGAAGTGGGTTGAATGATGCTGAACATCAGACTGAGGATATCTAATGGCAGAAAAAAAGTACTGCTGGGGAAATCTCTTGATTGATGTGAGCACATCACAGTGCTGCTTCTCCTTTCACTGTCCAGTCATAGGCTTGGCTTTGAATGATGCTGAACATCAGACTGGGGACATCTAGTGGCAGAAAAAAGTCCTGCTGGGGAAATCTCTTGATTGATGTGAGCTCATCACTGTGTTGCTTCACTTTTCTCTGTCCAGTAACTGGCTTGGGGGCTAGTCCGGGATGACCTGGACTCAGAGGAATTGGGTTGAATGATGCTGGCCATTAGACTGAGGACATCTAGTGGGAGAAAAAAAGTACTGCAAGGAAAATCTCTTGATTCATGAGCTCATCCCTGTGCTGCTTCTCCTTTCACTGTCCAGTCATAGGCTTGGGGGCTGGTCCGGGATGGCCTGGGCTGAATTGAGTTCTAGTGGTGGAAATGAAGCACTGCAGGGGACAACTTCAGATTTAAATAAGTATTGTAGCAAATGCTGCTAGTAGGCTTTTTTTTTTTTTTTTGCCCTACTTGCTTTTCTTTATATTTCCTAAAAAACATTTGCACACCAAATGCATGGAATGTCACCTTTGTGAATGCAGGTTAATGTAACGCACATGTGTACATTTTTTTTTTCATATGCACAATGTAACAAAGTAACATTCATGATCTCTTGATCTTCTCTCGCAGAGAATAGTTTATAATCATAATTGAATTTGTAGCATGATGGAGTCTGGCTCCCTCCGGGTTCCTTGGGAGGTTTGTGCCGGAGATACTTTCCATCTGCTCTCCAGCTATTTAATATTAGGACATGATAAATGGCTGCCATTAACAAAACCGCCTTCGTTCCTCTTTTGATGTGATGGGAATGGTCTCCCTTCTTCCCAGATCTTCCCATACTCTATGTGAAGGCTGGGGAGGTGAGGAGCAAGTTCACGCATGGTGTCATCTCCCCAGCGGAAAGAGGAAGTCGGGACCGGCAGCATCCTCCGACCTTTACACCTACACGGTCGTATATATCCCTCAGAACACGACGTCAAGGAGGTATTTCACCAAGCAGAGGCACCTACGTACGTCGTAGCCCTTCCATCACTCCCAGCACACCTTCTGGAAGATCTATCCCGTAATTCCAGACCCTTCAACCTCCAACGCTCAAATTTCATCCTCAACTTGTCTCCGAGAGATGATTTACGACGTACATTAAACTGCAAATTCAGATTCCCATATGCGATTCATAAAGGCCGCTTCCTCCCATGTGAAGGCACGTAGATAGGCCCGGCGATTAGATCATGAAATGTATTTAGCATGACACTGAACATTGTCAGAGTGGCCTGTACATCATCCGCCGCGACTGACCCGTGTTTCCCCCTGGGGTACCGGATGACAAGAGTGTGAGAGACAGGAACTCTGACCATGATGTAATGTCAGGGGGTCATTGGATAACACTCCACGAGCATGTGTAATCACTGTTCATATCAGAGGGTCAAAAAAAAAAAAAAAAAACTAAAAAAAAAAATCACTAATAATTTCAAATAAATAATAAATGTACAAGTTTGTAGATAACGTCCTTCCCAATATGACTCTTTCCTTTATAAATATCAGCATACTTCACAAAGATATTGTCAGGGGACCTATGCATAATGCTCCATGAACACGTGTAATCACTGTTTATATCATAAGGGTCAAAAACAGAAAAAAAAATTTTTTTTAAAAAATTAATATAAATAATAATTACTGTATTTTCTGGCGTATAAGACTACTTTTGAACCTCAAAAAAATCCCCCAAAAATGGGGGTCGTCTTATACGCCGAGTATAATATCTCCAAGGTAATCTAAGTATAAGTATTACCGGTAGATGAAAATTAGGGGGGTCGTCTTATACGCCCAGTCGTCTTATACGCCGGAAAATACAGTATACAAGTTTGTAGTTAACACCTTTCCCAATATGACTTTTACCTTTATAAATATCTCCATACTTCACTAATATATTGTCAGGGGACCTATGGGTAACGCTTCATGAGCATGTGTAATCGCTGTTCATATCAAAGGGTCAAAAACAGAGAAAAAATAATAATAAATAAAATAAAAAATCACAACAAATTTAATATAAATAATAATTGTACAAGTTTGTATATAACGCCCTTCCCAACATGACTCTTCCCTTTATAAATATCAGCATACTTCACTAATATATTGTCAGGGGACCTATGCATAATGCTCTGTGAGCATGCGTAATCACTGTTTATATCATAAGGGTCAAAAACAAAAAAAAAAAAAATTTAATATAAATAATAATTATACAAGTTTGTAGTTAACACCTTTCCCAATATGACTCTTACCTTTATAAATATCTCCATACTTCTCTAATGTATTGTCAGGGGACCTATGCATAATGCTCTGTGAGCATGTGTAATCACTGTTTATATACTGTAGAAGAGGCAAAAACAGAGAATTTTTTTTTTTAAATATTAACAACAAATTTAATACAAATAATAATTGTACACGTTTGTAGATAACGTCCTTCCGAATATGACTCTTACCTTTATAAATATCTCCATACTTTTCTAATGTATTGTAAGGGGACCTATGGATAACGCTCCATAAGCATGTGTAATCACTGTACATATCAGAGGGTCAAAAAAGAGCGAAAAAAAATCACTAAAAATGTTATATAAATAATAAATGTACAAGTTTGTAGATAATACCCTTCCCAATATGACTCTTCGTTTTATAAATATCACCATACTTCACTAATATATTGTCAGGGGACCTATGGATAAAGCTCCATGAGCATGTGTAATCATTCTTCATATTAAAGGGTCAAAAAAAAGAAAACTAAAAAAAAAAAATCACTAATAATTTCAAATAAGTGATAAATGTACAAGTTTGTAGATAACGCCCTTCCCAATATGATTCTTTCCTTTATAAATATCAGTATACTTCACTAATATATTGTCAGGGGACCTATGCATAATGCTCTGTGAGCATGTGTAATCGCTGTTTATATAGAAGGGTTAAAAAACAGAGAATTTTTTTTTTAAATAATAACAACAAATTTAATATAAATAATAATTGTACAAGTTTGTAGATAACACCCTTCCCAATATGACTCTTCCCCTTATCAATATCAGCATACTTCACTAATATGTTGTCAGGGGACCTATGGATAATGCTCTGTGAGCATGTGTAATCACTGTTCATATCAAAGGGTCAAAAAAGTGAGAAAATAAAAATTACAAAAAATGTTATATAAATAATAATTGTATAAGTTTGTAGTTAACAACCTTCCCAGTATGACTCTTCCCTTCATAAATATCACCATATTTCTCTAATGTATTGTCAGGGGACCTATATAATTAATACCCCATGAGCATGTGTAATCACTGTTCATATCAGAGGGTCAAAAAAAAAAAAAAAATCAAAAAAATAAAAATCACTTATAATTTAAAATATATAATAAATGTACAAGTTTTGTAGATAACGTCCTTTCCAATATGACTCTTCCCGTTATAAATATCAGCATACTTCACTAATGTATTGTCAGGAGACCTATGAATAAAGCTCCATGAGCATGTGTAATCGCTGCTCATATCAAAGGGTCAAAAAAGAGATAAAAAAAAAAAACACAAGAAATGTAATATAAATAATAATTGTACAAGCTTGTAGTTTAAACCCTTCCCAATATGACTCCTGCCCTTTATAATTATTACCATACTTCACTAATATATTATCAGGGAACCCTATGCATAATGCTCCATGAGCATGTATAATCACTGTTCATATCAAAGGGTCAAAAAAGAAGAAAAAAAATCACTAAACATTTTATATAAATAATATTTATACACGTTTGTAGTTTAAACCTTTCCTAATATGTTTATATCACTGTTTATATCTAAGGGTCAAAAACAGAGAAAAAAAATAAATAAATAAAAAAATCACAACAAATTTAATATAAATAATAATTGTACAAATTTGTAGTTAATACCTTTCCCAATATGACTCTTACCTTTATAAATATCTCTATGCTTCTCTAATATATTGTCAGGGGACCTATGGATAACGCTCCGTGAGCATGTGTAATCGCTGCTCATATCAAAGGGTCAAAAAGAAAAAAAAAAATTCACTAAACATTTTATATAAAAAATAATTATACAAGTTTGTAGTTTAAACCCTTCCCAATATGACTCTTCCCTTTATAAATATCACCATACTTAACTAATATATTGTCAGGGGACCTACGCATAATGCTTTGTGAGCATGTGTAATCACTGTTTATACGGAAGGGTCAAAAACAGAGAAAAAAAAAAATTAAAAAATCACAACAAATTTAATACAAATAATAATTATACAAGTTTGTAGTTAACACCCTTCCCAATAGGACTCTTCCCTTTATAAATATCCCCATTTTTATCTAATGTTTTGTCAGTAGAGCTATGGATAACGCTCCATGAGCATGTGTAATCACTGTTCATTTTAAAGAGAAAAACAAAATCACTAAAAATTATATATAAAATAATAAATGTACAAGTTTGCAGTTAACACTCTGCCCAGTATGACTCTTCTCGTCTCATAAATATCACCATATTTCTCTAAATTATTGTCAGGGGACCTATATGGATAACGCTCCATGAGCATGCATAATCACTGTTCATATGAAAGGGTAAAAAAAAAACAAAAGAAATAAATGAAATAAACCAAAAAACAATCACTAAAAATTGAGTATAAAAAAAAAAAAAAGTTCATGTTTGTGGTAACACCCTACTCAGAATGACTCTTCCCTTTAAAAATATTACCATATTTCTCTAATGTATTGTCAGGGGACCTATAGATAACGTTCCATGAGCATGTGTAACCACTGTTCAATTGGAAGGGTCAAAAATGAGAGAAAAATTTTAACTATAAACTTGTAAAATGATTATTATTAATATTTTTTTCTCTTTTTTGACCTTTCCAATTGAACAGTGGTTACACATGCTCATGGCGCGTTATCTATAGGTCCCCTGACAATACATTAGAGAAATATGGTGATATTTATAAAGGGAGGAGTTATAGTGGGAAGGGTGTTAACCACAAACTTGTACAATTATTATTAACACCCTTCCAAGTATAACTCCTCCCTTTATAAATATCCCCATATTTCTCTAATGTATTGACAGGTGAGGAACAATATTTACAAATTAGAAGTGTACAGGACTTTTAAGGTATTGGAAAACAGCCTGATAACTAAATAGCAATAAAATGTTGTTTTTTTTTTTTAATTAATAAAAATAAATATTTAAATTGGAAAAATGAATTAATGAAAAAGTTGTTTTTTTTTAAAATAAAAATAAATATTTAAATTGGAAAAATTAATTAATGAAAACGTTTTTTTTTAATAAAAATAAATATTTAAATTGGAAAAATGAATTAATGAAAAAAAAAATGAATCTTATAATGATCCAGTCAGTGAAGACCATTATTTACAAATTAGAAGTGTACAGGTATTTTAAGGTATTGGAAAACAGCCTGATAACTAAATAGCAATAAAATGTTGTTGTTTTTTTTTTTTTTTTTAATAAAAATAAATATTTAAATTGGAAAAATGAATTAATGAAAAAGTTGTTTTTTTTTTAAATAAAAATAAATATTTAAATTGGAAAAATGAATTAATGAAAAAGTTTTTTTTTTTTTAATAAAAATAAATATTTAAATTGGAAAAATGAATTAATGAAAAAAAAAATGAATCTTATAATGATCCAGTCAGTGAAGACCATTATTTACAAATTAGAAGTGTACAGGTATTTTAAGGTATTGGAAAACAGCCTGATAACTAAATAGCAATAAAATGTTGTTGTTGTTTTTTTTTTTAATAAAAATAAATATTTAAATTGGAAAAATGAATTAATGAAAAAGTTGTTTTTTTTTAAATAAAAATAAATATTTAAATTGGAAAAATTAATTAATGAAAAAGTTTTTTTTTTTAATAAAAATAAATATTTAAATTGGAAAAATGAATTAATGAAAAAAAAAAATGAATCTTATAATGATCCAGTCAGTGAAGACCGTTATTTACAAATTAGAAGTGTACAGGTCTTTTAAGGTATTGGAAAACAGCCTGATAACTAAATAGCAATAAAATGTTGTTGTTGTTTTTTTTTTTTTTTTTTTTTAATAAAAATAAATATTTAAATTGGAAAAATGAATTAATGAAAAGGTTGTTTTTTTTAATAAAAATAAATATTTAAATTGGAAAAATTAATTAATGAAAAAAAAAAAAATTAATCTTATAATGATCCAGTCAGTAAGGACCATTATTTACAAATTAGAAGTGTACAGGTCTTTTAAGGTATTGGAAAACAGCCTGATAACTAAATAGCAATAAAATGTTGTTGTTGTTTTTTTTTTTTTTTTAATAAAAATAAATATTTAAATTGGAAAAATGAATTAATGAAAAAGTTTTTTTTTAAAATAAAAATAAATATTTAAATTGGAAAAATTAATTAATGGAAAAGTTTTTTTTTTAATTTTTTAATAAAAATAAATATTTAAATTGGAAAAATGAATTAATGAAAAAAAAAAATGAATCTTACAATGATCCAGCCGGTGAGGACCATTATTTACAAATTAGAAGTGCACGGGACTTTCTAAGGTGCTGAGGTGAAGTCTTATAAGGATATATAAATAAATGTAAATGTTTATTAAGTATAAAAAAATCAGAGCATAAAAATGAATTCATAGATGCAACCAATCTTTGTACCTCATGTTTTATTTTAAATGCTTTGCAGTTAAAGCAAAACTATAGGGATTTTTTTTTTTTTTTTATATTATTGGATAGAGCAAGACAGGGTTATACCCCGTAAGGTTTATTTGTGCTATCTTTGTCCCATTGGAGAGATTTCCATTCATTTCCTGTCCCATAGCCAAACAGGAAGTGAAAGGAAATCCCTGAAAATTAAGGGACCCCTAGGGCATCGGAACTAGTGTCCCCATTGGAAGATTTCCCTTCTATTGCTTTTCTACGGACAACCCAAAATGTGGCATTTTCTTTTACTTTCACTTTCAATGATAATGGTAAACAGGACAAATCTCCCTAGCAGGGTGAATCTCCCTAACAGGGGAACAGACCGCATAAAAAATCTCATAGGGGTTCCAATCCTTCTCCCCTCTGTCCAAAACAAAAAAAAAAAGTTCTGCCATTAAGTTTTACTTGAATGCTCTCCCAATATGACTCTTCCTTTATGAATATCATCATACTCCTCTAATGTAATATCAGGGGACCTATTGATAATGGCCCATGAGCATGTATAATCACTGTTTATATCAAAGGTTAAAAATAGCAAAAATAACACTAATAATAACTTAATATAAATACATTCGAAAAAAATCTCCTCCTGACTCCTTCAACTTATCATTCCATTTCATAATGTTCCAGACAATGGGGAACATTATTTACAAATTAGAAGTATAGTGGAACTTTTAAGGTGCTTAAAGTGGAGTTCCAACCGAAAGTAAAACTTCCGCTGATCTGCTTCCTCGCCTCTCCCTCCTGAAAGGTGCTAAATGTGGAACAGGTACCTGTTTTTGAAAGGTACTCTTCCCCACTTCCCAGGAGAGGGCGCCATCTCCTTACTTCCCTTCTCCTTCAAACTCCTTGAACGATTGGTCTACAACCGACTGAGCGTCAATCTAACTAAAAACAAACTTCTTGATCCCCTTCAGTCTGGATTTCGCCCTCAACATTCCACTGAAACTGCTCTCCTTAAACTCACAAACGACCTACTAAGAGCAAACACCAATGGACACTATTCTGTACTATTCCTCCTGGACCTCTCTGCTGCCTTTGACACAGTGGACCACCCCCTCCTCCTCTAAAACCTCCAGTGCTTTGGTCTCCGTGACTGGACTCTTCACTGGTTCTCATCCTAACTATCCCAACGCACCTTCAGTGCTACTTACAACTCTACTACCTCCTCTCCTCTTCCTTTCTCCATCGGGGTCCCCCAAGGTTCTGTTCTCTACTCTCCTTTTCTCAATCTACACCTCCTCCCTGGGTCAGCTGATTGCCCTCCATGGCTTTCAATGTCATCTCTACATTGACGACACCCAAATCTATCTCTCCACCCCTCAGCTCACTCCTTCACTCTCCATCACGCATCACCAACTTACTAACAGACATATCAGCCTGGATCTCACATTACTTCTCAAACTCAACCTATCCAAAACCAAGCTCTTCATATTTCGTCCTCAAACTCAACCTATCCAAAACCGAGCTCATGATATTTCCTCCTCCCGCGTTCCTCTTTTCGTTGTCAAAATCAATGGCTCAACTATCAACCCGTCCCCCCCATGCCAAGGTCCTAGGTGTAATCCTGGACTTTGAACTCTCCTTTCAGCCACACATCCAGTCGCTGTCCAGAGCTTGCCCCCCAAGATCTCCAAGATACGTCCCTTCCTAACCAACGACACCACAAAGCTTCTAATCAATTCCCTGGTCATCTCTCATCTCGATTACTGCAACTCCTTTCTCATTGGCTTACCTTTAAATAGGCTATCCCCCCTTCAGTCCATTATAAAAGCTGTTGCCAGGCTCCCCCACCAAAAAATGGACAAAACCAATCTTTGCACATCATTTTCCATTACAAAGGAATTGTAGTTAACACCCTTCCCAAAGGGTCTCTTATGAACAGATTCTTCCAAAGGTTCCATAAATTTTCTTAATGAAAAGGAAGCAGTTTTCCCTCGATGCATTTTACAATGCAGCTTCCTCAGGAGGATAGGAATAAGTTAATGTATAATAAATATAATTTGTAAAAATGATTACATAAACCAATAATAATAATGTGGAGAGTTCTATAGCAAAGGGTGTTAGCTACAATGTCTTTGAAATGAAATATGATGTACAAGATTGGTTTTGTTCGTGGATTCATTTTTATAATTTTTTTTTATTATTAATAATTCCTCTTATAATTCTAAGTTAAAATGGGTTTTGTTCAACAACTAATTGAAATTTTAGTATGAATATATATATATATATATATATATATATATATATATATATATATATATATATATATATGTATATATATATATATATATATATATATATATAAATTATAAATTAATATAAATTGAAAAAAAAACACATTCTATTTATATTCTGTTGTATCAAATTATTCCTCAGTACTATAAAACTCCTCACGGATTCATTATTGTAAATTTTTTCCTAATAATTCCTGGTATACTTCTAAGTTGAAATTGTTTTTTTTTTTTTTTCATAAACTAATTGAAATTACTGTATGAAAAAAAAAATATATATATATATATATATATATATATATAAATTATAAATTAATATAAATTGAAAAAAACACATTTTATTCATATTCAGTTATATCAAATTGTTCCTCAGTACTATAAAACTCCTGGCACACTTCTAGTTTGGAAATAATATTTTGAACGTCAATGGGGCCATGATGCTCTAACTCACCCATAACTTTGGAGTAAGTTTAAGGAGGTCCAGCCAGTCAATCTCAAAACATCTACAGTTCTCCTTTTTTACCTAGTGATATACCCAATAGAGGGGCCCAGAGGGTGGGAGCAGGGGAGAGCCTTTTTTTTTTTTCATTTTTAGTGTGTAGGTAAAATCAGTGCCGCTAGATTTTTTTTTTTTTTTTTTTACTAATTTGGTAGCTCTATTCAGTTTAGGAACAGACACATGTTTTCTAGTAATAATTAAAAAAAAAAAAAAAAAAAAGTATTCCTTGATGTGGTTACAAAATAATCTAGTCAATAGGAGGGTGACAGTGTAAATCCAACCTCCAAACCCCTGAAATGAGTTAAGAGAGTTTTTTATGTTGCCACGGTAACATCAGCTAATAAGCTAATACTGGGGTCCATATCCTGGAGCGGTAGTTGACAGCGTTCAGATAAATGTAATATTACGACAAAGTCACAAGTGTATACAATGTGTTAGACCCGATAATTAATTTTTTGCGATTTAATTTGTTCCTGGTGTTGGCGTTTAACGTAAACCAGAACTTTTTTTATGAATAAAGCTAATAAAAATAAATAAAATCATTAAAATATAATTAAGTATTCTTTCATGGATAGTTACCCGCTGAGTTTTCTGGCCACCCAAATCCTCCTTTAATTTGACACATAATAATTTTAATGCCATAAACAGGATTGAGTGTTGCCAACTCTGTTAGCATAACATGTTGAAAATTATTCTCAAACAATAGACATTGTCGGGTAAAATAAAATTTTAACGGCTTAGTTAATCATTAAAACTATTATACAATGGAGAAAATAAAAGGAGGAGCTGAAATATACAGAGTTGAGTGGGGGCAGAAGCACACAGCGGTAGGCAGGAGCACTCAAGAGTGGTGGGAACACACAAAGGTGTGCAAGAACTACTTAAGGAGCAGAAACACACAAAGGTGAGCAGAGGTACTCCACCGAGATGGGAACACACAAGGATGGGCAAGAACACCTGGTGGGAACACACAAAGGTAGACAAGAACTACTTAAGGAGCAGGAACACACAAAGGTGAGCAGAGGTACTCCACCGAGATGGGAACACATAAGGATGGGCAAGAACACCTTACAGGTGGTGGGAACAAACAAAGGTGGATAAGAACTACTTAAGGAGCAGGAACACACAAAGGTGAGCAGAAGTACTCCACCAAGATGGGAACATACAAGGATGGGCAAGAACACCTTACGGGTGGTGGGAACACACAAGGGTGGACAAGAACTACTTAAGAAGCAGGAACACACAAAGGTGAGCAGAGGTATTACACCGAGATGGGAACACACAAGGATGGGCAAGAACACCTTATGGGTGGTGGGAACACACAAACGTATGCAAGAACTACTTAAGGAGCAGGAACACACAATTGTGAGCTGAGTTACTCCACAAAGATGGGAACACACAAAGGTAGGCAAAAACACAAAAAATTAACAAAGCACTTTATAAGTGGCGGGGACACACTTAGGTGGGCAAGAACACTCTGATGGTGACTGGGAGACACAACGTAGACAAGGACTACTTAGGGAGGCAGGAACACACAAAAGAGAGCAGGTGTAATCCACAGGGATGGGAACACACAAGGATAGGCAAGAACACCTCATGGGTGGTGAGAACACAAAGGTGGACAAGAATACTTCATAGGTGGTGGGAACACACAAAGGTTGGGCAAGAACACCTCTTGGGTGGCAGGGACATACAAAGGTGTGGAGGTGTGGACCTCATGGGATTAGAAACACACAAAAGTGGGATAGAATACAACATAGGTGGTGGGGTCCTACAAAGGTGGGCACGAACTCCCCATAGTTAAAAAAAAAGAAAAGAAAAGCTCATGGGCAGAGGAAACACACAAAGCACAAAGTAAGGCAAGAACACCTCATGGGTAGTAGGGACATACAAAGGTGGGCGAGAACACTATGAAGGTGGCAGGGACACGTGAAAATAGACAGGAACACCTCACCCCGGGGGTGGGGGGACACATAAAGGTGGTCTGAAACAACCCAAATTATTTGGTGGACAGGAACAGAGTTGGGAATCATGGCAAGGAGACTTCTTTGCTGAAGTATTAAACAAATAAAAGAAGCCAATGGCCAACTCAATGAACTTGGCTCCACCTTCTAATAGAATATTATTTTTTTCAGGGGGGATTGATCCAATAAAGAGTTTACTTGGCTCCTATATCTCTACTATCTTTAATAGGAGGAACAGACCATAGACATATTGTATGTACTGTACATGCAATTGCATATTTTATTTGCTTTGTGAAAAAAAGGATATTGTAATGTTCCAAAACCATTTATTGTGTCTTTTGTGACTTCTGGGTCAAGCAGGATACCCTGGTTGATCAGG